>NC_089762.1:36983390-37005890 GCF_040412425.1 Macrobrachium rosenbergii | reverse complement strand
CCGTAAAATTCCTCAAAGTTTCCTGTGAATATTTTATCGTATTTTTTTAGCAAAGTGATACAAAATAACATTAATGAAGTTAATGCTTAGTTTTTGACATTATGTGTTAATAAATATTACAAGTGTTAAGAGTAAAATGTTATAGGTAAATAATTCAAAATAGGATTTATAATATCTTCTTTTAAATCTGAATAAAAGGACAAACGATGACACTGATAATTTCGACTGGTAAAGAAGTGATTTTTCGTACTGATTTCAGTCCACGGTGGCATTTCAAAGCACGCAGAAATATTTGAGCAGGTATTGATTCGTCTCCACAAGTAATGGAATGACTTACGAATTTTTCATTTGGCTGCATTTTGAGCTGAATGCCGTGACTCTCAAACTCGCTATTGTCTTTGAAATGCCATTCGGCAAACGTTAAAAGACAATATAGCTTTACTGTATAACTTGTTTGTATTGGAAATTATTCTTTTATTCATATGCTTTATTATAAGAGCTGTTAATCTACAGATGAATTTGTAACTTTCTTGAACGCGGCCAAGAAGTAGAAAGGAAAGATTTTTGCGTTTCTCAAATACTGGCCCTGATAAATTCAGAGCATGTAAATTTCATAACGCATTGCTCAGTAAGTTTTAACAAGTACATTACTGATGAGAGTTGCCTTTTATGTCGCGTGTTTACCAACTATTATGGTATTGTATTAATGTTTTAACAAAGAAATTACACTCTGATTAGGGCCAAAGTTTCGAACGCACTAAACTCTAACCGCGGGCTCTATTTTGTTTTAATGTATGTGGAACCGAGAGGTGGTTGCTTAAAGTTGTGTTCCTAGTAAATACCTCGTTATTTTTAAGCCAAATTACGGAGCTCTGCTAAAGGTATAGAATTAGAAGTGCCTGAGGCAAGGGATGGGGCAGGGTGATATATGAATTTATCGCTTAATTATTCCGTTATCATAGTTAGGTGCAGTGCGATTTGGGAATATGGGTGCAGGAAAGCATCTCTGCGGTACGTGAATATTAACATTTTTGGCAGAGTTAAGCAGAAAGTAGATATCCACACAAGAAACATAAACCCGTTTTCGTTTAGGGCCTCGTAGCTTTGTGGATAGTGAGCGTATGGCCTGAACAAGTGCATTTGATGGTGTCTGAATCTCTGCTTGACTTGGTTTAGATGTGGCCTGGTTGTCCTGGGGTATTAAAAAACAAAGAAAATTGTGGCATTGTTGATAGAGAGGGAATGTACATTTTGGGGAGAAGAATGGACCTTGTGTAGTCTTCGAACTTTCTTTCTTCTTCTTCTTCTTCTTCTTCTTCTTCTTCTTCTTCTTCTTCTTCTTCTTCTTCTTCTTCTTCTTCTTCTTCTTCTTCTTCTTCTTATGTATTGCAACTTTTGAATCAAAACCAACCCCTTCTTTTCCCAATCCTTTCTACTCTGTTCACGTGAAAGTATCCCCTTTCACTGACTTCATAAACCGAACGAGAAACGAAGACAAAGCAGAGAACTGGATTGAGTTCCCTGACCTCACGAATAATATATTTTTTTTCTTCTTGTTATCGTACCTTCAATGCACCAGCTACAGCAAAAGCTCACAATGGATTCTTTCCGGCAATGCGAGGTTAGCGTGCGAGCGAAATGGTAATTTGTCAAGTTAACGTGACTTCCCTGGAATGACTCTGTCCTTGCAAGAAGAGGAAGGAAGAAGGAGAAGATCGAATGAAACTACTCCTATTTATGACAGAATAAATGTTTGTATATGTTAAGATTGAGGTAGTTTGCTTTGCGTAAGTTGATAAATGCAAGAATCATTAATTGATGAGGCTTAGTATTTGAAGTGTGAAATAGTCTGGGAAGGAGCAGAAGCTTGACCTATCTCTCTCTCTCTCTCTCTCTCTAGTAAAGAAATATTCTGAAAATGAAGATGATTGACTCTTCTCTCTCTCTCTCTCTCGAGTACAGAAATATTCTAAAAATTAGGACGGGTTTGACTCACGTACAGAAATATTCTGAAAATAAAGATGGGTTTAACAACTTACATTAACTTTCTCTCTCTCTCTCTCTCTCTCTCTCTCTCTCTCTCTCTCTCTCTCTCTCTCTCTCTCTCTCTCTCTCATATTACGCGCCATGTCCTCATTATAACCATTTTCCCATAATTCTCATCATCACCTTTCGTGTCCATTAAGGTTTGGCTTTGCTCCATAATGGCACGTTGTATCCGTTTGTGTGTTCAAAATTAAGAATTATAATGATTTTCGCGACTCATGGGAGAAACCTTTCCATTTAAATTAGTCATTCTTTCGCACCAGTGTCACGCAGCTTTCAGGCCGATTTTAAGCATTTCCACAAATGGGGTTATTCGTGCTTGAGAGCTTAATTGAGTGCAAGACTCCCAGAAATTGAAACCACCTGGCAGATTTCGTGTGGATTGTATCAGAAAATAGTTATGTTGTCGTAGTTCTAGTTCGGAATATTGTAATGATGAAATTGATTTCAATGGAGAAACATATCCACAGTTATTTATGGGTCCAAGGGGAATCGAACAGATTCCTGAAAGCTCTCTGTAGAGATTTATTTTTTAAGTATACATACCTATAAATAACTGTGGATTTGTTTCTTCATTTCATGGCTCATGCTGCTATGAGCAATTTTTTTTTTATTGGTTTCAGTACTATTCTTATTATAATTGTTATTCAGAAGATGAATCCTATTCACATGGAATAAGCCCCCCGGGGGCCATTGACTTGAAATTCAAGGTTCCAAAGAATGTCATGGTTTTTATACGAAAGAAGTAACAGAAGGCAATAGGAAATACAAAAAGAAGAGATCAGTTATTAGAAAAGAAAAAAATAAATTAACTTATACAGTATACCCTTAAAATACTTCTATACCACTGTACTTTAGCCAGATTTTATGTTTGTTTATGTTTGCATGAAACAGAAGCTAATATGTAAGGCATAAACTTTCCTCAAATGAAATGTAGTAAAAATAGGAAACTGAATGTTTCTATTCTACAGAAAGAAAGTAGGAGCAAAGCCACATAAAAATTCCAATAAAAACACAGCAATTCACAGTAAAACATGACATCTTTGAGTGCCAGACACATAAATTACTGTTTACGTAATAGCAAGTGGCTGTTATTGAGTTTGAAGGCTACTCTCTCTCTCTCCTGTGCTTTCTTCTGACGCAATAATTCGCACATCGTAGTTTTTTCTTCCTAATGTTTTTCTGCCTTTGTGTGTTATGTGCTTGCTCTAGGTTGGTGGGCGAGTAGCGAGCAAGCAATACCCTGTCATGACATTGCGTGATCCATTGGCAACTTTCCCATGATCAACTGTGTGCTGTAACATTGTTTCTGGTTAAGTTTGTTCATGTATTTATATGTGGATTGGAGGAAAGGAGTCAGTTAGAGAGAGAGAGAGAGAGAGAGAGAGAGAGAGAGAGAGAGAGAGAGAGAGAGTAAAGTTATACTACGTAAAGTTTGTTTTGTTTTGAAAAAAAAATGTGTAATTAAAAAATAATTTAATCACTTATAAATTTATTTATAATTGACGTTGTCTCAAAACTAGTTTTTGAGTACCTGTCATTTTTCACGCCAATTATAATTATCTGGTTGACAACATTTGACAGCAGAAATATTTTAGGAAATAGTTCACAAATCTATGAAAACGATAATTAATTGCCGTTTTGGTATTCTTAAACTGAATTGAGCATGTTTTGTATTGTCTGGTGTGAACAAAAGTTCAGGAAGACAAAATCTCCTGTAGTTAACTATTCGTGATTGCAGTGAGCCTCATTTTAGTTTCCTGTTTTCGTTGCAGCCTTTTCCTTTTGTAAATACTTCCTCTGTATTTTTGTATTCCATCCATAGATTTTCCCTCGCAGTGAATTGAAGAAAAGGCGTATTGATAACGTGACAATAAATATGGATGTGGCGTACCTTTGCTGTCCTCCTTATGAATGTATTTATAAAATAACCTTAAATTCATATGTTTTCCTTTATATTGCACTTTTATTGTGTTTTTCACCTACACAATACTCTACTGCCCATAAAGTTTGATGAGTTTTGCATGCATATTAATTTACGCTCGTATCCCCTTAGTAAACATCACTCTCTTCTTAGCGAAATTACTTTTATTGTTGTCAGTTTCACCTTCACAATGTTATACTCCTTCCAAAGTCTGATTAATTTGGCATTAATATTAATTTACATACGTATCCCCTTAGTAAACATCGCTTTCTTCTTCTTGGCAAAATGACTTTTATTGTTATTCACATCTTCACAATACTATACCCCTCCTGAAGTCTGATTATATTTGCATGCATATTAATTTTGCGCACGTATCCCCTTAGCAAACATCGCTTTCCTCTTCTTAGCGAAATTACTTTTATTGTTGTCATTTTCACCTTCACAATACTGTACTCCTAAAGTTTGATTAATTTTGCATGAAATTAATTTACGTACGTATCCCCTTAGTAAGCATCGCTTTCTTCTTGGCAAAATTACTTGCATTGTTGTCATTTACACCTCCGCAATATTACACTCCTCCTAAATTTTGATTATTTTTGCATGAATATTAATTTACTCTCGTATCTCCTTAGTAAACATCAATATCTTCTTCACGGCAAAACTCTAGGGAAATTGGGCTCTTCTTACCAATAGTAGTTCCCGAAATTGCTGGCCGTTGTAATTGCAGTTCTCCGACGTTGCATGTTGAGTGCTGTGCTATTAACCATCGCTCTTAATCATCTCGGGGGTTGTGGGGAGGGGGTGGTGTTAAATCGATTCGAAGTACGGGAAAAGGATATTAGGAGGATATAAGTATAGTCGGTAATTTATGTATCCGAGTTATTCTAGAGTCTCTTTTTAGGAGCATTGAGAAATTCATGTTTAGGAATATCTCTTCATTTGTATATACTAAAACAGTTGTATTTAGTGAGCGTTTATTTTTTTTAATGAATGAACTTAAACAATTTTGTTCAAAATTCTATAAAGCTGATGTTTTTCATACTGTTACTATTTCATTGCTATCATGACTTAGGAACATGCGTTGGAAATCATTAAAAAAATGCCCACATTTTAAATGATTTTATCCTGTGGTAGAAGCATTTTTGTTATTTTATCATGCTCCATTTCTATATTCTGTGAATAGTAATAATCGTGAAAATATTTAGAATACATTTTAAGTCGTAGACGAGCGTACGTAAGATCGGAAAATCCACAGTAATTGCATTTTTAAGTGATGTGCATAGTTTCGTCGGTTGCAGTAAGCTTTCTAATCTATTGCAGTAAACCTTTATGACTTATTTTCAAATCCCCATTGTGAATGCAAGGCCAGGTCTCTCTCTCTCTCTCTCTCTCTCTCTCTCTCTCTCTCTCTCTGGACTTCATTTACTTACTATGCAAAGTCGAATGTTAGTCTTATAACCGTTAGGTATATGTGACCTTGAATTCTGAATTTTTTTTTTCAATGACTTTATTCTGAAGTAACTCTCTCTCTCTTGAAAGAGTCTCTCTCTCTCTCTCTCTCTCTCTCTCTCTCTCTCTCTCTCTCTCTCTCTCTCTCGTTATCAAAACGACAATGCCAAACGTACGCATACTCACCAAAATCAAACTTCCTCATTGAATCGCATTTCACAAAAGCAGAAGCTGTGATTGAGTATGAAAAGCACAATTGTTTTGTTTGGTCCCAAATAAAAAAAAATCTAAAAAAAAAATCCCTGCAATAAATCTCTCTTCCGTAATACTGGCGGCCATTACCGGTTTTTATTATTCAGAAAATGACTCATGACGGCGTTATTGCATTTCCGATGTCAGCTCCAAACCGATTGTCAGAATGTATACGTAGAATTGTGAAGTGCCGAAAATCGTTGTTATTTTTGAGGGCTCTTTGATTCGTGCAGTGTTTGGTGGACGTGATGGGCACGTTTTTAGAATGGAAGGTCACTAGGTTGGGAATTTTTTAATTTCTACTTTTTTTTTTTTTGGTCATAGAATCGTGATGTGTCCACTGAATTATTGTGTAAAGTTTGTGCGTGTACACACACACACACACACATATGTATATATATATATATATATATATATATATATATATATATATATATATATATATATATATATATATATATATATATATATATATATATATATATATATATATATATATATATATATATATATATATATATATATATATATATATATATATATATATATATATATATATATATATATATATATATATATATATATATATATATATATCTAGAATTTACTGGTCACTTTTACCAGGGCATTGTGGCTATTACAATTACGTATATATGTATGTATGTATGTATGTAAATATATATATATATATATATATATATATATATATATATATATATATATATATATATATATATATATATATATATATATATATATACATTAGTAAAAACCCTGCCCTGAGGGGACAGGAGGGGAGGGGGCGATCTCTCATAAGGAGAGATAAAAATCTCTCAGGAGAGATATATATATATATATATATATATATATATATATATATATATATATATATATATACTGTATATATATTATACACACACACACACACACACACACACACACACACACACACACACACACACACACACATATATATATATATATATATATATATATATATATATATATATATATATATATATATATATATATATATATATATAATCTATCACATACATAAATTGCCCTGATTTTGCCGAACTACTGTATTATATACCATAGAATGACTTTCCACGAGTCAGTTTCCAAGACGCGAGCGGGACACAGAACGACGTAAATGTCACGAGATGCACAAAAGAACAATAATAATAATAATATTGGCCTTGACAGCTCAGGTGATTGCCCCACTGGGAAGCTATTGTGTTCTACCGTAGGTCATGCACGAAACTGTCCCGAACAGGACCGGAATGGGTCCTGGGGAATGTTAGGTAGGTAAACGAAACTAAAAAAAGAAAAAAAGAAAAATTGTATTTCTTTCTTTTGTAAGTTCCCCCTTGTCACGCTACAGCTACTGAGGAACGACAGTAATGGCTTCGATCTGATAATGATATGCGACCACCCAGAGTGTGTGGGCAGTAGATGGATGTCAGTTCTTTGGGGCGAGGGTAAGTGGCTTTTTAATGTTTGTAATGTGCGGTTTCTTTTGGTTTTGTCAAGCGCTAATATACTGTAATTTGATTTGCTTGAATCGCTAAATCAAATCCATTCCACTAATCATGGATATAACGAATTCTTGGGGTTTTATATATCAACGGAATATTATTAGTCACTGAGTAGAAAACATGAACTTCATTACCACATATACAGTAGATCATAAATACTGTTTTAATATGACAGCTTAAATTGCTAAATCAAATCCATTCCACTAATCATGTATATAACGAATTCTTGGGGTTTTATATATCAACGGAATATTATTAGTCGCTGAGTAGAAAACTTGAACTTCTTTACCACATATAGAGTATAAATAATGTTTTAATATGAATTAAAAATACTGTTTGATTTGCAAAATGGAGATGTACAAAAAGTCAGTTCCTTTACAAATCATATGAATGCTTTCATTGAGTAAATAACAAATATTATCAATACACTTCATCTTTGGGATCAGCATGGGGTCATTTGTTTAAAAATTCCACGTTTGTGTGCATAGACATTAATAATGAATATTACACCCTTAGCCCCCTATGTTGGAGTTGGGCGAATGAGGCCACAATGCAAATTTCTAGTATTTTTGTAACTTAATAGAAAATTGGTGATGGCATATAGTATGAGCCTGTGTGGTCGTATTACAAAAGCAACACTTGGTTATAAGCAATTTCATTCATTGCAGGTAAGCATAGCCTAACCTACAGTATTACTGTTTTCTCAAACTGACTTGTCAGCTGTTTATGCCCACCTGCAAACGATCCCATAAGCCGTGAGCAGATAAGATTAGGAGACTAATCAGTTGACTATGACGGTTTTGTGAAAGGAAAGCATAATTCATATATAGAGGGAGTCATTGCGAGAGTGTTTGCTAGTTGGAGGTGAAAAAAGGTGCAAGTCGGAGGTGGAAAGAGCAATATTTAGGGCGTTAAGACGCTCTGTTAATGGGTTTTATTTGTAGGTTATGAAGTGGCTCATTTTGTGGGTGTTATGTGGATAAGAGGTTCAGTCATGATTTAGTGGGTAAAGACTGAATTATTTTGACACTTCATGACTACTTTTTGCTTCTTTGCTTCTTTTAAATACACAGACAAACTCACACACACACACACACACACACACACACACACACACACACACACATATATATATATATATATATATATATATATATATATATATATATATATATATATATATATATATATATATATATATATATATATATATATATATATATGTGTGTGTGTGTGTGTGTGTGATACAGAGACAAATCCTTTCCTTTTACAACACATGAACCCAGTGAAACCCTTTCAAATCTACATATAAATAATCACAATTTTTCTGAAAGAAACCAACTAGCTCCCCTCGAAGAAAACTGCTGGGCATTTCATAAGGCTGCTGCAAGTTGTTGAACAACGGCCAAAAAGTTTAAACTTTTGTGGCAATCAGAGGTAAACAAACTCTCCAGCAGACCAAATAAAAATCTTTAACCAAATCTAGGAAAATTTGGGAACAATTCTGGGAAGTTTCTGAGGTGGCGAAGTATTAAAGGCCGAGACTTGGCTTTCTTAGTCTTTTGTTCAAGCTGTTTTCCTGGCTATATTATTATTATTATTATTATTATTATTATTATTATTATTATTATTATTATTATTATTATTATTATTATTATTATTATTATTATTATTATTATTATTATTATTATTATTATTATTATTATTATTTCAAAATAATTTTTAGGACATGGAACAATACTTGCAATCTTTTGCTTTATTATTATTATTATTATTATTATTATTATTATTATTATTATTATTATTATTATTATTATTATTATTATTATTATTATTATTATTATATATTAGCCTTCCAAATAATTGTTAGGACGCGAAACAACACGAGCTATTATTATTATTATTATTATTATTATTATTATTATTATTATTATTATTATTATTATTATTATTAACCTTCAGAAAATTGTTAGGACACGGAACATCTCTTCCAGTCTCATGCTGTATACAAAATGTTTTTCACCTGCTATGAAAAGTAATTTTCTTCAAAAAAAATTAGACAAGACATAATAATTCATATAATGCAATTTATTATAGATACACAACACGCAGTAGCCCATTACTAAGTATAAGGTTAGCATTCCGTACCATATTAAATATTTACGTAAATTCTACGCGTTGGCTCACTTACAGGCTTAGGGAAGACGTAATAATCTCATTATAATGGGGGGCCCTTGTTACCCTAATCTCAGTCAACTGAAACTCTAAATCAAGGCCAAAGTGGTTCGAGATTAATTTGATCTTATATTAACTCGCGAGGCCTTGTATACGTACTTATGGTAATAACCTGAAATTTGTTATATTAATTTTTAGTCTTAAAATGAAAACTAAAATGAACAGGGGTGGAAAAAATAATAATGACGTTGTGTCACATAGATAAATAGCTGAAATCTTTTGAATAATCAGGAAATGAAGTGTATAAATAACTGAAATCTTTTGAATAATCAGGAAATGAAGTGTATAAATAACTGAAATCTTTTGAATAATCAGAAAATTAAGTGTATAAATAGCTGAAATCTTTTAAATAATCAGGAAATGAAGTGTATAAATAACTGAAATCTTTTGAATAACCAGGAAATTTAATGTATGTTAATTATGTTTTTATCATATAAGAAGGAAATCCTCATTTCTTCATTTAGGGAAGTTCATGAGGTGAAATTTTATTTGGCGCTTGAATTAAATGTTATTTTTTTACTTAATCTTTTAGAGAATTAATGCCGTAACAATTTTAGCCTATGATTCAAATCTCAATGAGTTCAGCCGTTCAACCATGACCATATTATGGAAACAATTACCCAAATTGTATATTTATCCCAGTGATACAATTAGTGGTATTCTAATGAGTGAATGATGAGATTTTTAGAACATTATTCTATGTCATGTCTAATTAATCGCTTCAAGATTTATTTAGTCAAGTAAACCACAAAACATTTTGCTTTCAATTTAATGGTCGTGATACATTATGCACTAAACAATTGTCATCTGAACTTTAAAAGCCATGTTTTAGTACTTCTCTCTCTCTCTCTCTCTCTCTCTCTCTCTCTCTCTCTATCTCTCTCTATATATATATATATATATATATATATATATATATATATATATATATATATATATATATATATATAGTATATATATATATATATATATATATATATATATATATATATATATATATATATATATATATATATATATATATTTATATCAATTATATAACGGGGAAAATAACCCCATGACCTTTCTGAAATCATTAAAAAAACTGTGCAGCGTTTCTATCTCAGTGATCCAATAAGAAAAAAAATGTCTTAAGTTTATATATGCCTAAACCCTAGAGCGGAAATCTTCAGGTCAAGACAAACAAACTCTTCAAAGGAAGCAATTAGGACTGAGAAATCTTCCCAGAATTTTTTCTTGCCTTCTCTTTACTCATATTTTATCAAGTTTTCCGTGACTTTTTCTCCTTTGAGAAAAGGGCTTATTTGGGGAATTCTTGTTTTCGATAAAGGTTAGGAAAGTTTTAAGTGAATTTACTTGCGTGACAACGGTTGTAAGTACAAATATGTTTATGGTAAGGGAAGGTGTTGCAAAGTTTTGTGTGGTTAATGATCTGTCATATATGATTTATCTTTCGGTTAATACACACACATACATATATATATATATATATATATATATATATATATATATATATATATATATATATATATATATATATATATATATATATATATATATATATATATATATATATTACTGTCTTCATCCAGGTCAATTTTTGGAGACCCTAATATCTGTCTCATTTGATCAGTCAGCAAGGCCTATTTATTTTTCAGTTCTGGTTTGTGGTATTCTTGAATACCCTGTTCTTCCGTGTCATAGCTGGGTTTAAGTGCAGTGATTTCAAAAGTTCCTTTATTTTGTTATTTCTCTGTTGATAAAAAATATTATTTTGGCACTGATATGGGCTATTATCTCTATTATATTAATTTTCTTGGCTGCCTTTCTGTGTCTGCGTGCCTGTATGTGTCTCCTCTCACCCTCCCCTTCCCCTCCCCTTCCACCTTCCTCCCTCTCCTCCCCTCCTCCCTCCCCCTCTCTCCCCTCCTCCACCTTCCCCCCCTCCTCCCTCCCCCACCTTCCCCTCCCCTCCTTCCCCCTCCACTTCCCTCCCCTCCCCCTCCCCCTCCACTTCTCCCTCCCTTCCCCCATCCCCTCCACTTCCCCTCCCTTCCCCTTCCCTCTCACCTCCCTTTCCCATACCTTCCCCCCTCCCTCCCTTTCCCATACCTTCCCCTCCCCTTCCCCTCACCATCCCCCTCCCCTCCTCCCCTCTCCCTCCCTTTCCACTCCTCTTCCCCCTCCGCTCCTACCCCTCCCCTCCCATCCTCCCCTCCCCACCACTTCCCCTTCCCTTTCCCCTCCCCTCCCTTTCCCCTACCCTCCCCTCCTCTTCCTCTTCCTCTCCCCTCCCTTTCCCCTACCTTCCCCTCACCTTCCCCTTCCATCTCCCCTCTCTTTCCCCTAACTTCCCTCCCTTCCTCCTCCATTGCCCCTACCTTCCTCCCTTCCCCTTTCCCCTTTCCCCCTACCTTCCCCTCCCCTCCCCTCCTCTTCCCATCCCTTCCCCCTTCCCCTTCTCTTCCCCAGATACATGTTTCCTTAGAATCAGAATTGCTCAGGTAGCAAATGTCAAGAAGAGCTTGAGTGGCGTCTTCCAGTCCACTGGAGAATCAGTATATTCAGGAGAGGGTTCAGGTATGCGTTAACAATTGGATAGAAATTCGAGAGAAAGAAACCGTGTGTAGAAGGACGTACAAAGGGGTAAGGCAATTAGATCACTCGAGTGGAAGGTAGTGCCGAAAAAGAAACTTATGAATAGCCTTGAATTCTTTCAGTTCCGGGGAGTTTTACTATGAACCTTTAGTATGCTGGATATTTCTGACAGAAACAGAATACAAATCGATGAAATGTACTGATGTGTATTGTCAGAATAATTTTATGTCCGAGATGTAACTTTCTTTGATGCTAAGGAATATATTCTGTGTACATTCTGGTTTTGCGCTTTGCATTTCTGAACTGAGTTGGTGTCAATTCTGAATTTACTCTTTAAACAATATTTTGGCTTTCTTATTGGTTATCTTAAGATATATACTTTTTATAAATTTATTTGGTGCTTCTATCGCCGGCCATTTGCAATTGTTCTAAAATGCTTTGCAAAAAGATAACGTTTTTCTTCTGTATATCTCTGAAGAATGAAGAACGGTTTTCATAATATCAAACATATTATTCGTACTTTCCTATACACACTGAAGTAAAATATGCTAATATATTATAACTAAACCATTATCAGAGGACTGTCTTCCTTTTCCTGGTATTTGTAAACTCCTCAGGACCCTTGTCTATATAAGACAAGACTGCCCAAAATGGTAGTAAGCTTTCCGCAACATGGGTAATAATTAATAATGGTTCACACCATCGCGCGAGGGAAGATGGGCTGTATTCCCTTTGGCCAAAAGCTGCATTTCCACAGGAAAGTTCCATTAGCAGCTTCAGTGCTTGTGCTGTTAATGTGCTGCATCCCACGTGATTTGTGGGACGTTATCACTCACCAGAAAAAAAAAACCTTTGAGTTATTTTTTTCTGTAAATTAGTTCTTTTTCTAATGACTGAAGGAGAACAGAATTTCTTGTATTTCTGTGTTATTCATTTTACATTTATTTTTTATTATTTTTATCTTCTGAGATTATTATTATTATTATTATTATTATTATTATTATTATTATTATTATTATTATTATTATTATGGTTACAGTGTCATTGGTATAGTAATAATAATAATAATAATAATAATAATAATAATAATAATAATAATAATAATAATAATAATAATAATTTGTTATTATTATTATTTATTATTATTATTATTATTATTATTATTATTATTATTATTATTATTATTATTATTACAGCGTAAATTTTCTTATTTCATATCACCTATCAATTCGGTTTCAAAAAAAAAAAAATAGTCCTTGATAAATAGTCTTCAACAGATAATCCGATAGTTCAGGCGTGTTCTTGTCGCTCTGGCACCCTGTTGTTGTTGTTGTTAGTCCCGGATAGTTAGGTTTCGGGTCGATAGTCGCGGTGGGGAATAATTTAAGCTCGGAAGACCACACAGGTAAAACTCTTACCACAACTCCGCATCCATGAATATAAATGGACCGGGAGCGAATCGCTGATCTACTGACGCGGCTTCTCGGGGGCCGGGGGTGGTGGGTGGTGTGGGTGGTGGGGCGTGATTTTGTGTAGGTGTTTTTCTTGTAGTTTTCTGGGGTGAATTTTATAGGCTATTGTTTTTTTTTTTTTGGTAGTTTTCTGGGTTTTGTAGCAATGAAGATATATTCGTGGCCTGAATTTGTTTTAGTTTTCTGGGCTTTGTTGTTTATTTGGTAGCGCTGAGGAAAAATATTCAATTTTTGTGAAGAACTGATTTTCAGTTCTATATATTTCGGACGTACTGTCTTCGCTTTATGCTATTGGCAGGAAATTTGTATTTTATATGTATATATATATATACACATACACACATATATATATATATATATATATATATATATATATATATATATATATATATATATATATATATATATATATATATATATATATATATATATATATATATATATATATATATATATATATATATATATATATTTATTTATTTATTTATATATATATAATTATATATGTATATATATACGAATATAGATACAAGTGGATATCATAATTATAATATAACTACCCTTTTAGTCTTATCACGTTCACAACTACATTAATCCCGGACTTCATAATCACATGATGATGAGGTCATGACATTATATGACCTAGTATACTCCAACGACTTCTCAGTTTTATCTTTCCGCTGTGAGGTCACACGACCGCGTAAAATATATAGGTCACACACATCAAGAATGACTGAATAGGCCTTTTTTTTATTTTTCCATTTCTCGTCCATTTTATTATCCGCAGTGACGTCATAATTAACAGGGGTTGGTTAATTATGGTCTGTAATTATGGCCTTGCCTGTCCTACTGATGTTCTTTTAATTACTCGCTTTTTATAGTAGGTGCTACTTCTAGTTTTACCTTTTTCGTGGCTGGATTTTTAAAATGGTAGGGAAGTGAATGCAATGATTATTTTGTAAATGCGAGGGAAGTGATGAGTATTTAATCTGATGATTAAGCATCTTGCTTTTTTGTAAGATGAAACTATTATTATTATTATTATTATTATTATTATTATTATTATTATTATTATTATTATTATTATTATTATTATTATTATTAAAAAGGGGAATCGAACAGTTTCCCGAAAACTTTCTTTTCAGATTTATCTTTAAAAATATGTGCACATACATAACTGTGGATTATTATTATTATTATTATTATTATTATTATTATTATTATTATTATTATTATTATTATTATTATTATTATTATTATTTTATCTTTAAAAATCGAACTGTTTGAAAACTTTCTTTACAGATTTATTTTTAAATATATATACACATACATAACTGTGGATGATGATTATTGATTATTATTATTATTATTATTATTATTATTATTATTATTATTATTATTATTATTAATTATTATTATTATTATTATTATTATTATTATTAAAAAGTGGAGTCGAACAGTTTCCCGAAAGCTTTCTGTACAGATTTATCTTTAAATATATGTACATATACGTAACTGCGGATGTTTCTCCATTATTATTATTATTATTATTATTATTATTATTATTATTATTATTATTATTATTATTATTATTCAAAAGATAAACCTTATTCTTGTGGAACAAGCGTACAGGGGCCATTGACATGAAACTGAAGCTTCCAAAGAATATGGCGTTCACAAGAAGAAGTAACAGAAGGGATAAGGTCATGGGAAATGCACTAAGAAAGAGATGACTAATTAAAAAAGACAAAATAAATTAACAAATAATAAATAGATAAAATGTACTTATCAAAATACAAGGAAGACTGTTTTAGGGAAATTGCCAGTGCCTATAAGGCAAGATATGGTACAAATACATAAGGTAATTTTAATGACCATCTTGAATTTTGTTAGAACTTGATTCGCGTATCCATATTAATAAATTGGCCTGTCTCTTAAGACAAGGCATGACACAAAGACATTGATAAATGGTAATAATTTTCTCGAATTTTGTTAGAAATTTAGTAAAATTATTGAATTTTATTAGAACTGAATCTTTACAATTTAGTCACTTTTATTAATTTCCTAGAACCTTGTTATAAGGTTAACTTGGCATCTATATTACACCATGCCAGAATGCAGGCGTCCTGAAGGAAAATCTTAAAAAAAAAAAAAATAAATAAAAAGAATCCTTTCCCTTGAAAACACCTACGTCCCATCCTTAATAACGGAAAGGAAAATCTTCAAGACAATAAACAGATAAATGAAAAGAATTCTTTATCCTTACTAGCAAGGTAGGAAGAAATTCCTCTTACGTTTCATCTCGAGTCTCGAGAACGATCGGGAGGGATCCTGGCCCAAAGCCCTCTTGCAAGAGGCTCGAATTGACCATTTTGTTTTTCCTTTTGTCTTTTTGAATATCCCAGTTATGAAGACACGTACGGAGGAAAGATGGAGGCGGGAGTAAATTCCTCTCTCGTATATCGTGATATTCCAGACGCCCCCCCCCCCCTTCTCTCTCTCTCTCTCTCTCTTCTGGAGTCATCGGATTGTAGAGCAATTCTTCCGCCCTGAAGGTGACTTTTGGTTGAAGGACATCGTTCCTCTCTCTCTCTCTCTCTCTCTCTCTCTCTCTCTCTCTCTCTCTCTCTCTCTCTCTCTCTGTGTGTGTGTAAAGCATCATCGGATTGCAAGGTAGTTCTTTCTCTCTGAAGGAAGATTTTGGTAGAAGGACATTCTTCTCTCTCTCTCTCTCTCTCTCTCTCTCTCTCTCTCTCTCTCTCTCTCTCTCTCTCTCTCTCTCTCAGTGTAGCATCAACGGATTGTAGGGCAGTTATTTCTTTCTGAAGGCGGCTTTTGGGTGAAGGGCACTCTCTCTCTCTCTCTCTCTCTCTCTCTCTCTCTCTCTCTCTCTCTCTCTCTCTCTCTCGCAAGACTCGGCTGCATATAGCAAAACAGTTGCTTTCCTGTCTCTTTCTCTGTTAATATCCAGGAATTTGAACAAATCGGGATAACTGATAAAAGTAGGTTTCCATTTGTATAATATTTTTGAATAGTGTTTTTGTCTTTGACAGCTTAAACTTCCTTCGTTGTACCTCGGCATAATGTTTTCAGTAATTACGTAAGACGTTTAAACACAGGTAAAATGGATGGTCTCTTTTATTAACTGTTGTTAAAACACGTACACTATTCACTTTTTCATCCTGGTGTCTTTGGCTTTGATTGTGGGTTGGGGACGTCATCCCAGGTATTATATATACACACACACACACACACACACACACACATATATATATATATATATATATATATATATATATATATATATATATATATATATATTTATATATAAATATAATATACATATGTATGTATGTTTTTGGATATA
Source organism: Macrobrachium rosenbergii (assembly GCF_040412425.1). Classification (NCBI taxonomy): domain Eukaryota; kingdom Metazoa; phylum Arthropoda; class Malacostraca; order Decapoda; family Palaemonidae; genus Macrobrachium; species Macrobrachium rosenbergii. Next base: position 36,989,006 of record NC_089762.1, on the reverse strand, counting down.
TATATATATATATATATATATATATATATATATATATATATATATATATATATATATATATATTTATATATATACATACATATATGCATACATACATATGTATGCTGTATGTGTATTTGCAAGAAATGTACACACACGCACCAAAAGACAACATACCAGTCATGCATACAAGAAGATAAATTGAGTTTCAGACTCTTCATTGGTTAACCATTTTATCAGTGAATGTCCAATGGCCGTAGTTAAAATGATTAATGGCCTGCAATTTTGTATGTTATGCGTTTCATCTTTTTCAGAATTTTTTTTTTTAATAATAGTCAACCGCTTGAAATTTATCTGGAAATAGAACAAGAATGTTTTGTGTCCCTGCGAGTAAAAGGTTAAAAGTGAAGTAATAGGGATAAAAAGTTACGAAATTGAACTTGAGCGGTTTCTTTTGCTGTCTGTCTGGCACTGTGATATATTTAATGGGAAGCTTAGTTTCTCGGTGCTAAGAAGTCTTTAATGAAATGGAAAAAGAATGGTCTGGAAACGGGAGTGTTGGGTATGAAAGATTTCGAAAGGTTTTCTCAACCGAGTCCAACTTTAGAAATATCTATACATGTTTCGGTAAACAAAGATATATAGTTTTGACTCTTTTCAAAAATCGCATGGAAAAGCATAATGTATGCTAGGAAATAGATGTCAATATTCATGCTGCTAGACTGAGGGTTTCAAGATCAATTTTTCTCAGCCATAGACAACACAAAGGGAATGTGGATAAGTATGAAACTTTTGCAGAATTTTCAGGTTATTTAGACGAATGTTATTAAAAAGAAGGCTGAAATCCTATAAATAATAGGATTATCCTGTCAGGAACTTGGCCTCAGGACTCTCTAGGAGTCTAGGTAGTCTAGTTTTCTTAAGTGTCCTTTGAGGGAAAATTCAATTTTCTGATGTCGGTTAGGCAGACGTGTATTTAGTAGAGGAACTTAATAAAAAGGCTGCGTAGGTTCACGTAACACTATCTATCCTTTTTGGAGAACAAACCTTTTTAGGAAGCTATTCCTTTATTGCTTTATATTGAGATATATAGGATACCACAGATGGCATGTGCAAAAACTCACAGAAAGATATTAGATTTACAAAAGGATACTGATTCTACAAGCTTTGCGAGAAAGAGAATCCTTCTAGCTTCGCTTTGGGGCAGATAGGATACCACGGAAGTGAACTTGTATAGAGACTCACAGAAGGATATTTGATTCCTAAAAGGATATTTGATACCCAGGAACCACAGCGAATTGATTGGAATTATTTCACAATCGCCAGAGATTAAAAGAGAGAGAGAGAGAGAGAGAGAGAGAGAGAGAGAGAGAGAGAGAGAGAGAGAGAGAGAGAGAGAGAGAAAATATCTACGAATAACGAATGGGATGCCGATATTCCATTAAAGCTAAATGGAAATTCTCTGTTTGGTGAACTGTCCATTACAGAACATTAGAGGCATTCCGCGGGATGCATCGGTTATACACCGCCCCCGCCCCCCGGCCCCCTTTAAGTCCATTCCTAGGATTTGCCTACCCCACCCCCACCCCCACATGCTTTTTATACCCCTTATCAATCCACGGCTCGTTTTCCCATCATTTTGGCTGAAACTGTGTGTGTTGGAGTGTGTATGTGTGTGTGTGTGTGTGTGTAGAGAGAGAGACTGAAGCTTGTTTATGCGTGTTTGTGTAAGTTAGTTTCTGTATGTGAACTTGAAGGTGGCATGCGTTCGAGCCCTGATTGATTAATTATCTAAGATATTTATTTCATAAATCTGTATTTACTTTAAGTCGTAGAAAAAAAATGCAATATCCGAGCTGGCAGAACGAAGATATATGGAACCGCGGCAAAGGAAGTTTTTATTTTGTCTTTGCTGGTTTTTATACAAAGTGCTGAGAATGTTTTTGCGTGGGGTTCGTCAGTAGTGTCTTCTTCATGAGAACCAATTTCACATATAACAAGTAAATAATGCGCCGAAGTTTCTTCGGCGCAGTCGAGTTTTCTGAGCAGCGCATAATCAAGGCCACCGAGAATAGGTCTATCTTTCGGTGGTCTCGGTATAATGCTGTGCGAGCCGCGGCACCATGAAACTTTAACCACGGCCCGATGGTGGCCTATCCTATATCGGTGCTAGAAGTACGATTATGGTTAACTTTAACCTCAAATAAAATCAAAACTACTTAGGTTAGATGGCTGCAATTTGGTATGTTTGATGATTGGAGGGTGGATGAACAACATACCAATTTGCAGCCCTCTAGCCTCAGTAGTTTTTAAGATCTGAGGGCGGACAGAGAAAGTGGGGACAGAAAAAAGTGCGGACGGACAAACAAAGCCGGCACTATATTTTTCGTTTACAGAAAACTAAAAATACCTGTCAGGACTTTAGTTACAATAAAATGAATATTTCCACACCAATAAATCTTTAAACGTAACTATTCAGGGAAGTGATTCGAGAATCAGTACATATGTTTGTTATGAAATCTGACGTTGTAGATTAGGAAGATATGAATGAGGATAAATTCAGATTCATCAAATTCACATTTGTAAAAAAAGGCAGACTCGTCTAGATAATTAAATGAAAGCTACGTATGAAAAACAGTATTCATACAAATAAGGGTGATTCCTTGACCTCATTATGATGTTAGAAAAATATATGATTTTGTACTAATTATTGTGCTAATTATTCCACATGAACAGCCTGGAAAAAATGCTAATAATTATTATATTCCGTGACAACAGTAATCTTGCTGGCATTTTGAATTTAAATGTTTTAGGAGAACCTCCATGAATTCCTGTTTAGTAATTGAAAATGAGTCAGTCTCAGTTTTAACATACTTTAATGTAACAACAGGATAATGGCAAACAGTCAGGCGCATGAAACATTGTTATTTTTGTTGCAGCAACAGAACGGGAAGGAAATAATGCCGACCCAGGAAACAAAGCCAGACAGTGTTGCGAAATTGTTGGTGACGTCGCCAGAATTTTATGCTCGGCCTTATGAACATATACCAGACCTTGTCCGAAAAGGCTCGGCGAAAGCAAATATAAATTCTCCGAATCACAAACGTTAAAGAATTTCTTCCGTCGAGAGAGAGAGAGAGAGAGAGAGGCTGAATAATAACGATTATATAGGGTAAATTAGTTGTATATTTTTAAATTGCGTTTGAAACATTCATTTGGGAAATTATGTATGAAACACGATCACTGTAAGTTTTAAATTTGACAAACTAATGACCAAAATGATGCGATTTTTTTAGTTGATGGAATTTTAACATCTAGATATGGTTGCGAAGGATTTGCAACAAACTTCTTTAAAATGTATGATTTTAATTCACCAAATGTATTCTTTACGTCACTTGAAAGAATCCAGTTTATTTTTTTGAAAACGTATCCAGATATTTAAGTTATTCTCTGGGACCAGAATTTATTTTAATTCCTTTTGGAACCTATTGCATTTCTCTCTCTCTCTCTCTCTCTCTCTCTCTCTCTCCACTAACCTGCGAAGGCTTGAAATTTCTTTTTTTCTAGTATTTCTATCAAACGTTATTTCCAAAAATTAAGATAAAGATGAAAATACTGAAGAAAAAGATATGAACAGGCCGAATTCCTCTCTCTCTCTCTCTCTCTCTCTCTCTCTCTCTCTCTCTCTCTCTCTCTCTCTCTCTCCACTAACCCTGCGAAAGCATGAAATTGCTTTCGGAGACTCGATTCACATCTTCTTTAGACGGCGGCAGAGGGAATTTCTCAACGTCATCGATTGAAGAGCTTAGGTTAGGAGGAACAGGAGGAGGAGGAGGAGGAGGAAGAGGAGGAGGAAAAAGCACCGAGACAAAAGGCCAGGAGATGAGGAAAGATATTTCTCATCATCATCATCATACTACTCTTCATCATACTCTTTACTCACCTGTCATCAACGCCGCTTTTTCTCTCGCTTTCTCTGCCATTTTCTTTTTTCTCCAGCTGATTTTTCTCAGTTTCGTTGACTTAAATGAGCAATCTTCAAAATTTAAGCTTGAACTTGAGGTGTGCTTTAAAATTTAATCTGAAACTCGAGGAATGCCTCAAAACTTTAGCTGAAGCTTAGGGTGCTTCAGTATTTAAGCTGAAAGTTGAGAAATGCTTCAGAACTGAAACTGAGACTTGAGGAATGCTTCAGAATTTAAGCTGAAACATCAGGGGTGATTCAGAATTTAAGCTGAAACTTGAGGAATACTTCAGATTTTAAGCTGAAGCTTGAGGAGAGCTTCAGAATTTTTGCTGAACCTTGAAAGAGCTTCAGAATTTAAGCTGTACCCTGAGAATGCTTCAGGATCCAACCTGAAACTTGAGGAATGCTTCTGAATTTAAGGTGAAACTTGAAGGAGTGCTTCAAAATTTAATCTGAAACTTGGAGTGTTTCAGAATTTAAGCTGCACTTGAGGAGTGCTTCAGAATTTAAGCTGCACTTGAGGAGTGCTTCAGAATTTAAGCTGAAACTCGAAGAGTGCTTCAGTATTCAGGCTGAAACTTGAGGGGTGCTACAGAATTTAAGCTGAAACTTGAGGAATATGATACTTCAGAATTTAAGCTGAAACTTGGGAAGAGCCTCAGAATTCAAACTAAAACCTGAGTAGTGCTGCAGAATTTAAACTGAAAATTGTTTTTATTCTTATTGTGCACTCATTCCCCCATCCTAGTTCTCACCTGTATAATCATTTTTCCCGTTTGTCCAATAATTTTCTTTTGTATGGAGTTGGTCGTCATTTTATTAAGTCTGTGCTGTAATCAATCATCCGTCTATAATAACCTGTCGTCCGTAGACCGAGCTCTATTCATCACTTGTGCCATCACCCCAAATCCTTAAATAATCTTCAGTGTGGCTGTTTCTAATAATAGTGTAAATATCTATAGTTATTACTAGGAGAAAATAAATATGTTTGGACCAGGAGGTCAAAAAGGAATTGGGTGGTATAGATATCATGTAAGATGATTATTAAAAAAATTTTCTCATTTTTAATGTACTCTTGTGAATTCACTAGAAGTCAAAAGAGTAAGAGTATGATAATAATAATAATAATAATAATAATAATAATAATAATAATAATAATAATAATAATAATAATAATAATAATAATTTTTTACGTTGATTGACAAAATCAAGAAGAAAATATCGCTCACTGATGTCGCAATACCGTGGGACACCAGGGTAGATGAGAAAGAAAGAGAAAAAATTGATAAGTATCAAGACCTGAAAATAGAAATACGAAAGATATGGGATATGCCAGTGGAAATTGTACCCATAATCATAGGAACACCAGGCACGATCCCAAGATCCCTGAGAAGGAATCTGGGAAAAATAGATGCCGAAGTAGCTCAGGACTCATGCAGAAGAGTGTGCTACTAGAAACAGCGCACATAGTAAGAAAAGTGATGGACTCCTAAGGAGGCAGGATGCAACACGGAACCCCACACTATAAAAACCACCCAGTCGAATAGGATGACTGTGATAGACAACAAAAAAATAACAATAATAATAATGATATCATCATTATTATCATTTAGAAGATGAACCCTGTTCATATGGAACAGGCCAACAGGCGCCATTGACTTAAAATTCAA
>NC_089762.1:36953390-36973390 GCF_040412425.1 Macrobrachium rosenbergii | reverse complement strand
ATGTTTTATCATATTTATAACTGTCTTTGGCTGTTAACAATTTTTTCGAGTGATATTTAGTTTATTGAACATGTTGAAGAGGTTCACAGATTTTGCAATAATCATAACAACACGATAAAGTAAGGTCGTCGCGTATTTTGAAATAATTGTTAGGAGAGGGTGGATAGCAAAATGGAAGAAAGATAATATGAATGGAGGTACAGTAAAAGGAACAAAAGGGGTTGCAACGAAGTTTCCCTACTGTTACACCTTTCCAACCTACCTACTCTCAATTTCCTTTCCAACACTGAATGAACTCATGGGTCCCAGTGCTTGGTCTTTGGCCTAAACTTTGTATTCCATTCCATTCGATGAACATCAACAGCAATTCAGTACCCAAGCTAACATTTGCAATGTGACTATAATTATTTAAACATCAAACGAGCTAGAGAATTTTTTCAAGTGAACTTCAACAGGAGTTTAGTGCCAAACCTAACATTTACAATGCGACTGTAATTGTTTGGCCTAAAACGAAATAGAGAATTGTGCTTCGAATTTATAATAAAATCGAAAACACACTTTCCTAATTCGGCTTAGATTCTAAAATAGTCAAAAGCTGGTAATGCGATGATGAATCCTTTCGGATAATTTAAACTTGAGTCGAGTGGCTGTGTTAGGCTCGGGATTAAATTTCTCTTGACGTCAGCAGAAGAAATGCGACACTTGTCTAACAGTCTGCTCTTTCATTGACATGTATATAGAAACAAGTAAAAAATATGCCGAAGTTTCTTCGGCGCAGTCGACTTTTCTGTACAGCGTATAAATGCTGTGTGAAACTCTCAGCCGCGGATCATGAAGCTTTCAGCAGTGGCCCATGAGACTTTCAGCCACGGCTCGGTGGTGGCCTGTGTTGTTGGCGCCTATGGCGGTGCGAGACGCACGATCATGGCTAACTTTAACCTTAAATAAAATAAAAACTACTGAGGCTATAGGACTGCAATTTGGTATGTTTGATGATTGGAGGGTGGATGATCCACATACCAATTTTCAGCCCTCTAGCCTCAGTAGTTTTTAAGATCTGAGGGCGGATAGAAAAAGAGCGGACGGACAGACAATAGTTTTCTTTTACGGAAAACTAAAAATGTAATCAGCTTACTGGCGGGAATTTATCGCCCTGAAAAGGGATGATAGCTATGAAGTGAAACATGAACGCTGTTAATTATTAAGTAGAAATGTCTCTACCAGTTTCCAGTATAAAACTTATAAGCAAGTGTGAAGGGACTCAGTATTACTAAATGATGGTAGTTTGATCACAATTATTTTACGAGGCAGAAGAATATCTTTGAAGTTAATAAGGGCGTTTGATATTGTTGCTCGTCACATGAATTATCAGAAATGTCTTAGATGTATGGTTTGCCCAAAATGTAAATAATATATATATATATATATATATATATATATATATATATATATATATATATATATATATATATATATATATTTATTTATGTGTGTGTGTGTGTGTGTGTGTGTGTGTGTGTGAGGAAAATTGCTAACAACTCTTTAAGTAAAAAACAATAAAAATAGGAACAATATACCAGTTGGATATCAGTATAAAGAAGGATCATCCAGATTACAGCCATCGTTTTACTCTCTCTCTCTCTCTCTCTCTCTCTCTCTCTCTCGCAAATATTCCTCCAGGCGAGAGCAGCAGCTTTAGGAGATATCTCTCATTAGTCGGGTCCCGCAAACTTTTTTTTTTTTTTACTTTTTTTTAAAGGACTCAAGAAGGCAAACGTGACATTTGCCTTATTCCTGAGAGCGTGGAGCGTCTGAATTTTTTTTTTTTTTTTTTTCATTTTTTGTTCCTGACAAATTTAAGTGAAATCTTAAAGTTTGCGCTTTCTCGATATATATGCATAGGAATTTCGTATATGGCGTATACGATAGGTTTGACTGAAGTCGGATATCGGTATTATTTATAGATTAAAAGACCCTTCTTTTGTAGCTTTTGTAAGGGTTGTAGATTGAAGCTTGCCAGCACTCTCAAGGAAATTACGAATCGAAAAATACTTACAAATATTCATCTGAATAGAGTTACTTGTAATGCTGCTAAAGAAATGAAGTGGTTTTTGTACTAACATGAACACATTACCTAATGCACATATTGTGTATTCCTGAAATTTAGTCGTATAAAGTACAGCATGGAACACACCTTTCTAATTACCGACAGGATGCTGTAAATTCCATGTAAATTACCCAGTATGGGATTATCTTCGTCAGTCAAATTGACAGTAGCATTACGCCTTTAAGACATCATATGACCGAAAGTAGCTGATCTCGACAAAATTTAGTGACTGGTAAATTTTGACTGACAGGTTCTTGCCATTTGCCAAAGTGGAATTCTTTTGATGATTAGAATTGGGGCCAAGGCCAAAATAAATAGATAAATAAATAAATAAATAGGTAAATAGATAAAAATCTAGGACAACATTTTAGTCGTCAGAAACGATACTGAAAATATTCGCGTAACCTACAAAAAAAAAAAAATTAGATAAATATATAAAAATTCTGAGATAATATTCTAGTCGTCCGAAACGATACTGAAAATATTCGCGTAACCTACAAAAAAAAAATAGATAAATAAATAAAAAATCTGAGATATTTTAATCGTCAGAAATGATATTGAAAATATTCGCGTAACCTACAAAAAAAAAGATAAATAAATAAAAAATCTGAGATAATATTTTAATCGTCAGAAATGATACTGAAAATATTCGCGTAACCTGCAAAAAAATAGAAATAAATAAAAAATCTGAGATATTTTAATCGTCAGAAATGATACTGAAAATATTCGCGTAACCTAAAAAAAAAAATAGTTAAATGAATAAAAAATCTGAGATAATATTTTAATCAGAAACGATACTGAAAATATTCGCGTAACCTACAAAAAAAATTAATATATTAATAAAAAATCTGAGATATAATATTTTAATCGTCAGAAACGATACTGAAAATATTCGCGTAACCTAAAAAAAATTAAATAAATAAATAAAAAAATCTGAGATAATATTTTTATCGTCAGAAATGAAAATGGAAATATTCGCGTAACCTTCAAAAAGAAATAAATAAAAGAAATCTGAGATAATATTTTAACCGTCAGAAACTAAAATGGAAATATTCGCGTAACCTTAAAAAAAATAAATAAAAAATAAATAAGAAATCTGAGATGATATTTTAATCGTCAGAAATGAAATGGAAATATTCTCGCAACCTACAAAAAAAAAAAAAAAATAAATAAATAAATAAAAAAATAAAAAATATCTACTATTTTGATCGTCAGAAACGAAAATGGAAATGTTCGCGTAACCTACAAAAAAATAATAAATAAAAAATCTGAGATAATATTTTAATCGTCAGAAACGAAAATGGAAATATTCTCGTACCCTACAAAAAAAAAAAAAAGTTAATGGAGGGTCAGAAAGATGATGACGAGGAGGAGGTCGTGGGAGAGAGAATCTGAGAGAGTGCATGAGAGGAGGTGGAGTGGTTGAGTGACGGAAGAGGAGTGAGGGAAAGTTCAGGAGTAGGAGGAGTAGGAGTGAAAAAGAGACGGAGGCTGGTGTTGGAAAGTCAAAACCTCTTGGGATGATGCAAAAAAAGTTATCACTGAGTGGGTGCAGCCTTCGGGAAATGGCAGGAATAAAACGATGAAAATTTCATACTTTAATTTTCTGTAAAAGAAAACTATTGAGATGGCTATTCGTCTGTCCGTCCGCAGTTTTTCTGTCCGCCCTCCAATCTTAAAAAACTAATGAGGCTAGAGGGCTGCAAATTGGCATGTTGATCATCCACTCTCCAATCATCAAACATACCAAATTGCAGTCTTCTGGCCTCAGTAGTTTTTATTTTATTTAAGGTTAAAGTTACCCATGATCATGCGTCTGGCTCCGCTAATAGGTGCCAACAACACAGACCACCACCGGTCTGTGAGCTGAAAGTTTCATGGGCCGCGACTGAGAGTTTCATGGGCCGCACTTGAGAGTTTCATGGGCCGTGGCTATGAGTTTCATACAGCATTATATGCAGTAGAAAACTCGATTGCCCCGAAGAAACTTCGACGCATATTCTACTTGTTTATTATTAAAATGCTATAATACGCCTTTGTTCCATAGAGTCTTTGAAGTGTCTTTTATCTGTGTACAGTTTAAAGGTTTTAAAGGGAATTTGAACGTTTAAACTCACACGAAAAATGGTGCACCTGAAGCAGCATTAATGATATTCATTTATATTTATTTATAACAACGAAATGTGAGCGACGCAGAATAAAACCTTAGTTTAATATATTTTTATATTACTTCCCTCCTGCGGTGTCTTCCTATTTAATCCACAAATGATGTATTTAGGTGTTGTGGTTAAAGGCAAGAATCAGATACAATGAACAATGAAACGTTTACTTATAAATAGTATAAAGAACCTCTAAATACAATTATAGGAAGAAAAACTATTATAATCCAGCAATAATTTCCGAGGTTCTTTTAATATTACCATTTTTTGGAGCACCGAAAGTAAATGATTGATTTAGGCTAAATTTAGAGGCACGTTGAACTTTTTCTTGAATTTTCTTAAAATATGTGTGTAGATAGAGAAGAACCGTTAGGGGCGAAGGGCGGGGGGCGAGGAAGGCGGAGATAGTCTTATGTTTAGAGGAGCCTACCTTTTTTAATTATATATATATATATATATATATATATATATATATATATATATATATATATATATATATATATATATATATATATATATATATATAAATATATATATATATATATATATATATATATATATATATATATATATATATATATATATATATATATATATATATATATATATATTATATTTTATGTATGTATGTATGTATGTATAAATACACATAGTAAGCTAGCCTTCAGTAGAAATTCGCATACTGAAATTTGCAGTTATTGACAATAATTAATCTCACAGGAAATGAGAGAAAAAGCACTGAACGTTTCTTGTAAACATAGATCGTCTTCACTCCTAATCAGTGTTTATATTTTTAATCACCTTCCAGCAAAAAAATTAGTCTCCGTTTTCAACTGTCGACCTCCTATTTTTCCTTCAATTCCGCCTCCCATTCTTCCTTTCATTTAATTACTGCAGCCTGCGTTCTAACCTCCTTGACATTTACGCCTTTTAAAAGGGGGAAGAAAATTCTTTTACCTTCCACCTTTCATTTTTCCTGTGTTAGCCAAGGAACCAGAAAACACGCGAGGAATCTTTTCCCTTCTTCCTCTTCTTTATTCCGAGACTTTTCCCGGACTTCATTTTGTGACCCCTGACTCCGAAAGGGGGACTTCTATTTCCATTTCGAGAATCTTAGGCGATTTATTCCCCCGCGAGTTCCATTTCATTAAGAGATTTCGCCCCGGCTTCAAATATTTCAATGAAGTCTTCGGTCTTAGAAGGAGAGAGGGGTTTTTAGGTAATGCGTTCAAGCCGGTCTGAAATCTCTCTGCAAAGTGGACTCTTGTTATCTTCTGTATGGAATTTTGATAAATGTTTGTCCAGGTACAAATGGCTTCAGGTATCCATTCCATTTTATTACCTGTGACTGATTTCAAGGGTAAACACTCCCGAATCCCCTAACTTTTCTATGCATTATCGTGACTTAATTTAACTAAGCAAAGAGCTTCTAAACAAAATGGATTGTTTCCATGGAAGGGATATTATGCACAGTTAGAAGGTACACTAATTATACTCCCATATCAATTAATGTTTTGCAAGGCTTGCCAGTGCAACAGTGTAAGTGTTTACAGTACATTACATGCATTGACAGTGAAGAACACTATCTTCACAGTGCACTGTCTTGCTGTATCTTCACAGTGCACTGTCTTGCTGTATCTTCACAGTGCACTGTCTTGCTGTATCTTCACAGTGCACTGTCTTGCTGTATCTTCACAGTGCACTGTCTTGCTGTATCTTCACAGTGCACTGTCTTGCTGTATCTTCACAGTGCACTGTCTTGCTGTATCTTCACAGTGCACTGTCTTGTTGTATCTTCACAGTGTGTATCTTCACAGTGCACTGTCTTGCTGTATCTTCACAGTGCACTGTCTTGCTGTATCTTCACAGTGCACTGTCTTGCTGTATCATGTGTAAAACATACGAGTTATGAACACCTAAGTGACAATACCTAGTTTATCAGTAATTTTAAAAATATTAAAGAAGAAAATCAAAATTTTTAATGATTTTCTGGCTCCTGGTATTTTTGGGGTAAATTTTTCCAGATTATAACTTTCTGTTTATAAAACTGAGTTATCTCAGTAACCAAGGCTGTAATTTAAAACGAAAGGTAGGATATTTTTATTTCCTTTTCCATGGAGATCATGCGACGCGTTAACACAGTGAATGCACATGCATATATATATACTGTATATATATATATATATATATATATATATATATATATATATATATATATATATATATATATATATATATATATATATATATATATATTTGTGTGTGTGTGTGCGTGTGTGTGCGTGTGCGTGTGTGTGCTAAATAAATTATCAGGACCCCAGATAACCTAGTAATAGTTGTCAGAATGCGCATGCACATGTATATCCAATTGTAAAATAAATTTACAAGATCCCAGAGGACATAGTAATAATTGTCAGGACAGTTTAAAAAAAATTTATCTAATTGTAAAATAGATTAACAAGACCCCAGAGGACTTAGTAATAAATGTCAGGATAATTTAAAAAAAACTTTATCCAATTGTAAAATAGATTAACAAGACCCCAGAGGGCTTAGTAATAATTGTCAGGACAATTAAAAAAAAAACTTTATCCAATTGTAAAATAGATTAACAAGACCCCAGAGGGCTTAGTAATAATTGTCAGGACAATTTAAAAAAAAACTTTATCCAATTGTAAAATAGATTAACAAGACCCCAGAGGGCTTGGTAATAATTGTCAGGACAACTTAAAAAAATTTTATCTAATTGTAAAATAGATTAACAAGACCCCAGAGAGCATAGTAATAATTGTCAGGGCAATTTAAAGAAAAAAAACTTTATCCAATTGTAAAATAGATTAACAAGACCCCAGAGGACTTAGTAATAATTGTCAGGACAATTTAAAGAAAACTCTATCCAATTTTAAAATAAACTGAGAAGACCCCAGGGGTCTTCGTATTAATTGTCAGGACAATTTAAAAGAAACTTTATCCAATTGTAAAATAAATTTGCAAGACCCCAGAGAACTTAGTAATGCCTGTCAGGACAATTTAAAAGAAACTTTATTCAGTTGTACAATGAATTTACAAGACCCCAGAGGACCTTGTATTAATTTTCAGGACAATTTAAAAGAAAATATTTAGTATATTAAAAGTGAGAGTAATGCTATGAACTAACAAGAAGAGCAAACATTTAGCCGTTGACCATGTGATTCATGCTCGTTTGGTACTCCTCTCAATCACGATCTGCCTATAAAAACTTAATAATGATCCCAAACACCAATAAAAATTTTATACTCCCTGCTATTGAGGGGCTGCTGGATGACTTCAAATGATTATAAATAAGCTTTTTCTGCTTCTCTGTAACTTTCGTTTCTGGTAAAGATCAAAGAACTCTTCTGAAATTCAGTTCTCAGAATGAAGAGGAGAAAAGTCAGATATGAAAAGTCTTTCTCGATCGAGATATCTAGGGCGATGAAGTGAGTTTCTTGGAAAGGTCCTAAAGGAGGTATATTGGACGTCAAGTACTTTAATGCCTTTTAAAAGTAATCTCGATGACATCTGCCTTTGAGATAAACGAGAAAGACAGGGTGCACGAATAAAAGAGGATGAAGAACAGGGATAAAGGGGAGGGGGGGGGGAAATCACACGGAAATGAAATTGAACTAATAACGGCAAAAACGTATAAGTTTAGTTTGTAAATTCTTGAAGTTATAACCAAGAGAGGAGCCCACCATTACACCTATTTAAAAAAAAATCATTTAACGCCTGTGGAAAATAGTGTGAATGCTACGGTATTATTCTTCCTGCCTGGAATTTTGTCCATTTTATGGTCCTGTTGTATTTTTTTTTTAACGTGTCAAATCTCCAAAGGTCTCGAGAATGCGAGGCATTTATGCAAAACGCCCTCTTCATGAATAATACGAAACTCTTTACGCCAAATGAGAAGTGGGTGGGCCTCCCTCCGCGGTTTCTTCCAGTTTTTCGAGATTCTTCTCTCGTTTATGAGCGTTCCTTCTTGGCTCTCTCTGTGATGTACGTTCTTCTGAGAGAACTACTTTACTGACTTTGCTCGCATGCGCGTATTCGTGTATAACAACTGGGAAAATAATGATACCCGAATTGTCAAAACGCACAGTAGCTATGACAGGCCACAGTTTAGTGATAAACGGGTCAACTCAAAATTCACTGATCCAGCGAAATAAGAATCACATAAGAAATATTTTGAACGAACAAAATAATTGTTAAAAAAAATATCAAAACGTATAGTCATTATGACAATTCAGCTCAGTAATAAATAACTCAACACAAAATTCACTGTTCCAGCGAAATAAGAATCATATTAAGAGAACTGTGAACAGACATAATAGCTCAGAAAGAATCCCCCCCTCCCCCCATGCTACATCTCTAAGTGTTTGGATGCTGAAGTTAATTTCGAAGCCTCCTGAAACGACCGAAACGGGGTATTGTTTCGGCGAATTTCTCGTTACAATGAATTTTACGCAGGGGCGTGACTAAAGTTAGTGGCGTCCCTGTCGGACTCTGAAAGTGCCGCCCCATTCCTGTGCTTAAAAGTACTAAAATGGTGAAAGTTAAACGCGCATTTTAAGCCTGAACCTCAATCACTTATTTTATTTCATAAAAAAAAAAACAGATGCCAGAGTGCCACCCCCCCCCTGGGGGTGGTGCCGCCAGGGCGGGCCTCCCACCCCACGCCCTCCCTTTTAGTTACGCCGCTGCAGTTTTACGTTATTTGTAATGTAAAATACAGTTACCTTTAGCCCATGAATATATTAACCTCAAACGAATGTGTTCAAAGGTACTTTATTGCATTTTATTACTACATTTTTTATTATTTAATCTCATCATTATCTTTTAAGTGGTCATTATTCCGACAACAAAAAAACCCTGTGAATGTTTTAATCTTAAAAGAATGCACCCACAAGTACTTTCTTGCGTTTCATTGTTTGCTTTGTATTGTTAAATCTCCTTAATTCTTAAATGGTCATTATCCTAACAAAATCGAACAATATGTTATGATTTATCGAATTAATTCGTGTCATGAAATAACCAACATTACGGAACTCCTATCTCTAAATTATAACATTGCATTACAAAATCTCATCATCATTTTTTCATGGTCATTCTTTAACAAAAACAAAAAGACGCGAGACATATCGAATGAACTGATTTAATGAAATCAACAATATTACGAAATCCCTGTCCCTAATATCTATACCAGGAGCAAATCCGCTCGCGTTGTGTGATTGACGCATCGATAAATCAGTTCGTCTGCCGCGACCAGACGCAATCGCCCTAATGGGCGGCGGCGGCGCAAGTTCGACTGATCTACGCCCCTCTGCAATTTCAATCAAGTTGTTCACATTTCCTCTGTTTATTGACGTTACGAAGGAGGTCGGTCGAAGCGTTTTGGTTCGTTGCTTCCCAAATTGTAATATAGAACAGTTATATACCTTTATTTGGGAGGCGGACCTCCTCAGCAAAATTTAGATTATACATATAAAGTATACTGTGTAAGTATTAATAATATATTCGAACAATTGTAATTATATATACATGTATATTTTTAGATATTTTGATATGGAATTCTTTTTAAACTTATTTGTTTATTTTTAGTTTTCTATTTAATTTGTGTTAAGAAACCATTTAGCTTCGAAAGCACATTTTTCTCAGTTTAAAGAAAGCACATATTGCTAAGTTTAAAGATAGCACATTTTGCTCAGTTTAAAGAAAGCACACTTTGCTGAGTTTAAAGATAGCACATTTTGCTCAGTTTAAAGAAAGCACACTTTGCTAAGTTTAAAGATAGCACATTTTGCTCAGTTTAAAGAAAGCACACATTGCTAAGTTTAAAGATATCACATTTTGCTCAGTTTAAAGAAAGCACACTTTGCTGAGTTTAAAGATAGCACATTTTGCTCAGTTTAAAGAAAGCACACTTTGCTAAGTTTAAAGATAGCACATTTTGCTCAGTTTAAAGAAAGCACATTTTGCTAAGTTTAAAGACAGCACGTTTTGCCCAGTTTAAAAATAGCACATTTTGCTCAGTTGTGACGCCAGTTTTAATAGACCTAATCAATCAATCAAACAATCAAAATTTGAGTCGCTAATGCTAGTGATTGCTGACGACGCCGAAAATACTGTATCCCTAGAATTGAAAGTATTATGCAATGATATTAATATGAACTGGGGAAAAATATATCGACTGATTATGAAGCGTCATCTGAGTTCGTGCACTTACTTAAATTGCCGACTGCATATTGCATATTAACACAGAGACAAGTTTTTATTCGTGAAGATTTATGCTTGTGCATTGATGTGAATTGCTTTTGCAATATATGACTTATTCTGTCATTCAGCTTTAAACGGAATGGGTTCTGTTAACGAGGTTAGACCTTCTTCTTCTTCTTCTTCTTCTTCGTCTTCTAATTTATTATTATTATTATTATTATTATTATTATTATTATTATTATTATTATTATTATTATTATTATTATTATTATTATTATTATTATTATTATTATTATTATTATTATTATTATTATTACTGTTGTTGTTGTTGTTGTTGTTCTCCGCTTTCTGTTTGGTTTCAGTTAGGTTTTGGTAGTACCAATGTAAAGGTGTTACAGATAATTTAAATGAAAGGTGAAAACAAATATGTTATTATCTAATGAAAGGATGATTAAAACACATAAAATTAAGTCGTCGAATAATTCGAAAAATACAGTAAAATGAAATGAAAAGTAAGCAGATGAACAGCACTTGTTTACATTGTGAGTTACAGAAAATAAAACATGGATACAAAATAGTATATAATATATTTGTGAAGAAAGTAAAGTCGAAACGAAATACACTAACAGGAATGCATAATCTTCCCCCTATCTCGGATTTCATTGCAAATGGCCCGGGTTTATTGCGTTGCTTTATACGTAAAGATCTCCCGTACAATGTTGCCATCATCTGAATGGGATCCTCCCTTGTGAACACTGACAGAAATTCATGGCAGAAAATTTCTGTTGGTAAATAAACTTCAAAATGTTGTAGCTATTGTTAGTAACACGTATGGATTAGGTGTATCTTCAGTAATAATTTATTTGTGTGTGTTCAATAAAGTGAGCAGTTTAAAAATAGCAAAATGTGCTTTCTTTAAACTTAGCAAAGTGTGCTTTCTTTAAACTTTGCAAAATGTGCTGTCTTTAAACTTAGCAAAATGTGCTTTCTTTAAACTGAGCAAATTGTGCTATCTTTAAACTGAGCAAAACGTGCTATCTTTAAACTGAGCAAAATGTGCTGTCTTTAAAGTTAGCAAAGTGTGCTTTCTTTAAACTTAGCAAAATGTGCTGTCTTTAAACTTAGCAAAGTGTGCTTTCTTTAAACTGAGCAAAATGTGCTATCTTTAAACTGAGCAAAATGTACTCTTGGAGCTAAATGGGTTCTTAACCTGAAAGGTGAAAATGCTAACCAGGTAAAGTGGATCATTTAAGAGACTTTTTTAGGGGGAATTCTGGTAAATTCATTCCGTTAGATGATGTTTACAGGTTCTCAGTAATATTTAATAGGTTCTACTTGTAGGTATATCTGCTTATGCCATCCCTTCCGTCTCTATCAGTTTAATGCAAGCCAACTTCATGATCTTGTTGATGTAATCATGATTCTCAAGATGAAAAGTAGTACATGATTCACAGAAATGGTTAACACACCAAAAAATCAACATGTGTTGACTAAACACGAGTACATTTCATTGTTTTTCAAGCCTATATTTTTTGTGATTATGAGAGGTGCCAGAAATAAAGGCTGCGGAATTTTAGAATCACTATGAATTATTGAATATTGTATTATTAATTAAGCGTAGGACACTGATTCAAAAGAAATATTTAAGTCATCAGTGAATTCCTATTTAGTGAAACTGTAGAACAGAAATGAACAAGTGAAGTTATTCGAGACAATTTTGCAAGCTTGCCTGTTGTCTCATAAAAGATGAGAGAGAGAGAGAGAGAGAGAGAGAGAGAGAGAGAGAGAGAGAGAGAGAGAGAGAGAGAGAGAGCATACTTAATTCATAATCTAACTCAGAAGCACAAGACTTTTTTTTTCGTAATTTGAATCATATAACTTCTAAATCTGATTAGCGACGTCATTAAAGTTGTGCATATACATTTTTTGTTCTTGTTCATTTTTGCTAGAAATTTAATTTGCCCGAGATAATCACGTTAGCTATCCGGGCAATTCCAGCGAACATCATTTCTAATTCAGGGGATAAAAGCATGAAACGACTAAGTTTTCTTTTTCTTTTTAGGATGGAGGTTATGAGGCAGATCTCATCATAAGCGGGGATAAAGCGGAAGACATAACTAAAACTGAAATAGAAAATCTGTTATCCGTCGCACAGTGCAAATTGATATGGACTTTTGCCTAGCTAGAATTATAATGGATAATTTTTCTCGCGGTTTTACCTTTTTGCTTTTTAGGTTAGAGCCAAAGGGGGAATGGAAACTTTTGTTCTGTTTTGTCCGTTTTAATTGGTTAAATATGGGTTGCGTAAATAGATCCAGCCGTACTTTTCATCACGAGAGAACCAGTACCTTAAAAAACAATGCAGCAGCTGCTCCCCCTTTTAGAACTAACTGGGAGTTCTCTCTTTCACAGGAGCACAAGCAACTGTCCAGACTTCTTACACAAAATTTATACTAAAAAGTATAAAAAATTATATGCCTGATCCGTTCACTAGTTTACTAAATCCTGAAGCTAAATTCATTTGGGAAAAGGCTTTTGATTAATCTTCTAAACATATTAAAATTATATTTTCTCCAAAATCTGTTATTGTCTGGTCTTGATGTTTCCAAATTTCTTATCCTAGGGCAGTGGCGTTCCTGAGGGTGGGAGGGGGGGCGGCTGTTTGAAATCGCCCCCGGGCCCCAAAGTGAGGGGGGGGGGCCAAAATGCGAAAATTAACCATTGCTGCTATGACAGGACAAGCTAAATTTCGGAAATTTGCATTTACAAGTGCCTTTGAAATGATCCTACAATTGCTCATATTCTAAAACTTTCCCCCCCCAACCCCCCAGCTGCTTTGGCTCGCTTCGCTCGCCTCCCACCCCATAAGTGGGGCCCCAAATGGGACTGTGTCCCCCGGGCCCCAAAATGTTTAGGAACGCCCCTGGCCTAAGGGTTCGTACATGTAATCATGGTATAGTGGATGGCAGAATCCCAGTCTCTTAGAAATCGTTGAATTTTCACATGTCTTGGAGACAGCAATAATTTGTCCATCCTTACCTGAAATGGTGAAGGAAAAGTTCTTACATTTTAGTGGTAGGTAGGCAATTGTGGTGGTTGGTAGTTAGGCAAGTGTGGTGGGTCCAGCCTGGGGAATAAAAACTCAAAAGGCTAGCAGCATCACACCCCCGCTCACAAAATTTAACTGAGATCCGGAATGGTAGCATCTTGTTTGCCACCTCCTCTCACATTCAGTTAAGTAAGAAAATCTCCATTCCCTCATATTCTTTTCGTGCATTTTGGAGGCAAGGATGCAGAGCCCTAACAGAATATTCTTCGTCTTTACATTCAATTAATCTCATTATTTAAAGGCGCCCTGCTCACTCCCAACGAACAGAAGGCAGCATCCTGTTGGGGAGGCAATGTTAAACTTCCCATTCGCTAATCTATCAACCCGGAGAGGTAAGGTGCTGTAAATTTCAAACCTGACTGAAAGTCAGTTCTTCCCTTAAAGAGTTATGGCACCTGGAAGGCTTTTCCATCCCATTACTGGAATTGGATATCGATTAGTTGAAGCCATTACGCCGTTCTCTGCCTTCGCGAAGAGAACACACACACACACACAAACACACACACTATGACAAAACAACAACATACATACATACATACATACATACATACATACATACATACATACATACATACATACATACATACACAATCGCTCACAGGCAGTGAGATGCTTGGAAACAACACACTCGCTTTAATGTAAGCAAGATAGCGAGAGTTCATTGATTTCTTCGTAGCTTTTACAAAACATTCAAACTTTTATAAGAAGAAAAAGAATAAAAACGTACTGAAGCAAACGAAATTTTAAGGAAAGAACGCCCATTTTTTCAACTAGTATTGGTGTCAAGTCTACCTGACTTCATATACAGTGGAGCTTAGACCACTGGTTTCTAAATATTAACAATGAATATGATCCGATGCTGTTGGCCTTTTGACTGATTAATAATGATGGTTTCACTTGATCAGTCAACCATCATTATCCTTATTTCATGGAGTTGGAAGTCAAAGGACGTTGAGACCATTAGAATAAAAATGTAAAAAAAAAAAAAAAAAAATTTATACTGGGGCCATTATTCATACATCAGTTTGTTGTCCGGCGATCATATTCGCAGGAAAGTAAGTTTACAGAAAACGAACTCTTAGCACTGCTTAGTCGAGCAACAATAATATTGAAGCATAAGCTCTTTATTCAATATGACTCTTTGCTAAACTAGGTAAAGCAGAATTCAGTATTTTCCAAGTATATGAAAACATTTCCCCTGTCTGTTGATTTGTCACATCGCTGCTGATCCTCGCAAATCAAGGAAATTCTGGTCGAAGATTTGCTGCATTTTCAATTCCGTGCTTTCTGGAAAATCTTTCTCCTTCGCGACTTACGAAAACAACGTGTTTGTTTCATCAACAGCCGAATTTTATTGGATACAAAATGCAGTTTGCTTAAGAACGAGGATTCCAGTTTATTTTTTAAAAGACTGGGTTTAGCTGGTGATTCGAGTTTATTTTTAAAAGCTTGGGTTTCACTGTGCCAGGGGATTTGCTCTTTGTAAGTCAGTCTTTTAATACGGCACATTGAAATAAATTCATTCATGTTTTATATCTTGCATGCTGTGTGCATTTTCGAAAATGTCTTCGCTCTTACGTTAAACAATCATAACACAATTAAACAGGCTTTCATTATCAGTTACCACAAGTATTGGCATCAGCAAGCTGGTAAATGATAATGATAATGCGATGATGATTGATCTGACTGTAAAAGCACTCACTAAAATACTTTATTTGACCATGAAAACAGTGTTTATATTCTTAGTACATTACCATAAAAAACAATATTTATTTTCTTAGTACATTACTTCAACCATAAAAACAGTATTTATTTTGTTTATACATTACTTTATAATAAAAAAGTATTTGTTTTTTGTATATTGCTCTACAATAACATCAGTATTTATTTCTGTTTACATTATTTTACAGTAAAAAAACAGTATATATATTTTTGGAATAAGGCAATGAAGGTTTTCTAATAATTACTATGCAAGAATTAGTTGATTTTCTAGATGTTCAGCATACCTTCATAGACACACAAAAATATTACTGTTACTTTTTTTACGTCAGTTTTCTTAGCTTATTTTTAAAAAGTTATCGAACACCTTGAATGGCCTATAACAGAATATTTATATTTTATTTCCGTTCTTGGAAAGAAGCCGTGACGACCGGAATACAAAAGTAAAAAAAAAATCTTTCCTGGGAAATTTTTTTATACGCAAAACAGTTTTCCATATATTTTATTTCGTGAATAGTAGACTGATTGTGTTTGGAATCGTAAAATTTCCAAAGCCAAAAGTTATTCGACAAATTTACGGTTTTTTTTTTTGTGGGAGCAAGTGAGCAAGTGTGAATTTTACATATTTTATAGAAAGAATTTGGTTGTGAATAGACAAGCGAAGTTATAGTTGCAGACGATTAATTTATTCTGTAATAGCATTGTACTGAAAATGCGGTGCAAACGTCCAATGCCTCTTCAATAAATTCTCTCTCTCTCTCTCTCTCTCTCTCTCTCTCTCTCTCTCTCTCTCTCTCTATATATATATATATATATATATATATATATATATATATATATATATATATATATATATATATATATATATATATATATATATATATATATATATATATATATATATACACACATATATATATATATATATATATATATATATATATATGTGTGTGTGTGTGTAAAAGCCTTATCTGTTTACTGGGGATATTACCCATTCTCTGTCTCTCTCTCTCTCTCTCTCTCTCTCTCTCTCTCTCTCTCTCTCTCTCTCTCTCTCTCTCTCTCTCTCTCTCTCTCTCTCTATACTTTCAGCAAACATGGCAGAATTCTTATCACATTATTACTAACATTCCTCTCTTAAATAAATCACCATAGCAGCATTTAAATCGAACATCAGCCAAAACGAAGATTGAATTTTTCAGAGACATTTCATAATCTGTGTGTTTTTACACGTCACCAGCGCGGCGATCGATACATATTATTCCAGTTTTTTCTTCTCCTTTTTTTTAATACTCTTCTCTCCCGTCTGCATATTTCTTTTTAAACTCCCATTTTTGGAGGCGGGTATACATAATGAAGCTCC
Organism: Macrobrachium rosenbergii; assembly: GCF_040412425.1. Classification (NCBI taxonomy): domain Eukaryota; kingdom Metazoa; phylum Arthropoda; class Malacostraca; order Decapoda; family Palaemonidae; genus Macrobrachium; species Macrobrachium rosenbergii. The sequence goes on along the minus strand of NC_089762.1, from coordinate 36,956,705 downwards.
TGACAAAATCCTCTCCTGCCCCTCAGTCTCGTCAGGCTTCTCCCATGAAGTGGGGGAAGAATGAGAAATTATTATTTCTCTCTCTCTCTCTCTCTCTCTCTCTCTCTCTCTCTCTCTCTCTCTCTCTCTCTCTCTCTCTCTCTCTCTCTCTCTCTCTCTCCATTGTGGGTTTTAAACGGATTTATTCTTGTTGATTACTTGCTGTAATGATGGTACAGGTAGATACCTATAAAAATCTATTATTATTATTCTATTATTATTCTCTCTCTCTCTCTCTCTCTCTCTCTCTCTCTCTCTCTCTCTCTCTCTCTCTCTCTCTCTCTCTCTCTCTCCATTGCTGTAATTATGGTACAGATATATATATAAAGATAAACAAAAATATAAATACCATCACGAGAGAGAGAGAGAGAGAGAGAGAGAGAGAGAGAGAGAGAGAGAGAGAGAGAGAGAGACTGTACCTCCTCCTCCTCCTCCTCCTCCTCCTCCTCCTCCTTCTCCTTCTTCTTCTTCTTCTTCTTCTTCTTCTTCTTCTTCTTCTTCTTCTTCTTCTTCTTCTTCTTCCCTTCATATTTCGCGACTGCCTCTTCCTCTTCTTCATCTTCCATCCCTTCATATTTCACGAGGCACCCGATAAAATATTAACCGAAGCTGTCGAGATTGACGAGCCTGAAATAGTAGTTATCAGCTGCTTCATCAGCATTTAGAAGTCGACTTTGCCAACGGAAGCTCAAAGGAGAAAAAATTGGAGTGGGTGAGAGTCCTTCAATAAAGTCCTCCAATAAAGTGTCAGTGCTTTGATGTGGAGTTAGGGAGCATTTTCCCTCCGTCGGTGAAGAGAGGTGAGGAAATTAGCAAGCACTAGGTAAAGGGATTTTCTGAGAAACAATATTGTGGGTTCAAGTGATGACCAGGGATTTTTGATTTAAAAAAAAGTGAAGTGCAAAGCAATGGAAGTTTTATGTTGGTGTCACTATGTATACCATGGCTTTAAACTTCTTTTCCAGGGTTATTTCAATTATCGTATTATTTATTGTTTAGGAAAACTTTATAAGGAAAACTATGGGATAATTACGCCATGACTATACCATTCATTTCCATCATGAATGTAGCGTTCGTGCCTGTGAATTCAAGCGCTTTTGCTCACTCGAAAACTTGTCCAATTTTTCAAGGTATTTTCATAAGCTCTCCTATTTATTGACTTACTCTTCAGATGAATGAAAAGTAAAACTCAACTTTCTCCCAGAAATTTCATAATTAATCTGTAAAACTCTTAAAATATCAGATCATTCAAGTTCTGCATTTGGTTTTACTGTAACTCCTATGTCCTTGAAACTTTAATTTTTGTGTAACTCCAGTTCCCAGTGTCTTTGAAATTCCTGTCTCAAGGTCTTGTTCTTAAGGTATTTCTTGATGTCAAAATTCTTAATTGTTCCAACTTCTGGTGTTTTCTTAATTTGATCCAAATAATATCATGGCTTTATACAACAAGAAACAAGGTTCTTCAGTAAAAATTATCTTACTATTTCTAGAGCAGCAGTTTTGCTTGTCGAGTCTTTCATTTGTTTTTTCGGGGAGAAAAAAAATATGTTTCAATTAAGATACTTTTAAAATTTGTCTTGCTATGTTAATTATTGAAGGGCTGGTATAAAATTCGAGTCTTACTATGTTAGTTATTGAAAGGTCTGGTATGATAATCAAGTCTTACCATGTTGATTATTGAAGGGCTGGTATAATAGTCAAGTCTTACAATGTTAATTATTGTAGGGGCTGGTATAATAATCAAGTCTTGCTATGTTATTGAAGGGGCTGGTATAATAATCAAATCTTACTATGTTAATTATTGAAGGGGCTGGTCTAATAATCAAGCCTTACTATGTTGATTATTGAAGAGGCTGGTATAATAATCAACTCTTATTATGATGTTATTGAGGGTGTTGGTATAATAATCAAGACTTACCATGTTGATTATTGAAGGGGCTGATACAATAATCAAGTCTTGCTATGTTATTGAAGGGGCTATTATAATAATCAGATCTTACAATGTTAATTATTGGAGGGGCTGGCATAATAATCAAGCCTTACTATGTTGATTATTGAAGGGGCTGGTATAATAATCAAGTCTTACAGTGTTAATTATTGAGGGGGCTGGTTTAATAGTCAGATCTTACTATGTTGATTATTGAAGAGGCTGGTATAATAATCAAGTCTTAATTTGTTATTGAAGGATCTGGTATAATAATGAAGTCTTACTATGTTGATTATTGAAGGACTGGTATAATAATCAAGTCTTACAATGTTAATTATTGAAGGGGCTGGTATAATAATCAAGTCTTACTATGTTACTGAAGGGGTTGGTATAATAATCAAATCCTACTATGTTATTTATTGAAGGGGCTGGTATAATAATCAAGTTTTACAATGTTAATTATTGAAGGACTTGTTCTGTATAATAAAGTTTTACAATGTTAATTTTACTGTGTAAATTTATGAAGTAAGCTTTAATAACCACTTCTTACCATGTCATTTATTGAAGGATTGTGTTTACTAACGAAGTCTTGTTATGTTAATTATTGGAGTAGGCTGGTTCAGTAACCAAGTCTTACTTTGCTCATTACTGAGGTAGGCAGTTCTAATAACCAATGAGCTTTTGTAACTTTATACAACCCTTCAGCCTCCACCGAGAAATAAAATTGTAAAAAAAGTCACCTGCATTACCATCGTGCATGAGAGAGAGAGAGAGAGAGAGAGAGAGAGAGAGAGAGAGAGAGAGAGAGATCAAGCGTTTCGTGATATTTTACCAGAAAACCTGTCAGGAAAGTTCGACCCCTTAGTAACGAAACCGGTCATTGTCAAAGTCAGAGAGAGAGAGAGAGAGAGAGAGAGAGAGAGAGAGAGAGAGAGAGAGAGAGAGAGAGAGATCAAGCATTTCGTGATATTTTACCGGAAAGCCTGTCAAGGAAAGTTTGACTTTTTAGTAATTAAGCCTGCCAAAATGAGAGAGAAAAGAGAGAGAGAGAGAGAGAGAGAGAGAGAGAGAGAGAGAGAGAGCCTTTCGTGATATTTTACCAGAAATCCTTTTCTGTGACTTTCACTTCTTAGTAATGAAACTTGTCAATGTCAAAATGAGAGAGAGAGAGAGAGAGAAAGAGAGAATCTGAGACACATCACGCACAGATCGACGAGCGCTTCAGGGGCCTTGCATGTCATTCATTAAGAGATGAAGGCCACAGATTTAGCATAATCGTCGCATATTGAAGGTCGATGGTAATTGAGTTTTAAGTTTTTTACCTGGAAATGTACCCGACATCTCCGGCT
>NC_089762.1:36873390-36948390 GCF_040412425.1 Macrobrachium rosenbergii | reverse complement strand
GCACGTTGAAGCTTTATCAACATTGAAGCTATGAGCATGAGTCCACCTGACTTGAATTATTTTCAGACGTTGAAACATTCATAGATATCACGAGGAAATGTTAGGGAAAGATTATTTTTTCCTTTGAATATAATTCATATTTGCTGAGATGTATAACAAAGTATCTTTGTTTATTTTTTCATTCTGTGGTTTACAGTATTGTATGTTAAACAGTCAAATGTAATAAACAGCCAAAACTCGAAAGATGTAGGAAAGATTATTTTTTCCTTTTTTAATATAATTCGTATTTACTGAGATGCACAACAAAGTATCTTTGTTTATTTTCCATTCTCTGATTTACAGTATTGTACCTTAAACAGTCAAATGCAATAAACAGCCAAAACTCGAAAGATGTAGGAAAGATTATTTTTTCCTTTTTAATATAATTCGTATTTACTGAGATGTATAACAAAATATCTTTGTTTCTTTTCAATTCTCTGATTTACAGTATTGTACGTTAAACAATCAAATGCAATAAACAGCCAAAACTCGAAAGATGTAGGAAGTGTATAGAACACCAATAGAACACAAGCGATGACAGATTCCGGCCGGTACAAGACTTTGATCAATTATTCCTTTTAACTATATTGCAACAGCCTATAAAGGAATGTATTTGCGAGCGTGTGGGCGGGTTAGGTTAGCAAATATTTCGTGGTGGGTTGAGTGAGAGAAAGAGAAGTGAACTAAGACTGGAATTGTGCAAATTAACGCCACTTATACCTCATTTGAATTCGTGGCTTACGTTTAATATGTTTTCAAGAACACTGAACTTTGTTAATGTCAAAAGGTGACAAGGTGTTTGTCTAAAAACTTCTTAGGAAGTTCCATGTATTATTACAGCCTTAGTTTTTTGGCTATTTCTTATTGATTCTAATTGATGAGAACATTAATAATGTGAATCTTAGCAATGGCTAAAAACATCATTACTGCTTTTTCTAGAGAAGCATAAACATGGCTAAAATGGCTAAAAACATCGTTACTGATTTTTTTAGGGACGAATAAACAATTCAAATAACCAGATCTAGGAAAAAGAACGAACGTCCACAGAGCTGGGAGGTCCATTTAGGATCGAAAATCGATTAAAAAAAAAATAATAATAACAACTCTGCCAAAGCAAGCATTCCAGTAAAATAATCCTTGAACTCTGAATTTAATCATACCAATTAAAAGAGACTGACTCTCAACACTCGAAACTGATTCCATTTTACGTAGGCAAATATGGACGGCCATTTCCTGATTCGTATTTTATTCTCGGTTTGATGGAATCCGTGTCACGAGAGTTCTCTGGCGATTGTAAGAGTAAATGATTAAAGAAAGGGAATAAATAGTGTTCTATCAGCAACTATTTCAGAATGCTGTCATTAAATCGTAAATGACTTATTAGTTTGAGAATCTTCGGATTACAGTACAGTAGGTTTTTTACTATTTTCGTTGCACTCTAGTTGTAATGTGTCAGCCAAAGACGAAAATTAAGCACATTTTTTTTACTTGTTGAATTATCCGTATGTATATATGTATATATATATATATGTATATATATATATATATATATATATATATATATATATATATATATATATATAAAACTTTGCGCATCTGTGTAACTTTATTTTATAAATATATAACAGTGAGCCGTCTAGATATTATCACATTTACATAGCATAAAATGCGAAACTAAATGACAAACATAACGCAGGGGTACCTGGAATCTCGGGGAAAAAAATATTTCGGCTGTTTTGCGACCTCCGAAGTGGTTATGACATCGTAACAACTTTCCAGTGAGATTCCAGGACGTGACTCCTACCTGCTTCCTTCCATTTTTCCATTCCTCAGAACTTCGGATATTCTTTTCGTGCCTCCTTCCGACACATTCTTCACGCATGCCAATGCATCTCTGGGAATATTCTTTGATCCAGGTATCGCATATTTTTATTTAATATTTTTTTGTATATGTTTTTTTATTCAGTTCGATTGATTGATTAATGGTTGTTAACTGAAGCAGGTATCGCATTGTTTATTTTTTTTGTATATTTTTTTATTCAGTTCGATTGATTGACTAATAGTTGTTAACTGAAGCAGGTATCGGATTGTTTGTATTTAACCTCTTTTTTATATTTTATTCAGCTCGATTGATTGATTTATGGTTGTTAACTGAACCAGGTATCGCATTTTTATATTTTATTTTTATGATTTTCTATCCAGTTCGATTTGTTGATTTTATGGTTGTTAACTGAAGCAGGTATCGCATTGTTTATATTTAACTTTTTTGTATGTTTTTTATTCAGTTCGATTGATTGATTTATGGTCGTTAACTGAACCAGGTATTGCATTTTTATATTTTAATTTTTTTATAATTCTTTATTTAGTTCGATTTGTTGATTCATGGTCGTGAACTGGTCCAGGTATCGCATTTTTATATTTTCATTTTTTATATCTCTTTTTATTTAGTTCGATTGATTACTTTATGGTCGTACTGGTCCAGGTATCGCACTTTTTATGTCTAACTTTCTCATGTATTTTTTACTCAATTCGACTGATTGATTTATGGTCATTGGCATCGCAAAACTTCTACGGAAATACGTGGTGATTCGATAGGGAAACTGTTCAGTCATTGACTAGGTCATAGGTATAGGTACAGAAACATACAAAAATGGTTCAGTACATCGTTCTAATTCGTATAATTTGATAAAAGAATGACCTAAACACGTTTCTTATTAGACTCAGTTTAAACTTGGAATAACAGGACCAAGTGATGATGATTAGTTGGTCCTATAAACGGAACATAAAAAAAAGATATATTCCCTCCTTCCTCAAAGAAATCTGAGAAATATTCCGGAAAGGAAGGTCCAACCAATTTCATGGCCCAGAACAACTTTATCCCATAGAGAGACTTTCTTTCCCCAGTCCCGAAATGGACTTCTCGCCACGCTAGACTCTGAGTCTCAAAATGGGGTTTAAGAATTATGTCTTTTTAACTTCGTACGAAGCCGAAGGAGACCCACATGTGTCATTTAATTTCATGGGGAGACACTTTCTTGGAAAATAATGCGAGTAATTAGTCTTCGGGAAGATGTGAGGAGGTTGAGGCCGGAGAGTCAAAGAGGAAATGCAGTTGGTAAAATGGGCTTAGGAATAAGCCTTTGGAGAAAGCTTGAGTGAAGGGAAAAATTGCAATACTTCTTTTGCTGTAGATTAGTGTTTTGATAACTATTGGCACTAGTGTTACTGATGATGATGATGATATTGATAACTATTATTATTATTATTATTATTATTATTATTATTATTATTATTATTATTATTATTATTATGCGTCCTACCCTTTCTTGCTGTACAGAAAAAAGTAATTCGGTCAGTGATGTGATAAAAAAAAAATTCTGTTACTTTCATGCTTTGGCTGTTCAATCTGGGATAACTCCTTTGTAGACACCTACACAAAAGGCTCATCAGCAATGCTTCAAACCCCTTAACATACATTGAGCTATTCATATAAATGAATATTGTAATTATAAAATTATAACCACGGGTAACTGCTAGATTTCAAGGAAAATTTTCGCTACAGTTTGTTCTCAATGTGAAATTTCCCCAGAGCAATTAAATCTCGTTGGAAGCTTGGGAAAGAGGTCAGTGAAGGTAATTAATTTCATTTTATATATATTTATATATATATATATATATATATATATATATATATATATATATATATATATATAAATTGAAATTTCCCCAGAGCAATTAAATCTCGTTGGAAGCTTAGGAAAAAGGTCAATCAAGGTAATTAATTTTGTTATATATATATATATATATATATATATATATATATATATATATATATATATATATATATATATATATATATATATATATATATATATATATATATACATACATATATATATACATACATACATACATACATACATACATACATACATTCACACGCACACACAAACACTCACAGTCAAACTCATTCAGTTACGACGACAGCAGCTTTCTGTTAAGTTCATCCCCTTCCGTCATGACCCAGGCTCTTGATCATGAACTGGATTATCATAATAATTCAATGGCAGTGGCAATTTCCGAGAAGGGTCAGATGTGGGGATGAAGAGATTCAGTCAAACGCGTTTATTCGAAGGATGAAAGTCGCGATCGTCAGCTTTTGCTAGGCGATTATTAAAGTAATAAGTGTTATCATAATTTCATCATCTCTCTTATATGATGTTGCTCTATTATTATTATTATTATTATTATTATTATTATTATTATTATTATTATTTATTGTTATTATTATTTATTTTATTATTATTATTATTTATTTATTTTATTATTATTATTATTATTATTATTATTATTATTATTATTATTATTATTATGATCTGGTTGTAGTCCATTTTAAAATTTAGTGGCCATACTTGTATTTTGGCAGCTGTGTATAGTAATATCCTTTAATGTTATTTTAAATTAACTTTCTTCTGTAATTGACGAAGCTTGTGACTGTAATATCATAGAATACGCAGAGGGGATATTGTGATTTCATTACATAACTGCTCTTTTTACTTATAACAGGGCGTGTATTTGGAAATTTATCTTTGAATTACCAAGAAAGGAGAGTTAAGCCTATATAATTGCGAAGATATTTTGCCTGTTGTTTTGTAGAGAATTTAAAAGAATCGTTTTAGAATATTTTTTTTTTATTTTCTTATCATCCACAATTAGTGACTTCCATGATGATTTAGATTTACTGTGAGTGGAATATAGGAGATATTAAAGGCACTGCTGTATCAAAGCTATTATTATTACTATTGTTATAAAAAAATACTCATAGTAGCATGAGTCTTAAAATGGAGACGCAAATCCACAGTTATGTATATGTACATATATTTAAAGATAACAAATCATTACAGATAGCTTTCGGGAACTTGTTCTGTTCCCCTTTTCAGTCTCAGGGAACCGAACAAGTTCCCGAAAGCTATCAATACTGATTTATCTTTCAAATATATTTCATATACATAACTGTGGATTTGCTTCTCCTCTATTATTATTATTATTATTATTATTATTATTATTATTATTATTATTATTATTATTATTATTATTATTATTATTATTAGTAGTAGTAGTAGTAGTAGTAGTAGTAGTAGTAGTAGTAGTAGTAGTAGTATCAGTATCGTTACAGTTGTTGAAAGAATCAGCTAGATCATCTGCACTGAGTTTTTTTGTTGTTGTTGTTGTTGTTTTCCCATTTACCTTTTGATGTGCTTTCCACGTTCGGGCAATACAAGATCAAATGTTAGATGATAATTTTTTTTACTTCATAAGAACCTTTTTAACAGGATGTACTCACTGCCAAGGTGTAAAATCGTATTTCAAAACCAGCTAACGCCAAATTTCTAGCACCACCTTCTTCAAGTTTCTGGCATTAGGCATCTTTTTCGAATTGTCAAGATTAAGAACGCGAAAATAAAACCTATTATGTAGAATCGGATTAAAAAAAAAAATACTCAGGATAGTGACAAAGAAAAACGGCAAAAGAATGGGAGAGATTTTTGTGTTCAAATCCCTCAACTTCTTTTACGAAGTTACTCTAAATCCACCAGAGGTAAAAAAAAAAAAAAAAAAAAAAAAAGAGCGTAATGAATTCTTCGAAGAAGCCGGGAAAAGTTAGGTAATCTTCGTGAGCAGAAACTTTAAGTTATCCGAAGCGACAGGTTTCATTAGCAAATAGCCAAAGGGTGGGGTGGGTGTGGGGGTGACGCTTTTCCGTTCGATGTCATCAATTACGTAAATAACGAAAATACGAAAACCCTTATGGCGTATAAAAAAAACAAAGTTTAAAAACGTTACTTAACTTACTGTGAATTTTAATATTTTTTTTCAGTGTTTGTATGTATGGAAACACGAGTAAATGTATTTAACGTGGGCGTGTGTTCTAGTGTAAAAGCATGTGCCTTTGTGCAGTTTTTAATTTCATTTTCATTAATTCATCATCACGCCGTATGACCTGTTCGGTCCCAGTGTTTCTTGGCCTCTGGCCTAGACCTGGTATTTAATTCTAATCCCTCTGGCCAGCCCTGTGAGAGCTGATAGTCAGCTCATTGATCAGGTTAAACTATTTTTTAATAATAATAATAATAATAATAATAATAATAATAATAATAATAATAATAATAATAATAATAATGACACGCCATAAGAATTATTTAGTGCTTGGTTTGTGAGGTCTTTTTTTTCTGTTGTGGTCTTTCTTGGGGGAACCTTTTTTTTTTTTTTTTCTCCTGGGTAGATGGTGGTCTTCGTGATTTTAATTTATTGTTCTTGATGTCGTTTCTGGGTTTTTGAGGCAATGAAATTCAGTAAAGAAGAGGAATTGTTTAAGTACAAAAAAAAAAGAAGCCCAAGTACATCTTAAGAAAATGTGTTTAGAGCTTGAAAATACTCCTTTTTATATGCATGAGTGTCTAAATGTAGCATATGTTTTATTGGAAAGTATAATTCTCTCTCTCTCTCTCTCTCTCTCTCTCTCTCTCTCTCTCTCTCTCTCTCTCTCTCTCTCTCTCTCTCTCATCCTAATTAATAAAGGAAAAACTTAAATGAGCAAACATTCCCATTGATCCAACATAATGGGCCATTAAACTTGCGGATCAAGTTACCACAATTACAAAAAGAACCATATTATATTTTGATAGCAGTACTCATGCTTTTCAACAATGCTAATAAAAAATTTCCGTGTGGCTTTCAAACAATTTACAGGGAAACCATTAGGTGGATTTAAATATCTTGAACACTAGACTGCATTTGGAGAATATATGGTTTTCAGTCCTCTCAATATCTGTTATCTTTTCAGAATCACTGAATAAGTCGTCTGGAATTCTCGTTCAAACCAGACTGTTTTCGTCCATTTTCTGGTACAGACTTATGGAAGTTTGATTTTGATAACTTGAAAATTAGACTGCCTTTGGCGTATATATGGATTTCAATTACAGTCAGCAACTATTACCTTTTTTGTCTTTTCAGAATCAGTGAATAAGTCATCTTGAATTTTTGTTAAAAACAGACGGTTTTCGTCCATATTTTGGTATATATTGTACGGTGAAATTAAACTGCATTTGAAGACTATAAGGATTTCAGTTAGATTCAACACCTAACACCTTTTCAGAATCAGTGAATAATTCGTGTTGGATCCTTTTTAAAACCCGACTGTTTTCATCCACTTTCGGCTACAGACTGTACATTCAAATATGTTATTCTTTGACCGTCTTTGACCTCGTAATAACCGATAAATCAGTCTATGTAGATCATGACTCACGTGTTATTTTACTCCTTCCAAAATTGTCCCCAAAGAGCCCCTGTGAGAGGGGAGACCTCAAATACAGGTAATCGAAACCAATAGTACTTGCATCTCTGGTCAGTTCCTCGCTGGGTGAGCGGGTTCCGTTCTCAGCTACCACTCTGTTGGTCGCGAGTTCGAATCTCCGACCGGCCAGTGAAGAACAAGAGGAATTTGTTTCTGGTGATAGAAATTCATTTCTCGCCATAATGTGGTTCGGATTCCACAATAAGCTATAGGTCCCGTTGCTAGGTAACCAATTGGTTCTTAGCCACGTAAAAGTAAATCTAATCCTTCGGGCCAGCCCTAGGAGAGCTGTTAATCAGCTCAGTGGTCTGGTTAAACTAAGATATACTTAACTTTTTTTCATCTCTGGTCATGAAATGCAACGAAACTGTCCTGTTCGTTAAGGAAGCAGGAGGCTGTCGCGGTCTACGACGTTATGCTCTTGTTTTTGCATCGAATAACTATTAGACTTTACACTTATTTTCCTGATTCTGTTTACTGTGTTCTCACTTTTTGTGCGTCTGTCTGTCATTCTGTGTACGTGCTTTACTCCAGAATCGACATAGATCCTTGCAATCATCATTCTAATCCTTTTTAAACTATCCACAAACCATGAGATACTTGAAACATAGTTATGACTTATACGTGGAAATTTTCTAAGTGACGTATTCCAGATGTCCTCTTCAAGCAATTTCGTTTTGCGTTTCGCAAAACGGAACTTGGAAAAAAATCCATTACAGTGAATATTATAAAGGAACTGAGGAATGCTTTAAACAAATGATAAACACACGTAAATTTTCAAAGATCAAAATTATGAATATGGGAATCAAACCCAACTGAAATGTATTGATTTTCATGATGAAGAAAGTAGAACCTTTCAGATGTGAAATTGAGGAGAGTTGCACATTGCGTGATTCTCTCTCTCTCTCTCTCTCTCTCTCTCTCTCTCTCTCTCTCTCTCTCTCTCTCTCTCTCTCTCTCTCTCTCACCTGCCATGAGGTATAGCGCAAAACGAGTTCAAACGGTAAACACTAACATCAAGAGGTATATATACCTCTCTGCCTGATAACCCCCCTTTTGCTATAACTTCAAAGCCAGAAGGCTGAGATTAACAGAGATCTGTGCCATGCGCAATTATACCACGAGACCTCATTACCAGCTCATTAGCATGTTTGTGGAAAGAAATGCTACCAAAGTCCAACAGAGCAGGGCAAACAAGTCTTGTCATAGTTTGTTGGGGAGGGGAGGGGGGATTTGTTGATTTTGTTTTTGCAAGTGAGCTGGAATCATTTTTGGAGTTCCCCCCTTTCCCAGATCTGATTCCTTTCAGGTTCGGTGTGTAATACGCAGGACGGATTTCTGCTTTATTTCTCCACACGAGAGAGAGAGAGAGAGAGAGAGAGAGAGAGAGAGAGAGAGAGAGAGAGAGAGAGAGAGAGAGAGAGAGAGAGAAAGTAATGAATACCAGATTTCACAGGAGCATGCGATATGTCACGTTAACTGAAATGTGTATCGTTCATTAAAGGTGAGAACGTAAAAAAAAAAAAAAAACTAATTTCCAAGTTATGTGGCATTCATCTCCCTCTTTAAGAAAAAAAAAAAACTAACCAGTCTCAGGTTGATGTTATAATTTTTCGATTTTCTAAAAAAAAATTGTTGAAATTTCCGCTCACTTCTACACATAGATGAATCAGTTTGGTTGTATAAAGTACATCTTTAGTAAATCACTCAATTATTCAGGTTGCATTTGGGAAGAAGAGTCCATTTCAGGCCACAAAATAAACAATAAAGACGATACAGAACACAAAAAAAGTATTTGCTTTTAAAATGACGTTTAATTTTCAGAAGCATAAAATCACCCACCGATAACTTCATCTGAAACATTCCCTACTTGACCCTCGCGAGAAAGAAAGGAAATCTTTGATTCTTGGACGACTGAAAGTCTTCAAATCTTCCATCCATTAAATTCTCGTTTTGAATACGCAGCTATTGCTGCTGTGGAATCTTCAAAATATCTCTCTCCCAACTCAGGTCGAATATCAAAAGCGTTTTATCTCGTGTATTTTTTTTATCCCTGTTTCGTTATTGAATACAAACACACTTTCATTTGTCTTGTAAGTGTATCTCTCCTCTCCTCATTTTTTAAACGCAGAGTTTTGAAGACGCTAAAGGAAAATGAATAGGAATCTTCAAAAGCCCCCCACTTCTGTCAATCATTTTTTCCCTTGTTAGGTAATATTTTTTTATTCGAAGGAACCTGGGCATGGATAGATGCATTTACCGAGATGAAATTTGGAGATCTGTAAATAACGAAATGTTGCGTCACAATATTTAATTTCGAGGTAAGATACGTTTTTCTCTCTCTCTCTCTCTCTTCGAAGCAAAGCAGACCTTCAACATAAAAGTGTTTAGATCTGATGCCGGAAATCGAGATTTCCGGTATTTTTTCGTCCCTTTCTGAACTGAAAATCCTCTTTTTTTTTTTATTCAATTTTATTTTCTTTATCGTTCTTCGAAACATAGTTGATATAGATTTGAAGGTATTTTGCTTATAATTCTGGTATGATGAAGATCCTTTTAGATATTATCAGGGAATAGAAAATATATCTGATGTTGATAATTGTGATGTGAAAGAGATGTGGAGTAACTGATGCATTTAGTGTTACTTAAAGAATAACCTATTCCAGAAAGAACAGGGATGAATACAAGAATATGAATGAATTAGGCCATGATTTCGTGAGTGTGATAGGATAATTTACAGAGGAAATAAGCATACACGCGTCATAACTAATGAAATATTAGTATGAAAGGGAATGTTCCGATTAGAATCCAAGTATATAGAAACGTACAAGAAATCGTAGTTGTGCTGGTTAACTTGAATGCAAAGTTAGATGATAGAGAAAAATGGGATAATTCGTTAGAGCTGGAGATAAATGAGAACGGAGGGAGTCTTGTGGTAAAAAACATGTCCTTGAGTTAATAGCATGGACGAAAGGATTAGGAAGTAGAGGTACAACGGTGCTGCAAATTGATTAGCATAAATGCAAAGAGTGAAAACATTTTATTTTAACTCTGAGGTGGTTTGGTCACGTGGAGAGAATGAGGTGTGACAGTGGGAACGTGCTCTGTGAGTCCATGGTTTGGAAGAGATATTGGAATATCCAGAAAGCATGAACTAGGGGCAAGCCTTCTTAGAAGATACGTAATGGTGTAGGTGTCATGCAGTTATTTTTTTTACTACTGTGACTTAATTCTTGTTTTGTGGTAAGGCTGAATAAAAGGAAAAAATCATCGAAATCTTTTAACACTTATGCCATAGAGCATGAAATAATTCCCGATTTATTTACGAAGCGTCATATTACTAATACGTGTTGATGTTTTCGCTATTTAACCCTGATGCCTTTGACTGACAGCTCTCTGACAGCTCTTTTCCAAGCTGTGTCATCTACATGCATAAGTCGTTATTGCATTGAGTTATGTGTTATTTATTATATGTATGTACACACACACACACACACACACACATACATATATATATATATATATATATATATATATATATATATATATATATATATATATATATATATATATATACACACATACACACACACACACACATATATATATATATATATATATATATATATATATATATATATATATATATATATATATATATATATATAATATTTATATCTAATATTACCTCTCTAAATCCTCTCTCTCTCTCTCTCTCTCTCTCTCTCTCTCTCTCTCTCTCTCTCTCTCTCTCTCTATATATATATATATATATATATATATATATATATATATATATATATAATATGTACAGATAGAGAGAGTAATATGTACACAGAGAGAGAGAGAGAGAGAGAGAGAGAGAGAGAGAGAGAGAGAGGGAGAACATCTGAAATTAATAAGTTTATGAGACATGGTACATTCTTCAATGAATGTACAGATAACTGAATTCCTCTCTCTTGAAACTGTAATAACAGACAGGTAGAGAGTAATTGGCTGTCTTTGTAAATTACAGACTTCATAACGAATCTCACAGGTGCCCTGACGTGCAATTATATTTGATAATCCTTGCATCCCAAGGGAGTGAGACAATCCCCACCAGAAATTTCCAAATGCCTTGGAATCTGTTTCACTCCCAATAGGTATGAACTATTCACAGATATTTTAGCAATGTATGTATAGAAACGTGTAGAGACGGTTTTAGATATATAACTTCAGCTTATATTCAAGAACTACTGCGTTGGAATCACACAATGCTATGATTTTGTTTTTATTTGCTTCTTTTTGTGAATTTCATTCATGCCAACACAGACTTTTTAATTTATAGACCAAAATGTTGTTCAAACACTATTTATATGAGCGGTTTACTTCTATAATTTTAAATGAACTTGTAGCGAACACCTCCCTTGAGCAGTAGTTGACCTTTTACCTTAATATAATGAACATTAATATTCCAACATGTATCGTGTTATTTTTTAGAATATGGATTTTTACGATTACTGATGTCTAGAATTTTAATTAGATGTATTCAGGCATATGACTGTATTGTAATACTAAAATTGAAATATAAATGGCAAATATAGAAATCGTTTAACAATGGTATGTTGCCTCGCGATTTCATTCTAAGCCCTTGGAACAAGAACATGTATTATATATTAGAGAAAATCTAATGTGGCCTTCATACTACAATAAAACAAGTCATGAACACGTCGGCAGTTAATACCATACTTATCACTAAACAGGTTGAAAACAAATCGTCAACTGAGAGTAGGGAACATATCTTTGGCAACTGCTAGATAATCCTCTTAAGCTCTAGTTAGGACAACAGAGAAGTTGTTGACTTGTATCCAACTTGTTTCCAACTTGTTCCCAATACGTTTGTGATCTTTGTGCGACAAGTTACCGACATGTGTTTATGACATGTAATAAACTTCACGAACTTAAAGAGGTATGAAGGTGTGAAAGGAATTATTGTCTTTTCCCAGTGATAACCGGTTTAGGATGGCCAACATGTTGTTGACTTGTTTCCAACTTGTTCGTGATCTCTGTGCGACTAGTTACCGACATGTGTTTATGACATGCAATAGACTCCACAAACTTATGGAGGCGTGAAGATAATTTTATCTTCTTCCGGTGATAACCGGTTTAGGACGACTGACAAGATGTTGACTTGTATCCAACATGTTTCCACTTGTTTATGGTCTGTGTGCGACAGTTTTCCGACATGTATTGATGACATATAACAAACTTCACAGACAGACAGAGGGGTGAAGGTGTGAAGGGAATTATTGTCTTTTTCCGGTGATAACCGGTTTAGGGCGACCGACAAGTTGTTTACTTGTATCCAACTTGTCTCCAACTTGTTCGTGATATGTGTGCGACAAGTTACTGACGTGTTTATGACGTGCAATAAACTTCACGAACTATAAGAGGTGTGAAGGTGCGAAGGGAATTATTGTCTTTTTCCGGTGATAACCGAAACTCATGAGCATAATCACATTAAAGGACTCCCGGGAAGTCTGACAGAAAATCGCATCAGGAAATACGCTTGTGGTCATTATTGTTTCTCCCCTAATGTAAAGATGGAGCTCTTATATTCCTTTATTTTTGGGGGAATTGTTGGAAAAGGTATTAAATCTGCTGTTTTCTGTTTTCCCTCTAGGGTAATTATTATTGACTTAGGCGATACCCGTTCAGTATTCAGATTTATGCGTGCGTTTAAATACAGGACAACGTATAATATCACTTTGGTTCCTCGAAAAAACAAAATTCAGTTATATATTTCCTTATTATTCACTTTCAAGATTTTTTTTTTCATCGGCAGCCGAGTCTTACGCACGAACTCTAATCCCCAAAATCAAGTTAATTCACCGACAAAATCCACAATACGCTTTCTCGTAACTCAACGCTGAAGAAAAAATAGAAAACGAAATCTGTATAAAGCCCAGGGGATTTGCAGTTATTATCAGTTCTTTGCAGTTCCCCTCTGGGAGGGGACACACAAGGGAGGTGGAGGGTCATGGAGGAGGAGGGGGAGGAGGGACCTGAGAGGGGGGGAAGATGTTTCCATTATGCAGATAGAGTATGGAGTATGTATTGTCATTTGCAAACGGTTTCTCCTCCTGATTTCATTCAAACCGCTTCGGATTCAAATGAGGTCTTGTAACTTTACCAGAAGTGTTTTGGAATTATCCGGTTGTTTTTGGCCAGAAGGCATTATGGGTCCGTTTTCATTCTTGAGCTGTAGCAGTGGGCCAAGACTTTTGTCTTCGTATAATCTGAATATTGGATTTCATTTTGACAGAAGTTAATTTCAGATATTTTTTTTAATGTCCCCCGTATTCAAATCATCTCCTTATAGAGAGGAATAAATTAAGTACAACATGATGAAGAAACAGTGTCCCATTGTTAACATATTTATTATTAATTATAATCATTAAGTATAAAGGAAAACAAGGGGCCTTCATATTTCCTGCTCCAAGACAATAAGCATGGCGTATTTGTCTTAATCGTAAAACGAAACAAGTAAAAATTGCGCTGAAGTTTCTTCGGCGCTGTCGAGTTTTCTGTGCAGCGTATATAATGCTCTATGAAACTCTCAACTACTGCTCATAAAAATAAGCCGCGGCCCATGAAACTTTCACCTACGACCCGGTGGTGGCCTGTGTCGTTGGCACCTATAGCGGTGCCAGACACACTTAAATAAGAGAAGTAAAAAATGCGCCGAAGTTTCTTCGGTGCAATCCAGTTTTTTTGTACAGTGTATAATCAAGGCAACCGAAAATAGATCCATCTTTGGGTGGTCTCGGTATAATGCTGTATGAGCCGCGGCCCATGAAACTTGAACCACGGCCTGGTGGTGGCCTGTCCTGTATCGTTGCCAGACGCACGATTATGGCTAACTTTAACCTCAAATCAAATAAAAGCTACTAAGGCTAGAGGGCTGCAATTTGGTACGTTTGATGATTGGAGGGTGGATGATCAACATACCAATTTGCAACCCTCCAGCGTCAGTACTTTTTAAGATCTGAGGGCGGACAGAAAATGTGCGGACGGACAGACAAATAGCCATCTCCATAGTTTTCTCTCACAGAAAACTAAAAATTCTACATAATATCTCATCTTTTCAACACCAATCTCCAACATTATTATGGCGTCCTTTCACCCTCTGAGATTCGGCGCAGAGTCTTGGCTCGTATATCAAGCACAGATGGGGTTCGAACGTCACCAGCTGTTACCTTTTACCTTTCGCCTTCCAGCGGCTGAGTCACGCTCCCGTCTCGCTGATGGGAAGAGAAATAACGTTTCCCAGGCGAGTATCATTTCGCCTTTTTTATTTGGCGCCTGTTGGCTCAAGTTCCTTTGGCGGTTGGCCTTTTCTAATGGAGACAGATCATTATGTTATTGTGATTTTAAAAGAAAAAAAAAGTCTTCAGCATAACGAGCTATTTGGCCTTTTGTGAACAAGTTGTAGTTGAAATTATTATTATTATTATTATTATTATTATTATTATTATTATTATTATTATTATTATTATTATTATTATTATTATTCAAAGATGAACCCTATTCATATAGAACTGGCCCACAGAGGCTAATGACTTTAAATTCAAGCTTCCAAAGAACAATGTATTCATCTTAAAGAAGTAACAGAAGGTAATTAGAAATACTGGAAGAAGAGATCAGTTATTAAAAAATGGAAAATATAATTCTGACAAATTAATAAGTAAATTGATTAAATAGTGGTACGAAAGTTCAGGTTAATGTTGATGCTAAACAGATAAGAAGGGTGTAAAAACTTTTAAATGCGACAATACATTTTTGCTCTTGATTTTACTCGGAGATATTGAAAATATCATAATCTAGTTATTCTGCAATTTTGATAATTATAATGTTGCAGCGCACTTGCGACAAAGTAAGATAATATTAATTTCAGTATTACTTTTTTTCGCGTAGGTTTTGCTGCTCTAATGAGATTGGGTTTCGTTACTGTTTATCTATATTCTTGAGTCTGTGCTGTGAATTCGTTAATATCATGGCAGTATGTTTTTATTCTACTCATACAAACCCTTTTGTTTTTACATGTTTTGTCAAATATTAGCTGCGTTTCATACATGTATATAGAACACTAGCGGATCCAGAAAACATTCACGGGAGGGCACCAATTTTCATGTTATACATATATATATATATATATATATATATATATATATATATATATATATATATATATATATATATATATATATATATATATATATATATTATATTATATATATATATATGTATATGTATATATATATATATATTATTACTTTAATATATATTTGTTTATATATTCCCATGTGTGTGTTTTGTATTTCTTATTTATTTTTGTTATTCCCATTTTTGTATTTCTTATTTAATATTATCTAAATCTTCAATAATATTATTTTATCATTATTTTACATTGGGTCACGTGCCCAGGTCCCCCCAACCCTGGATCTGGTAGTGATATAGAAAGGTCATCAGTAAAGCGTGGAGCCCCTTACGCAAACTAAACTATTCACCTCTATTTGCACTTACGTTTTTTATATATTAATAATGATTCTAGATGAAAAATGAAGGAATTCGTAAAATCTGAGACCTACTGAGTAAAATTAATTATTTCCTTTACCTTATGTACCCTGAAAGAGTCGAACCACTGGACCCATCCAAAAGATTGGCGAAGGTCGGGTATGTTCAGGTACCCAGGTGATAGGATTTTCCAATTTCTGTAATGGAATAGGGAAGGGGATAAATAAATGTCGCGTAGAGTAGTGCAAGACGCTGCCAATACCTTGAAAGGCGCCTCCTAAAATCACCACAGGATCTTGGGAGATTTCTATTAGAGGACGCCTTTCAAGATGAAGTTCTCCTCAGAGTGAAATGTGTTTGTACATTCCTCTTTCAATGCATTTCATTCTCAAAACTGGGAAGCATGGGAGCTAAGGGACTCTACTGAGATTTCTTTGACCGACAGAAAAAAAAATCTTGTGACCTGGAATATAAAACTGTGGATGTTTTTTTGTATGTGTTTTGGGGCCTGGCTGTCGTAATGTTTTTCATGCGATTTATGAACTCATGATACACAAAAAAAGTAACATTATTGTGTCCTTCAGTTGGAGTAGAGTTTAGGTTTAAATATTAGTTAGTGAATTTGTGAGACCATTCATTCACGGAAATTAAAGACAATGTACCTACGTGTAAACAAAATAAAATTTAGAATAATTTTCCTCATTATAAGCAAAAAAAAATGTATAATCATAAAATAAATCAGTAGCACCAATATACGAGAAAATCTAATTTTACTACGAATAAAAAAGTCCATAAATCATGATTCCCTTATTTAATGGAGAACAATAAAGGTGGATTATTTTAATAGATAAGTGATCTTTTATACGCTCAGGAAGGTCATAGTATTCAGATAAAATGATAAACATAAGATCCCACCTGCAGAGCAAGTAATGTATTTTTCCATGCTATAGTTTAAAAAAGTAGAGAATCTTTAATGTCTACCTTTTTCTTTTTACAGGACTGATTCACGTGTGGCCGCATCATTTCCAAGGAGGTTTAACAGTAGTAGGATTTATATTTCCTTGGATATGCTGGGGATGACATTCTTTCAGGTAAAGTCTTCCCTCCAACTTTTTTCTCTTTTTGAGTTTTTCGTTTTAACCCGTTTTTTTTTATTCGGCTAACAAGGTAAGAATGAATGTATGAATAAATACTAGGACTTCAGTATTCTTTATAAAAAAAAAAAAAAAATATATATATATATATATATATATATATATATATATATATATATATATATATATATATATATATGTGTGTGTGTGTATATATGTGTGTGTATATATATATATATATATATATATATATATATATATATATATATATATATATATATATATATATAAATATACTGTATACACACACACACACACACACATATATATATATATATATATATATATATATATATATATATATATATATATATATATATATATATATATATATATATCCGTTATCTTTTTCTTTTTATCGATTCTAACTTTCTCCAAGTTGTTTTCCAATTATGTACAAGAGTTCCAGTTATCCGCCTTTACACTCGAACGAAATTACCGTTGCTACTTAAAAAAAAAAAAAATTTTATTACGTATCTTTCACACTCTAAGAAGTAGCCAACCCTACCGCCATCTCCACTAATAAGGACCTTCAAAGGTTAATGATGACAGCCTTCAGGAGTTGTTGTGGGGTAAAGTTAAATTCCTCCAGGTAGCTTCAGATTTCCCTGGGGTTTGTCCCTCTGGCTCCAGCCAATTTAGCCAGGTCGCTCCCGTTTATGGGATTAGCGTGGATTGCAGCTCAGTTGGGGCAGAAGGCCGATTTCGGAATGTTACCTACACCCATCAGTCAACAGTCTGCATGTGGCAACTGAGAAGGAGATATGTCAGGATAAAGACGTTGGTCGCCTTTTAGTTTTATGTCGACTCGATTTTTTGTTTGCTGAATTCTTTCTTAATGTCTTTGATGCGTGGGTTGGTATCTTTCTCTCCTACTTAAGTGGTTGGGGTGACTGGCGTGTTCTGTTACTCACATGTTGGTTTCATGGTGTTTTTTTCTTTAGTGCCTCTAGGGGAATATAGCGCTCCCTACCTGAGTTATGTGGCGGGCTTTCGCTGGAAAATCAGCCATTTTACATTGGAATTATAAACCTCTTTCCCTGGGATATATAGCTAATTTTTTCTGGGAAATATAGCTCTTTTTACCTGGTGAGATTTTGTACTCTTTACTTGGGAAATATCGCTCATTTAACTTGGGAAATATTGTGCTTTTACCTGAAAAATATAGGTCTATTACCTGGGGAATATATCTCCTTTTACCTGGAAAATGTAGTGCATTTACCTGGGAAATATAGCGCGCTTTACCTGGCAAATGTAGCGTGCTTTGCCTGGAAAATATTGTTCCTTTTACCAGGAAAATATATCTCCGTTTATCTGGGAAACAGAGCTCTTTGCCTGGCAAATATAGCTCATTTTACCTAGAAAATAAAGATCTCTCAACCTGGGATATATAGCTCTTTCACTGACTGTTTATCCACACGACGATTCGCCACAATCTTTCTATTGTGGAGTTATGGAGTTCTCAACTAAAATTTCCATTTTGGTTCCTGTTATCGTTTTTCTTTTGAAGACCCAGTTTTGTATCGTGTCCATTTTCCGTTCTGTTTCATTTTTGTTACTGTTTTATCTCATCATTGTTAATGAATACAACGGAAAACTGGTGAATATTTAATTCAGGTATCCCCCCCCCCACAAACCTGCTTCAGAAATGACATTCGGTCGTGTGTCCCCTAAAAATATTTATTGCCAAAAATGGTTGTGTTTTGACAGGTGGAAAATTTAATTTCAAGCTTAATGCTTCGGTAGGAACACTTGAAAAACTCGGATTGATTTGTCATTTTTTTCAGCACTGAAATTTTTTCGCGTTTTATTTATCACGTCATCTAAATTCAGAAAACTCTAAGGTCGGTATGAATTGCAAATTGCTAAATGTCTAGATTTTTTTTACCGATTAAGACTCGTATGAAAAAATGCAGGGACGCAGCTATAAAGAAATCAGAGGATTTTTTAATAGTATGATTACTGCTTGTTGGTTTTGAAAATATAAATAGATTTGCAAAATTCAGCTGATGAATATTCCATAATTAATTTACATTCTTGTTGAGTTATTTTTCACATACTATGAAGAACGATGAAGTGTGCTGAAATATCAATTTTTGCTGGAGCAATGGGAAATGGGATGGGCATTTTTATGTCATTTTTCTAGCCCAGGCCCGAATGAACAAATGAAAATTGATGAAGGGGCCTTAGAAGGAACAAACAGCCTTGTCTCTTTGTTGAAGAAAGGTTATAAGACCCAGGAAAAACAAAGGCAGGTAGAGAATTCAAAGGAGGTCACTGTAACGCTAGCATTGCTTCTAGCTTAGGTACCATTTCTTAATGATTTATTTAAGATAAACCTTATCATCTTGAGGCTAAGCTGCTCACTCAAAGAATAAAAAAATGAAGCAGTTTAGAAATATATCATAATAGCTTCTAGAAAATATCCCATTACACCTGTCATTCATTCCCTTGCTCCGGAAGGTTTACGATTATTATAAATTATTTTACAAACTCATTCTCTCTCACCCTCTCTCATTCCACTCTAAGAAAATCAAAGAATGAAAACATTTAACAGTTTACAAATATATCAAAAGAGCTCTTGGAAAATGTCCCATTAAATCTGTCATTCAGTCTCTTGCCCTGAAAGGTATACGATTATTACGGATTTTTTTTCTATACAAACACTATTTATTTCACCCTCACTCATTCCACTTTAAGAAAATCAAAGAATGAAAACATTTTACAGTTTAGATCTATATCAAAAGAGCTCTAAGAAAACTTCCCATTACATCTGCCATTCATTCTCTTGCTACGAAAGGTATACGACTATTATGGATTATTTCCCTTTAAAAAAAATCAAAGAATAAAAACATTAAACAATTTAAATAAAATAACACAGGAGCCCTTAGAAAACATCCCATTACACCTGTCAGTGATTTTCTTGCTACGAAAGGTATACGATTATTACTGATTATTTTTCTGAACAAACACCCTCTATTTCACCCTCGCTCATTCCACCCTAAAAAATCAAAGAATGAAAACGTTAAACAATTTAGATCTATATCAAAAGAACTCTTGAATAACATCCAATTAAGCTTATCATTCATTCCTTCGTTTTGGAAGGTATACGATTATTACAGACTATTTTTCTATAAAACTTGCTCTCTTTCACCCTCACTCATTCCACTTTAAGAAAATCATAGATTAAAAACATGAAACAATTTAGATATATATGAAAAGAGCTCTTGGAAAATATCCAATTACACCTATCATTCATTCCCTAGCTCTGATTATTATAGATTATTTTTCTATACAAACTCTAGCACTCTCACTCATTCCACTTCACGATGGCCTTTGCTGCTCACGTCAGCCATTCCCTTCCTAAGAAAGAGTTTAAGAAACTGAAAGGGGTCGAAATCGCCCGACCCTTTTTCTTAATCATTTTACAAATTGAACCGCCTGCCGGGGTCGCCATTGAATTGGAATGCGTCTTAAAACGTAGTTTCGGGGACCGTCATGTTTGCTTAAAGATGCCTCATGAGAAAAGCATAGCTGTTCCTTCTCCCCACCCCCTCCCCCTATTCCCCGCTACCCCCACCCCCATATCTCCCCTACTCCTCCTTTTCTCCTTCTCCTTACATCATCCATAGCCCTTAAACTCTACAACATCTCTCTCTCTCTCTCTCTCTCTCTCTCTCTCTCTCTCTCTCTCTCTCTCTCTCTCTCTCACACACACACACACACACACACACACACACACACAAGCATTCCAGTCATTTTAGTCTTCTCTCTCTCTCTCTCTCTCTCTCTCTCTCTCTCTCTCTCTCTCTCTCTCTCACATACACACGCACACGCACACACACACACAAACGCACATTCCAGTAATTATAGTGTTCAGTTACAGTTGTTGCAGTCTTCGGTTTTTTTTTCTCTCTCTCTCTCTCTCTCTCTCTCTCTCTCTCTCTCTCTCTCTCTCTCTCTCTCTCTCTCTCTCTGTTGTAACATTCCAGTCTTTAAGGTCTTCAATATCTTTATATTCTCTTCATTAACGGTTTTATTTCTTACAATAAAGGCATTGCAGAGAATGTTAAAAGATTTTAGCTAACAGGACAGTTTAGACATGGTATTGAGAGACTCTACCCACCCAGAGCTTCAGTTTGAGAGAGAGAGAGAGAGAGAGAGAGAGAGAGAGAGAGAGAGAGAGAGAGAGAGAGAGAGAGAGAGAGAGAGAGGACGTGGGCAATTTGTAATAATAAAAAATTGAAAGGAAAGACAAAGGGACTCACTAAAGATCAAATCATTTTTGAAAGCATTTTTTCTTCCAATATTCTCAGGAGTCCTAAGAAGCCTTTCGCAAGGCGTCAGCGAATTGAGCATTTGAGAAAAAAGTTCTTTTATGATGGTTTTATAACCCTCTGCTTTTTTTTTTTTACTAAGCCTCTCGTGGGAAGAAGAAGCAGATTTTGCAATGAATACACTAACATATGAAGCAGGCAGAGTGAATAGGATGTGAATAATTTTGCATGTTCATCTGTTTTATTGAAAGGAATATTTTTTCACTTCAGTCGAGGTTGTATGTTTTTACCGATACTCGGAATGGAGAAGTTTTTCTTCTTACTTAACTTTTTTCTTTTTCGTCCCAGAGAGATGAACTTTCCACTGATTTTGCACTTTTGCTAGATAGTTATTTTACTTTTTTTTCGTCAAAAACAAAATTACTCTTAATCTGTTAGACCTTCATTTTCGTTTTTTTTAAAGATCTATTTTCGCTAGTAATTTTTTTTTTATTATATTTATATATTTTTTATCGTCAAGAACGAAATTGCACTTATATTGTGTTGGACCTTCATTTTTCTTATTTTTTCAAAAGATATTTTCGTATCAGTTGAATAGCCCGAACGAACATCCCATCACTATTTTTGCTCTTATTTTTATCACATTTCGTTACATTTCTATCTTCAAAAAACGAAATTGCACTTATTATGTCAGACTTTCATTTTCCTTTTTTTAAAGGATCTTTTCATAGCAGTCTAATAGCCTGAACAAACACTTCATCACTATTTTTGCAAGCATTTCTTTAAATTATATTTCTTTATATGTTTTTTCTTTACATTTTTTGACTGCCAAGGGTGAAATTGCACTTACTGTGTTCGACCTTCATTTTATTTATTTATTTTTTTTTAATAAAGGAAATCTTCGTCAGTTTAATACACTAGCGGATCCAGCGGGGGGCGGGGGGGCCACCTGGGCACGTGCCCCCCATTGAAAAATAATGACAAAATAACAATATTGAAGAAGATAATAATAACATAAATGAGAAATATGAAAATGGGAAAAAAATTAAAAATCTATTATAGAAATAATAAACTTTTGATAAAAAATAATAACAATAATAATAATAAATATATATAAATGTATATATATATACATATATGTGTGTGTTTATGTATAATATGAAAATTGGTGCCCCCCCCCGCGCCCAATGAAATTTTTCTGGGTCTGCTAGTGGTTTAATATCCAGAACAAACACTCCATCGCCCCATACGTCACAGACAAGGGAGAATGTTTACTTAGGGTGTCAATAACTACTGTTGTTCTCTCTCTCTCTCTCTCTCTCTCTCTCTCTCTCTCTCTCTCTCTCTCGCAGCGAGGCAAACGTCATATAAGTGGAAAGTAGTCTTCCCTTTGTTACCCTTGTTTGGTTTTGGGAAATGTATTGCATTCATTCGCGTGTTCCTTTTTTGGCACTTTTTTATATTTTTGTTCTTTCGTATCCCACTCTTTATTATTTGTTTTGTTTAGGTGTGAAGAAACAACAGTTGTAATTAAACAAATGAGGGATGGGTTCCGCCTTCATAGATATACTCTAAAAATTTATGAAAGTACTGAAAAGTTTGCAATTGAAAAATAATAAAAAATATGCATTTATATATATATATATATATATATATATATATATATATATATATATATATATATATATATATATATATATATATATATATATATATATATATATATATATATATATATATATATATATATATATATATATATATATATATATGTAAATGTACACACATGTTTGTGTGTTTGTATATGTGTGGCACCTAACTACGTAAATAACTCTTCTCTCTCTTGTTACAGTGTTCATGATTTTGCTACACAACCCTTCTCTCTAATGGTAGACCCTCCCCACAGACTTTATAAAAAAATTTACAGTGGTTCAGTTTAAAATTTTTTCATTGATTTTCTTCTTTTGCTGCCCATGAATTATATATATATATATATATATATATATATATATATATATATATATATATATATATATATATATATATATATATATATATATATATATATATATATATATATATATATATATATATATATATATATATATATATATATATAGGCAGTCCTCGGATTACAAGTGGTCCAGATTACGACGTTCCAAGGTTTTGATGCTTTTCAAATATATTCATCAAAAATTATTTTCCACTTTACGATGCATGTTCTGGGGTTATGATGCTTACGACACCGATCCGACGGAAGAAATATAGATACAAAACAGCAGAATAATAAAAATGTGGAGGTTATTTTGATGAAAAACTCAATAAAAATGCAGTTTACATCGTTTTCAATACACCCAAAGCATTAAAAGTAAGGTTTCCTTAGGATTTTTGACGATTTTCGACGATTTTTTGGTTTATGACGGGCATTCCCGGTTTACGACATATATATATATATATATATATATATATATATATATATATATATATATATATATATATATATATATATATATATATATATATATATATATATATATATATGTCATTACCGGCATTCACTTTCACATTTCATCGGCGTTCACTTTCACATTTCATCCTTATTTGAAGTTTACTGTTCTAAATTCCATTTTAGCTTCTGGCAGTCATTATCACTCTAAATAGTTTTATTTTATTTTTTGTTCATATTATCCTTCATTTTCATGCCCATCCATCATGCGGAGTGACAGGCGTCAATCACGATGCCAGATACATGGCAGTTTGTATTTTTGAAATCTTCCCTTTGAATGCGTTAGTCGTTTTAGGTCGCTCACATTTTTCAATCTTTATGTTGTCTCTCTTTCTATAAACTTTTAACTTCACCCATTAAGTCTGAATTCAGTATTAACTTAATGATTTTGGTTAATGTTATTATTCTTATTTTTTTAGGAATACTTTCCGCTTCATCCGTTTAATCTCAGATCTGTATTAACTAAACAATGGTATTTGAAGTATTTATTGTGCTGATCTTTCAAATTATATTTTCTATTCTAGTGATTCTAGCATTTCCCTCGTTAATTGAATTATGGCAGCGCAGTTTACAACAGATTTTCGGTTATTCGGAATATCTTCTCACAGTTTTTTTTATTATAGGGAATCAAAGAGTGGCCAGTCAGACGACAAATACCCATATTTACCATTACTCTCTTTCTGTTTACATTCCCAGACACCCAGCAGTCCTTTCATCCAGAGTATCAGCATTCCTCCATGAATAATCGCTGGGATAGAAATGCTTTTAGTTACAGCTACTAATTTCGTGCCAGTATATCAAACGTCACAGCTTTTCTTCTGTTTACTGATCGCTGTTTACGACTGAATGGCATCCACCTGTTTACATTTCTCTGCCACAATTCTGCTTGGGTAATCATAACGTTTTCGAGTTCTTTGTAACTTGAGAAATCCGGTATTTGGTGGTTTTAAATATGGTTCCTGTTGAAATGAGCCAGACTTTCAGGATCCAGTGATTTAAAATCCAGATTTTTAAAAATTTGATTTGTGCTTCCTGGATGAAATTTTCTTATGTAATATTGACGAAGGAAGATTAAGAAGGTTTAGTGAATGCACAACGCGATCGTTAACATGACCAAAATAGCTTTCGAAACTTATCCCCTAATGTTGCGACGCTAATTTTAGTAATCGTAAATCAATCAATCAGTTAATACTTAGCCACACATATTTGGGAAAACTAAGACTATTAGTCACGTAATCTTCCTTTAATGATTGCATATTGAGATCGTGAACATGACCAAAATAGCTTTCGAGACTTATCCCCAGATGTAGCGACGCCAGTTTTAGTAACCATAAATCAATTAGTCAATGGAGACTTAAACATAAATATTTGGGAAAACCAAGACTATTAGTCGCAGATCTCTCATCAATATCCTACAAGTTCATTCAACTTGTAGCGACAGAAGGAATTTTTGGAAAAATATCACTTTTTTCATTGGTTATTGATACACTGCCTACCAAATACATTGCAACATCTTTTAACCAAAGCAGTTTGTGATATGTTTTAACATGATACCAAATGAGAATAAATTAATTTGAGTTATTCAATACAAAGAGAAGAATGGAAGATATGTTTGTATAAGTGGTTGAATGTCTCTGCAAAGTCATCCTTTAGCTTTTCAAAAATAGAGAACCAAAAAGGAAGATTGCTCTTTGAAACCACGGTTTCAAGAGCGGAAACTGCAGATTCGCTTGAATCTCAGAGCATGCCAAAGACTAGAGAGAGAGAGAGAGAAGGGGTGGGCGTGTCATGGGAATGAAGCCCACTTACCTGAAAAAACTTTTTTTATTAATGCCATTTGTGTGTGTATATATATATATATATATATATATATATATATATATATATATATATATATATATATATATATATATATATATATATATATATATATATATATATATATAGTGTGAGAGAGAGAGAGAGAGAGAGAGAGAGAGAGAGAGAGAGAGAGAGAGAGAGAGAGAGAGAGAGAGAGAAAGCAGCACGACTCACCAAAGGGCAGTAGAATAACAGCCAGAAAAAGCCGCGTAGGACTCCTCTGAAATAGTGCATAAACGTGTTTATTTAGGCAACTGGAAGATTCAGGACTCGTGTGCCCCCAACGTTTCTGTTGGTCTTTGCACTGCGACGGTGAATGTACGCAGACGAGATTGTTGCGTATTTGGGGAAGGAAAATTGGGTCAGGGTGCGCTTGTTTGTTGTCCTGCGTGCTGGGGGAATGATGGTGGATATAAAATAAAATGCTGTTTTCTTTTATTGAATTTTTATGGTGTGGTATCGTTAGAAGAAGCAGGAGTAAGTGAAACAGGTGAGCTAATAAAATTCAAATACAACTGCCATCAAACCTTGTTTCTAGAGATAGCGACCATATGCAAAATAGCATGGCAGATAACCGCAATTTAACTTTTCAGTTCATTTAATATTGCGAATTGTCAATTTCACATTATCTCTTATTTTTAAAATATGGAAATTGTTCCGAATTGTCTGTTTCACATTATCTCTTATTTTTAAAATATGAAAATTAATATTTATCTTCATCACTATATCTCCTGTTTTAAAAATAAAGAAATCAGTATTTATTTCCACGTGAACATAACCCTTGATAGCTTGGAGGATTTCCACTTTTATAGTTATATATCGAAAAGCAAGTAAGTATCTTTGTCATTTGAACCCTTAAATATTACCTACTTATGGATATCGAAGCATCGCCCATACACATTATTTTAGAATCTGAACCCTTTACGTAATTTACGCGTTTTCTCAGTCAAAGCATCAGTGTTAGTCTTTTGACAGAATTATAAAGAAAAAAAACTATGAATTTCATTTTTCATTCCATATCATAAACTGGTAGAGCAGATATTTTCATAAAAAAAAAAAAATGGAAACTTTTCTCGGCATGACCTTATTAGGTCAGAATATATATATATATATATATATATATATATATATATATATATATATATATATATATATATATACATATATATATATATATATTATATATATATATATATATATATATATATATATATATATATATATATATATATATATATATATATATATATATATATATATATATATATATATATATATATATATATATATAGGTATATATATAAGGTGTAAGCTTGGTATATATTTTTTAACACACACATATAAACACACACACACACACACTCTCCTACACTTACACACACTCAAGTACGATTCTTCCGCTCGTAAACACCAAAGATTTGTCTGCGGGGAAAATTAGTGTGGTTTATTACATTAATGAGAGAGTTATATCATTAAAATATTCTGCTCCACTGGTCGCGTTCCGCAGATTCGGTCGCATCGTCTTTCAGAGGCCACATTCCTTCAAATTACGACATGAAATAAAAATATGGATACAATGATTCGAGGGTCCTTTAAAAAAAAGAACTCACATGAGTCTCTGAATAGGAAAGTGGTGTTGTTATGTAAGCTTTTCAATCGAGATGGAAATTTCCTATATGTATCTTTTTAATCTACCATGAAGAACTTACGTTTAAGGTGAATCTATATTTTTGATATATATTAATATGAGATGGTTTTACGTAGAATTAATTAGTATAATAATCTTATTTGAGATGACAGGAATAGGATCAGAGTTAGTGCTATATGACAGGATTTTCTGCTTAAATAATTGCTTTACCGTAAGCAGGAAATAGTGAGAAAATCATTGGATTTTTCTGTTTCTACATAAATTTAATTTCTACAGTCTTCCCATCGGTAGTAATCAACGTTTCCATTCCCTTAATGCAATAAGCGTCGCTTGCAACAGTCTGTAAATATGAGTTTGAAACTTAAAGCAATAACTTGATTTTACATAATAACAATAATAATAATAATAATAATAATAATAATAATAATAATAATAATAATAATAATAATAATAATAATAATAATAATAATAATAATAATAATAATAATAAAACTAACGTGACAGATATGACCTTATTTTAATTGAAAGCCCTAAAAATTACCAACCCTCACCTACTATAATTGTATTAATTTGTTCGTTAATACAAGTCAATAAACACGTAATAGATCTTGATAAAACAGAAATGTATAAAGTTGAATAGGGTGGCTGTGACACTATGAAATATTTTCTACGGTATATGTATGGCATTATTTTCTGTTGATCGTAATGATCACTTGGCCAAGTTTATAAGCAATGATATTATATCCCTCTCTCCTCAAAAAATAATAAAATAATTGCCACTCAGTACTAGAAATAAATAACCTAAGAGACATTAGTCAGACTATTCATAACTAACTTTACCTCATTGTGATACTCCGGATGCGAGTTCGAATATTGCTACGGTAGTCAGAATTCCCTCACATTCTTGTATTTGGATATCAGGCTTTGTAGTGATAAGTGTATGCAAAAAGTGGAAAGAATTGAGAAGCTAAGAGGGCATTGTGGTATATACATACATGCATAAATACACAACACACACACACATATATATATATATATATATATATATATATATATATATATATATATATATATATATATATATATATATATATATATATATATATATATATATATATATATATATATATATATATATATATAATATTATGTGTGTGTGTATTTGTGCTGCATGTGGTTCTTATCACAAGCAATTACATACCATGTTTATATTCAGAGCCGCTCATGAAAGTATTATTCAGAAAATGCGGGCTGTGCACTCATACTGGAATCAGTTTGACGTCCTAGCAAATAAGACTGAATTGAAAGCCATCGACATTAACTTAACTGCATTGATGAATCTTGACGATTGAAATTTAATTAGGGGAACTATGTTTGCGATGCAAATTGCAGATTTTTTTTATTCACAGAACTCGAAAGATTGTGATCAATTTTTTTGATGAGGTAAATGAAAAATCTGAATTGCTGATCGTGAATTTTGCCTTTGGGATCTGAAAGCGAAGGCCTTTTAAGTAAATATGGTCGTATTAAATAATATATAGAAGGTCACTGGATCCAGGTAACTGAAAAGCATCCTATCGTGAAGATAGAGACATATTGCAATTAATATTGTTTTTTATTTATTTTCTGGTTTTTAGAAGTAATTTTTGATAACTTCATGAACATTTCAACACATGAGAGAGGTAGATGTATAGGGTTTATGTAGTTTTGGTATATGACCTTGCCGAGAGAGAGAGAGAGAGAGAGAGAGAGAGAGAGAGAGAAGGGTCTTTTTATTTTACCCTTTTTCCTTGATAGCTTCTTTAATTGTAATCACAAATTACTTTCCTCTAGCCATGGTTGTAAAAGCAATAATTTGGAATAAATAATACAAAACTATATCTCTGTTAGGAAAAGGAATGACTATGTAATATAGAATGAAAATTGATAACCTAAAATATAATGGAAAAAGAAAACATAGTTTCACAAAGAGTAAGTATTTTATGCTAATCATTCACAACAATTTCAGTGAAGTACCATTAGCAATTCTAATGAATGACCATATTCGTAGGTCTGTATGAATATTTATGAAATGCATTTTGTATGGGGTGTTGTCTATTTACTTTTGGGAAATATTAAATTCTGGATGCGATAATCTTCGATGTCGTGACTCCATGTTGATTCAAAACAGCTTCGCATTCAATTGTTTTGTTTTTATTTTTAAAATCCACGATTTTAAACAAAAGATTGAAACATCAATTTCAACAAAAGAATAAATTCTCAGAATAAAAAATAGAGCATCATTCTATATTCTAGTATAAGTGATGAAAATAAAGATTGAAGCACCATTTTATAAACAAGCGTCAATCTAGAAAATAGAGACTAAAGCAACATTTTCTACAAAAGCATAAGTGCTCAAAATAAATGTTGATGCACCAACTCACTCACAAGCATACACCTTGAAAATAAAGACTGAGGCACCATTACACAAAGCATAAGTTCCCAAAGTAAATACTGATATTTTATGCAAAAGCGTAAGTGTTGACGATAAAGAATAAAACACTATTTTATACAAAAGCATAATTACTCAAAATAAAGACTGATGCATGTTTTCACACGCAAACATAAATCTTGAAAATAAAGATTAAGCATTATTTTATGCACAAGTATAAGTACTCAAAATAAATACCAGAACACTATATTAGAGAAAAACGTAAGTCTTGAAAATGGAGATTAAAGCACTTTTTCAAGAACAAATCCGTATGTTGTCCGTATAAAGACTGAGAATTGTTCAACAGAGAACGAGAGTGAGAGATGTCTACCAAACACTGGCCGTAGTACACTTTCAAAGGCAGCCTGACAGTTGATCACTTTGCTTTTATATTCAGTCTCTTTGGCACTTGTTCGTTTACTGGAGGTTTAATTTGTTCCGTTTTTTTTATTTCCCTCCCTTTCCCTGCCTTAACTGAGATTTTAGGTCTTCGTTTCTTAGCCTCTTACAATTAAGTCACCTTTTAAAACGAAAGATTTTTAGGAAGTACATTCAAGAGTCAATATCTTCAAATATTGTATGACTAACAAGGATTTTATATACTATATATATATATATATATATATATATATATATATATATATATATATATATATATATATATATATATATATATATATATATATATATCAACAGGCAACGCACCAGAATTATGTACAGTATTGTAAAGACCACACGCAAAAAAAAAGATAGCGAAGTCCAAAATCATTTCACAATGAATGAGGAGGAAAAGAGGGGATTTGAAGCTGTTCATTGATGAGAGAATAACAGAGGGTGAGGGAGAAGTAGATCCGTGAGGGATACATCAATAGATAGGTAAGGGAATACATGATACATTTATTATTTTTTTTTTATTTCCTTTATTAACACTGATAGACACAGTTCCATTGCTTATTGTTCTCGTAGTTAGGTGTCTTGTGTTTTGGAATATATTTAACATAACCTCTTAGATAACTCAAGAATGTGTCAGATTTTGTTTAAAAATAATTATGGATATTTGTCACCAAATCACCATCTGCAAAAGGAAAATAAATTAAGAAATTTCTTTTAAAATATTTTCTTTTGAGATTATTCACAAATGCTTCTTCCGTGGTATTTTTATACGGTTCTTTAGGTTTTTGCAACGTCCCTTCGTCCCCTGGCTGTAACCCCTTTCATTCCTTTTACTGTACATCCAGTCATAGTCTCTTTCTTCCATCTTGCTTTCCACCCTCTCCTAACAATTGTTTCATAGTGCAAATGCAAGGTTTTCCTCCTGTTATTCCTTTCAAACCTTTTTCCTGTCAATTTTCGTTTCAGTGCTGAATGACCTCATAGGTCCTGTTGCTCGGCCTTTGGCCTAAATTCCATATTCTGTTCAATTCTACTGACACGCTTCATCAGAATACCTTTTTCGAATAAAGTTGATGCCACAGACGCGATATTTGAGAATCCCATAACACTGAAATATAACTGGGAATATATATCCTTTTTACTATTTCCAGTACCGAGTCCCAAATACCCCTTACCGCAAATTTTATCATCGCGCTAATAGCCAGCCTCGTATCTCTCTCTATAGTCATTTAACAGAACGTGAAGAGCGAGCGACACCATATCTAACATTTATCGGTTTTTGATGAAAATTGGGCCGGGGGCCAATACGTGACTGGTAGTATCCATACCTCAATTTGCATGTCAATGTCAACAATTAGGACGTTAATTTGAGGCTCGAACTTCTAGCCCATCGTCCGCTGTGGAAAGTATGAACTCCACTTTCCAGTTATTTTCATAAAGCGATGGTCGTTTGACGTTCGAAAATTCACGTAAATGCTTTTGTTAACCTTTCAAGTTGATTTATGTGGCGCGAGTTCCTTAATGCCTTGGCTATTAAGATATTAAAGTATCAGGGTGATACCCTGAACTTTCACTTTATATTTTGTATGTTTTTAATTCGCATTAACCGAACAATGCAGTTTATAACAGCTCGCTAAATTGTTTCTGGTAAAACGACGATGATGAAAGAAATGTATTTTAACGGTTTTCGAGAAATATTTCTCTCAGTTTATGAAAGTAATCGTTGGGAAGAAAACATTTCGTGATAGAAATATATATATTTTTTAATAGACATGTGAAAACTACGTCGACTCTCTCTCTCTCTCTCTCTCTCTCTTTATTTTGTTCACTTGTGTTACTCTAACGACAATCATTGGTAATCTCATTACCCTCTACAAACGTATCTTAGAAAAATTCAGCATTTTTTCTTTTTAAAAGCATTACGTGGCAAATAGATACACTTACCTTGCTTTTCATTATTTATGCAGAGTTTATACTATCTGTTTTTGAAACAAAACTTAAGTTCATTATTTGTTTGTTGTGTAAACATTGTTCTGGCGAATGTAACCGGTATCTTTGCATTATAACAATCTAAAATGAAACCATTTACCATCACATACCCATGGATAAAAGCTTTTATAATAGTTCCAGGAAAAATATTTGCGTGTGGGGACGAATAAACTCAATATCCATATTGGTAGGATAGTGTTAAAAAAATTATTTTTGAAGCTTGGTGTAAGTGAAAAGCTTCCTTAGCCATTTCCTGCTTCGGATATGAAGGTTTTCATTAAAAAAAACTCACTCAAACATATTAAGAAATCGAAAAGTTGAGAGTTCATAAACTGAGCTTTTTGATGAAAATTTTTACTTGAGTCTAGAGCAATTTCCTCAGTAGATTTTTTAAAGTGTATTGTGCTGTTTGTCTTCATGTCCCAACTAACTAGTCAAGTTTTCGAAATGTTATCTATTTAATGAAATGGATTAGTTCATATATTAATTTATTTAAGTATAATATCTGCACCGTATTATGGAATGTTCAAGGCAGAACGAAAACAACATTTAATGTGTCTGTTTAGGATTTTTACATAACATCTCCCCTCTTAGAACTTTCTATACCTCAGGAAAGGAAATTGACTAATTCTAAATTTTCTGTAGCAATAAAAATTCTCGAATAGCAAGATATATGTTGAAGATTAACAAATGCATATGCAGCAGACACCTGTATTCTAATGTTGCTTATACTTCTACGACAGATCATTGAAAAATAAATGACATGAAAGGACCAGAAGGATAAAAATGAAATGTATTCGCGCTGAGCATCAAAGAGCCTATTCTGAATAACATTAACGTCAGTCTTTTGGAAAACGAATAGCGGAATTTAGGGGGATTCTTGGTCCAATTTCGGTATGGCGCAACTACCGTAACTGTACTAACTGTGCCTTAACTTTCCTCAACTCTCCCGTGGAAGTTATGAGCCACTGAGAGAGCTTTCACACATAGCTGGTCACATCAAAGGCTCAGCGGTGGTTTAGCTGGCTATGTCCTTTCCCCTAACTACCTCTGCTGTCGGTGGTGCAGAGAGAAGTGAATAAAATCCTGCTGAAAAAAACCACGAGGTATAATTGGAGCATAATATGGGTGGGGATGTTATTCTCAAAGCGCTTACATTTTTATCTCTTTATTCATTCATCTGTTAATTTATTCTTTTTCTTTTAATTAGTGATCTCTTCTTTCTGTATTTCCTATTACCTTCCGTTACTTCATTCAAATGAAGACCATATTGTTTGGAAGCTTGAATTTCAAGTAGTGGCACCTGTGGTGGGCTTGTTCCATATGAATAGGGCTCATCTCCTGCATAATAATAATAATAATAATAATAATAATAATAATAATAATAATAATAATAATAATAATAATAATAATAATAATAATTTAATAATAATAATAATAAGAGGTCAGGAAGTAAACAGACGATGAGAAAGTCTCTGAAGGCTGGTAAATTTCGAGTGTTGCAAAATGAACTGAAACCATGTTAACAATTTTTCTATGATGATGAAGAGAACAAAGTAAAATCCTGCAGATACAAGCAGGGTATAATTGGTAGACAATATTTATAAGGGAATGTTATTCATAAAGCGGTAATACAGGACAGAGAGTAAACAGATTATAAGAAATCGTTTCTGAAGACTGGAAATTTCTTAGTGATGGAAAAAATTGGAATTATATTGAATCTTTTTTTTTTTTACGAAATTTAGAAGAGAACCCGACCATAAAGTTTGCTCTTTGCAAATGAGATTTTGTTTACTTGTATTTCCGTTGACACAGAATTACTTTGTCCTTAGGTAAAGAATATTATTAAGCATAACGGAGACTCTATTATATGCTTCAATTTTCTTACTCTTAATATCTCCTCATCATTCAGGAGTTAGAGCCAACCGGTAATTTGTGAAATTATTTTTTTATTTCATTCCGTCCTCGTACACCATTTATTCATTCTTATATATACTTATTTATTCAAGGAATATCAACATCATTATATATATATATATATATATATATATATATATATATATATATATATATATATATATATATATATATATATATATATATATATATACAGTATATACAGTATATATACAGAAAGAAAGATAGAGAGAATTAGAGAGTAGATAGATATTGGAAGAATGCTTGCGATTCTTCCACATAGTCTACCTGGTAATACTGAATGCCAGTGCTCAAACACTGCTATGCTTAAAATATCACTGAAATATCCAACTCGCCTTTCTAAAATATATGAATATTCATCCAACATTACTAGAACTGTAGTAAAGATTTTCTCAAATTAAAAGTAAAAAAATCCAGGACATGAAATTGGTGTCTAATTTAGAGTATGTTAAACAAGTGTTTAGATACGATTTAATATCTAAGGTGAAGTATCCCCCAGGTTAATGGGGTGCACGAGCACCGTTCTGTGTAATACTATTGTCTGGGGAGCATTAAAGGAGTCCATTAAACTCACATTACCTACAGAGTTCCGTCTGAATCTTGTTAGTGGGACCTAAGTTATCATAGCGAATGGTCCCCCGACTACATACGTCAAATTATATTTACACGATTCCTTTTGTTTTTTGGGAGATTGTTGTTGTTTTTGTTACTAAATTTAAGAAGTATGTTTTCAGCGATGAATATTGTGTACAATTTTCATCATTGGTAAGGTAAAAAAAAAATTAAATTTCCATGTTTAGAAATTGATATTTTTGCATTATTGCAGCAGAGATGTACTTTGGTCCCTCAAAGGACATTATAGTGGCCTAGGCACATTATATATATATATATATATATATATATATATATATATATATATATATATATATGTGTGTGTGTGTGTATATATATATATATATATATATATATATATATATATATATATATATATATATATATATATATATATATATATATATATATATATATATATATATACGTGTGTATTTGCTTGAAGAGATCACTGTATCATCTACCAGAGTTCTAAGTTGAAAATGCACGGATCTATAGAAGAGCATCCAAGTTACGAATTATACCTATCTTTATTGGATACCAGTTTCAAGGCACTGCCCTGTGTATCCATATTGCTATCGCCATTCATCAGCTGACCCTCTTCCTCAATCCTGTATTGAATCCATCAGTCATTCAAATTATAGGAACCCCTTCAGGATATCCTCGATAAATATTGTGTTCCTAGACTCTCCTGCATTTCCTGAAGCTTTGTACAGATTTGGAAGGCGATGGTTTATCAAAGTTTATGGTAGAATGTGAATTTTGTTTGTTTTTCTCTCTTATTTACAACACTTTCTTCGCTATTTTTCTCTCTGATAAAATCCTTCATACTTATGTGGAGTTTCATCTTTGATTTTTGATACTTTTCAGTTTGTATCTTGATATAATATATTTTTTTCATGAGGTTTTATGGTTCTTCTTTTCTGTTTTGTTTTAATAATAATAATAATAATAATAATAATAATAATATTATTATTATTATTATTATTATTATTATTATTATTATTATTATTATTATTATTATTATTATTATTATTATTATTATAAAATTCATCAATATTGTAGAATATTTATCCTTTCTTCCCCAAAGCGATTCGCAACAATGTGATTAAGATCTCTCTCTCTCTCTCTCTCTCTCTCTCTCTCTCTCTCTCTCTCTCTCTCTCTCTCACACACACACACACACACACACACACAACCACACACACACAACCACACACACACACCCACTTACGCTTGCGTTCTCACTTATGAATGCATTTTAACATAGATCTATGTAATTATATATCCTATTCCCTGTGCATTTAAATCAAGTTAAAATCCATACCTTCAGTTGATATGAAACCTTACAAGTTTACTCCGGGTTTTATAGAAACCAGTCACAAAAATTTGACAAAGAGAGAGAGAGAGAGAGAGAGAGAGAGAGAGAGAGAGAGAGAGAGAGAGAGAGAGAGAGAGAGAGAGAGATGAAGAAGAAAGTAAGTTCCAAATTCCATCCCTATTTGTTTTCAACTTTTCAACAGCAAAGTCAACTTCTGAGTTAACAAAGGCCATCAGGGGTCGTTTTGCCGCTTCAGTGAGAAGCTTCAAGAGGAAGGAATCATTTAATTTCTTCTTCTTCTTCTTCTTCTTCTTCTTCTTCTTCTTCTTCTTCTTCTTCTTCTTCTTCTTCTTCTTCTTCTTCTTCTTCTTCTATCTGTCGTTGCTGGAAGCATCGAAGTTTTCATGTTGCTTATTAAGATTTTGTTATTGATAATGTGAAGGTCATGATATGTCATAATATGTTATGTATAGGTAAATCATGCATTGAAGACACGCAAGCACATACAAAAAGCTCGAAAACAGAAGGAAATTCAAGCATACATTGAATTAACCAACGTGGGAGACATGGCTGCGTGGTACAGGGCTTGCCTCATGTTTGCGAGGTCTGTTAATTGTTCTGAACAACAGTTTAGTAATTACAGTATTATAGTTTTTAGGTTTATTAATTGACCTTTCTTTTTTAATAAGCTAGATCTCTGCTTGCTGTATTTCTCTTTACCTCCTCTTACTTCATCCTAACGAACATCATATTCCTCTGAAGCTTGAATATAAAGTCAGTGGCCCCTGTTAGCTTGTTCCAAACGAATAGTGTTCATCTTTTGAATAATAATAATAATAGTAATAATAATAATAAAAATAATAATAATAATAATAATAATAATAATAATAATAATAATAATAATAATAATAATAATAATAATAATAATAATATAGTGAAATTGACTTGCTTCGTAAGTTAGCAAATTGATTAAGAATGGAAAAACTTTTAGGAAAGTAACTTATTTATATTTATTCCTCTTTTTCATTCACCCAGCTTCAGATTCATTT
This sequence comes from Macrobrachium rosenbergii, assembly GCF_040412425.1. Taxonomy (NCBI): domain Eukaryota; kingdom Metazoa; phylum Arthropoda; class Malacostraca; order Decapoda; family Palaemonidae; genus Macrobrachium; species Macrobrachium rosenbergii. The sequence continues at coordinate 36,911,224 of NC_089762.1, read as the reverse complement.
CATTTTGTATATTCTCTCATTTCTAGTTGACTTTTGCACTACTTAAAAATTTTGTTTTTCCTGTATCTTAACAGCTCTTCAGAGTACAGAGACAAATAATGAAAAACGTATTATTTTTTTCTTTATTCTTACAAATTTGCTTCTTAATCCGGGTGTCTTGAGCCCCAATGCTCCATTATTTGTTTTTTCCTTAAGTTTTTTCTTTACACTGACGAATTTCCTTCTCAACCAGAATGTCAATTTGCCTTGAGCCCCAATACTCCTTTATTTGTTTTTTTCCTTAGGTTTTTGCAAGCAGGAAAAATCACTGGAAAATAAAAGAGAACGTAAAAAGTGGAGCCAAATCCTTTTCGTCAACCTTCTCCTCTCTTAGACTTTCCACAAGTCCAAGATTATCTCAGAGCTCCGGAAGCTTCTTTTCTCCCCATCCTAATACTTCACAGCTTTAGTGTTCCACTGCCACATTTCTCTCTCTTTTTCTTTTTTTCAAAAAACGCACCTTCTTTCTCTTACGCGCGCGCACGCGCAAACACACTCATGCACGTACGCAAACGCACGAACACACACGCACACACAGTGCTTGTGTTTTTATACAAACGCGATTTATTGAAACGTGGTCATTGTTTTCCTGTTTCAAATGTTATAATTTTTGTACCTACCGAGTATCTGAGTTACGGTTGAGTGTACAAGTCATGTTGCCATTTATGGTAATTGTTGACAATTAAGTTTTGTTAATTTAATATGTATGTATGTATTTATATATATTTACACACACACATATATATATATATATTAATTAATTAACTGCTTATTAATTCATTTATTTAATTCACCAATTTTATTAGAGATTAGATAATTGTACAAAGGTCATAGCGGATCTTAAAATAATGAGATTATATTTCAGCTCTGCTGAGAAAAATATGACATTTCCTGAGGCCAAAGTTTAAGAAAAAATCTCTCTATATATATATATATATATATATATATATATATATATATATATATATATATATATATATATATATATATATATATATATATATATATATATATATATATATATATATATATATATATATATATATATATATATATATATATATATATTAATATTATATATCACATACACAATTGTTCTGTCCATTAGTAGAATTATTAAAGGACCTCATTCAAACTGGATAGTATCTAATGGAGTTTTTATTGAATAAAAACTCCATTAGATACCATCCAGTTTGAATGAGGTAGTAATTTATAATATATATATATATATATATATATATATATATATAGTATATATATATATATATATATATATATATATATATATATATATATATATATATATATATATATATTCTGAGGCCAAAGTTTAAGGAAAACCGTTCCACGACTAAAAAGAATTAATTAACTAACCATATTAATAATGAATTTCCAAGTTAATACCCCACCACGTAAAAATGTGAATGAACTCTTATTTTATAAGAACGGTCTTACCCTATTATCTCCGGAGCCATAAATCTTCTCTGAATAAAGCATCCTTCCGAAAATTAGGTCATATTGCTAATGGCAGGCCTGAATTTACGGTGGTCGCAACATTTTTCCCTTTTCTCTTTTTCAGCTCGAAAAGTTTTCCATATAGCGGCAAACTTATATAAGCTCCGTCGGTTGTCGGGATAATCTGCGTTTTATGGGGAGGTGGGGATTGGTCGAAGACAGAGTAATGATGAAGTCTGCTAAAAATATCTGTGAAAATGTCTCGGTGCCAAGATTTGGATGTTTGGTCAGTCAAGGTGGATTTACTGGTTTACTTTCGGGAGATCGTTATGAATTGTTTTTGTTGTTAAATTCAAAAGTTATCTTTATTTATAAAAGAGAATTTTCATCAACACTTTATGGCGGTTGTTTATTCATTATTTTTGCGCAGTCTTTAACAAACTGAAAATTTCTATAGATAAGAGAGAATTATCATCAAATTTTTGGGGGAAATGGTTTATTTTCGTTTGTGTTTTTGTAGTCTTCATTCGGTACATGCTTTAAAAATTTCTTTCCACTTGACTTTCGTTGTAGAATTCCAAGTAGTTACCTTAATGTTTGGTCTTCAGTTAACCAACTGCTTCTTACAATACCTTGTAATATTCCGTGTCGTAATTACGGTACTTAAACAGGCATTCGCATTAAAAATCATCAGTATGTTTATTTATGAATGTTGCTTCAGTAACGAAAATTTTAGCCATATATCTTGTTATTCAATAAATGATAAGATTGACAGAGTAGAGGTGACACACATGAAACAAAGATTATGGCAGATCATGAGAAAAGGAACTGGCATATTCGTATATGAAAGTTCACTACATGCACTAACAGAAAATACCAAAAATAAGGTTTACGAAGTAAAATCAGCGAAATATGAGAAATGACGAGGTAAATGAGAATTGAAAATCATTCTTAACCAGATGCTTCTCAAGAATACGAACTTTGGTTTACCCAACCAAAATCGTCAAAGGGAATTGATTTCAAAGATTCCTGTCACTGGCTTTCAGAGAGGTAATGGCGTGTAACAACGGCATATTGAAATTGAAAGTTTTTGAAATCCTCATTGTTCATGACCTTTTACAGAAATGGTCATAGGTCCCATGCGATCGAAAGTGTCAAGGCGTGAGTCTATTTTCATTAACCCTCTGAGATGAAACGTATTTTCTGTAAAGAAGGAAGTCTGGTGGGCGATGGCTGGATGCCGCTCTGGGATAAGTTATATCTAATTCAAGCTTTCTGCTTGTTAGAATTTTAGTCTTAATTTAAGCAAGTTTGTGTTCGTACAAACATGAAGACTGTAACAACTCAGTGTTATTGCCTGTTAGAATTTTACTCTGAATTTATGTAAGTTTATGTTCATGTCAACACGAACACTGCAAAGTTTTCTTGAAAGAAATAGATGAAAAATGTTTTACAGATTGGAAAAATGTTTTACAGATTGTCGTTAAGTGAAAATTAAATGAAACGAGGAATCTGGTATTATGAATCTAGGATGTAAAAACTAACGAAAATTGTCAGTCACAATATTTTTTCCGACAAAAATATTCCGACTCTTTCTTGACAGGGCTTTTAATTTTTCCAATATCGACATTTGTCATTTTTATGTATATTTTTTTGTTGAGAAGTTACAAAAATGTGACGAAAAACAATCTCGCATATTACAAATACTTCTATATTTTTCTTCTGTGAAACACAATATCTGAAATACTGACTAATGGTGGAATAAAATTGCAGTGAGAAAGAAAGACTTTTTTTTATATTATTTTCTTGTATCATTTTGTCTAGACGTTGTTTTGCAACAGGAAGTTCAATTCATAGATTTTTTCCTTAACTAAATAAAAAAACTGTTTAAGCTAGTTCTTGAAGATATATTTTAACAGACTGTTATTCCACTGAAGTATTTTCTCTTCAAAATGAAGTGTTGAAGTGTTTACTGAAATCGCAGTCACCATTCCTATGTAAGACATCAACGCCTCTGCCCTAACTCTGGTTTGAAGGCGATCATATATAACAGTTCAGGGCGGGAGAGAACATGTCTGACAGGCAACAGGACTAGCTGAATACACTTTCATTTCTAGACCAAGTGATGCTGATTTAAGAGAGCAGCTCTTGAAAGGAGGGTGAAAGTCCTTTGAATTTATGCAGAGATAAAAGGAAGCTAACGATAACAAAATTAGCACGAATAATACTAGTGTTATCTGGCCTGTTCATTAAGGAACGCTAGAACGGTTATGTTCTGATAACCAGCCCATTTCTCTGGTCTTCAGAGAGGCAGGTGTACCTGTACCTGGACAGAGGTCTTTAGCACCTTGATGTAGCTACAGTCGTTTTGCATTTCCAGGGGATGTAGAATAATGTAGGTGGCATGTCTCTGTGACATGTCGTCGAGGTAGAGGGGGATGTCGTTGGAATGTCCTGGGACATATATATGTAACAGCTGGCATTCGGAAGACATGTTTCCCCTCAAAGGGGGAATGTCTGAGGCACAGAGTATCCTGTGTATGGATGTGTTATGTGTTTTGTATAATTCTGATTAGCAGTGCTGAGAGTAGTGCAACAAAAATTATTCTTTTCCAATAGTGAAATAATTAGTTGGTGCTCAAGAAAGGCCTTGATGTTGTCTGTTTTCAGCAGCTTCGTAAAACAGTACCAGTTGTTTCTGCTCCTTAAAGTGTGCACATTTAGCAAAAAGAATAGTTTTTCTTTATTGCCCAATTAGCTGAAAAGATTTTCCCACGATTTTAACTTCAAATTCTCTAAGAGAAAAAAGGTAGTCCTGATATTCGTTCAGATACGTTTGTAAAGGCACAATCCTATTACACTCTGTATTACTCATATTTATGATAATAAGAAAGTGGGTGAGCGAGGTCATCAGAGAGTTTTCCCTGCTCTCTAATTAAGCCACGAAATGAGTTTTCCTGGAAAATCTTCAGTGAAACAAATATTTTTCAGAAAGGGCCTTAATCTCATTTGTATACCCCAGAGGGTTATGTGGTCAGTGTGCAGTACTTGATATGCTGTATCATATAAACATGGCTATTGAAGTGAGTCATAAGGCTAGCAAAACCGTGAAAATGCTTCAGTAATTACCTTCTGCAGAACAAGACACCATTTTGGTGTGTTTGAAGCACCAGAAAGAATGACTGCTTAAAAGAGCTTGATAAAATTCCCACCTGGACATTGAGTCGACTAAACGTTTTTATCTTAGTGCATGGAGACACCGTCAATCGTTGGAAAATTACTACAATTGAAGAAATAGGTTTAGTGAAGGTATTCATTCGAAAATGTTTTTAAAAAAGTTTACGATAAATACACTAATAACACTAAGAAAGAGAAAATTCCAATATGAACTCGGTTTCAATACCATCTCATCAGACTCCCTGATACTGAAGGAGAAACTGAGGCACACCAAATTAAAGAAAGCAGCTTTTAAATTAGGTTACCCAGGATCTTATTAATATAAAGTTTGATAACAAAATAATCTCGGGTCGAGATGATAATTAACTTTTTCTTTTTTGTTTGTCGTAAGCTGCTGCTGTTGTCAGCCAGTTCGAATAAAATTATCAACTTTATTTTCTAAAGTTAAGACCCACTTTCTTCTTCTTCTTCTTCTTCTTCTTCTTCTTCTTCTTCTTCTTCTTCTTCTTCTTCTTCTTCTTCTTCTTCTTCTTCTTCTTCAGGGGGAGCTAATCATCGTTGCATGAGCATTATGCAAAAGAGTTGCAAGGGTCCGCGAAGATGTTATAGTGAAATTCAGCTGAAATTCAGCTTAATTTCAGCTCAAATTGGGTCTCGACAGTTCAGAGGCAGGGATGGGAATGAGCTCTTTCTTAAGATATGATAGTTTGTTTAATTTTTGTAGAGTTCTTAAAGCCTAACTAATAACATAAATTTTTTTTAAATGTAGATTCAAGACTTAAATTTCAAACAAAGAAGAATAAATAAAAAGAAAGCATCTTTTCTGTAAACATTGTGCCCGTGAATGGAAATATCTTTTTCTCTTTTGTGATTATAAAAAGCATTGCCTTGCCTGAGGGTACAAGAAGGCATTTATCCTCTATTTCGTTCACTTTCCTGTTTTTTTTTTTTTTTTTGAAAAATGTGTAGGATAGGCTGATGAGAAAGTAAAAGTTAGCTTGGTGGATTATTAGGAAAGTGCCTTCGTTTTTACGTAATCTTTTCCTGCTAAGTTGTGGCAAACCTGACGGATTTCTTTTGCCTTACAAGGTTTGCCGGCCCCACCTTGTCAATCAGTTGCTTCCGCCGCTTTTTTCAGTGACGTATAGTGGCGTGCATTTATACTCTCAACAAAAGTTTTGTAAATAATGTAAATACTGTTGCTGTTGATGGTATTGTTGTTTATTGTTCTGTTGAGTTTTACAATGTTACTGTTGTTACGAGTATTTATTAGTTTTGATACTGATTTTATGTTGTTGATTTTAATTCTTTCAGGGGACATTGAGCTGAACCCTTGGTCTGTTACTCATTACAATAAGAAAAATTGCAAAGTACTTTACTGAAACATTCGGGTTTTAAGGTCAAATTTTCTTGATCTTAAGTGAATTATTTTGAAGGAAATGCAGGAAAAGGGAGAAAGGTCAGTAAGTCTCGGGATCAGTTTCATCATGGATTGATGCTCAGAGTCGTTGACTGGATAATCCAATACCAAATGTATGTATGTATGTATGTATGTATGTATGTACAGTATATATAAATATAAATATAAATAAATATATATATATATATATATATATATATATATATATATATATATATATATATATATATATATATATATATATATATATATGCATGTATATGTGTGTGTGTGTGTAAGCCATTAAACGGGTGCTCCTAAGTGGGATGGCTCCAAAAAGTGGCATTATTATTATTATTATTATTATTATTATTATTATTATTATTATTATTATTATTATTATTATTATTATTATTATTATTATTATTATTATTATTATTATTATTATTCAGAAGACAAAACCTATCATATGGAACAAGCCCACAGGGGCCATTGACTTGAAATTCAAGCTTCCAAAGAATATGGTGTTCATTAGGAAGAAGTAAGAGGAGATAAAGGGAAATACGTAAAGAAGAGATTCCACTAATTGAAAGAGGAAAAAATAAATTAATAAATAGATAAAAATGTATTAATATGCAAGGAGAAATAGTATTAGAATAGTAATGCATTGCATCTTCCCTTGAACTTCTGCTGTTCCAACTGCACGACATCCTCAGGGAGACTGTTCCACAGTCCAACGGTGTGAGGAAAAAAGGACTCTGGAACTGAGAAGTTCGACAGCGAGGCACAGAACGCTAATGGCCAAATGTTACATTGCCTATAAACAATTTTACAGTTATTAGAGAGAGAGAGAGAGAGAGAGAGAGAGAGAGAGAGAGAGAGAGAGAGAGAGAGAGAGAGAGAGAGACTTTGCATCGTGACAGTTTCCAAGAAGGCTTTGTGAGTCCGTACTATCGATCTGGTAAATAGCGGCAGAAAGCTACTAATAGCCTAATAGCCTAGAGATCGCTGCCATCAAGAGAACAGATATTGTAATGTCGACCGTCGGGGTAATCCCGCAGATAAAACGATAATCTCCTCCTCCTCCTCCTCCTCCCCCCCCCAACTCCTCCACTTTCCAGAGGAGATTATGTTGCATCATTTGAGCCGAATGATACTTTCATATACTCTCTCTTCCTCCCCCCCTTCACAACCCGGCCCCCTCATTAGGGAAAGTTTCTGTCATTCTTCTGAGCATTCTCGTTCCTACGATTGATAATGGGGAAGGTTATGAAACGATATGCTCTGATGGTTATCGAGTCTATAAACAGTGTGTGTGTGCGTGTGTGTTTGTGTGTATATATATATAAGTGAATCACGAAGAAATGGAACGTAATGAATGTATAAATAAAGGCAAATGCCACGAAGGAAAAGTGAAACCACGGAGTGGTTGCTAGTAAAGGACCGTGTGTCGAAAGGCCTAGTAACCACACCGTTGTTTCACTTTTCTTTCTTGGCACTTGCCTTATATATATATATATATATATATATATATATATATATATATATATATATATATATATATATATATATATATATATGCAATGCTTTTATCCAGTGAATAATAGCTTGTCGTCTCCGTAATATTTCACTTTTTGCCCGAGAATAATGAACCACAGCTCCCGCTGTTACTTTTTTTATACATTATGATACTGTACTCTGTTCCATTTACTTTTCGTTGAATACATTATTTTATATCTTAAATAATGTCATATCTTAAATATTCGGTGTATCAGTGTCAGGTAATTGCAGTTGTTATTTCATTGTGTTGCATTGTTAGATTGCTTATTAGTAGTGATAGCTATGACACTGATATTACAGTTTTCTTTTGTAAATTTTGTTTCTTTAGTAATAATTCTATTTAAATGATTCGCTTAGACATCTCTTCTTTTCAAGGTAATGAATGCAGCTGTGGCTATTTTTGCCAGTGGTCTGGTTAAACTACCAATCAGTGGTAAATATTATATTTGATTGATATAGACCACTTCGTCGGTAGCAATGTTAAAAATGGGCGTGAACTATTCAATAACATCAATTTCTCTCCTTTATTACCTGCCCTTCAAAACCTCTTTTCTGTCATATATTTATCCCAATTAACCTCATTCCCACGACAGCATCCTTTATCCGCGTAACTAAAATTATTTTCTGTTCTTTTATTCTCCATTGCCCTTGTAACTTCATGCCTTATTGTGCTGGGACCCCCGAGCGGCCTTCGTTTTATGGGTAATACTTTAAAGGGATTTGGGTACTTCATTTAAGGGAACAGTTAAAAAGAATTACGACCCGTAATAAATATTTTCAATGGCTGTTCACGAACTCTTTGGGGTTTAAATACTGCGTGGGCTAGAGTAAAGTTCCCTTGATGTGGATCTATGTTTATCTTCCCCGTTGCTTTTCATATTTCATTTATAGTGTTTCTTGAAGGGAATTAAAAGGAGGCTTTTGTAAAGGGCGAGTGGACGTGGAATAATATTTTTAAGATAACCCAATGTAAATTTTTTATTGTTTTATCTTTTCTTGCTTTTGAGATTTCATTTATAAATGTGTTTCTTCAAGGGGATTAGAAGGAGACGTTTGGACACCGAGAACGAATGTAGAGTAATTTATCAATATATTTCTTGTTAATTTTTTTCATGTGTCTGACCTCTTCCAAGTCAGTATTCAGCATTTATAACGGTAATCCTTGATGGCATTCTCCCATTTAAGCCGGAAAAAACAACAGCAATTATAACAGTTGCATTAACATATATTTATAATAAATTCCTTGAATGAAAGAATGAAGAGAAAACGGAATGATAAAAAGAAAGAAAAGAAAACGGAATGAAGAGAGAATTTTTAGTTATAACGATTATCGTGTATGTCATTCTCCCATTTAGACCTGAATAAACTCAGTAATTATAACAAATGCATTAAAACAAGTATAATAAATTCCTTTGAATGAAAGAATGAAGAGAAAACGGAATGATAAAAAAGAAAGAAAAGAAAACGGAATGATGAGAGACCATTCTTCAAGTCTCTTTGCAGCTATAACGAGAATCGTGTTTTTTCATTCTCCCATTTACTCGGAAAAGCAACATTAATTATAGTAAATGTATTAGAACAAGCAGAATCAAATCCTTGACCTCAAGAATGCAAAGAAAACGGGATGAGAAAAACAGAAAGAAAAGAAAACGGAATGTAAAAACAGGAGGTACCACAAGTAAGACACGTAAAAATGCGCCGAAGTTTCTTCGGCACAATCGAGTTTTCTGTCCGGTGGTGGCCTCAGCCACGGCCCATGAAACTCAACCACGGTCCGGTGGTGGCATATGTTATGGGTACCTATAGCGCTGCCAGAAGTACGATTATGGCTAACTTTAACCTTAAATAAAATAAAAACTACTGAGGCTAGACGGCTGCAATTTGTTATGTTTGATGCTTGAAGGGTAGATGATCAGTATACCAATGTGCAACCCTCTAGCTTCAGTGGGTTTTAAGATATGAGGGCGGAACGGACAGACAAAGCCGGAACAATAGTTTTCTTTTACAGAAAACTGAAAACAAAGGTTCCACTCTCTCAGCCGCGGGGAAACTTATTACAAGTTGAAGGCTTATTTTCTCCTTGTGAATCGGATTTCCTTTCCCCTTAATAGCACGTTCGAAAAATCAGTTCGAATCGGCCGAGGTAATAGTATTTCAGGTCGAGAAAGTCGGCGAACTAGACTTGAAAGATATTGGAAGGGTAAAGGAGGCTAATTTTGGAAGTGGGGGAAATGAAGTGGGGGAAGTGGAGAGATTTGAAAGGTAACAGGAGCAAGTGTCAAGAAAAGAACATGCAAGTATATATATATATATATATATATATATATATATATATATATATATATATATATATATATATATATATATATATATATGCACATACTTATATAGATATATAGATAGAGAGTTGGATAGATAAATAATTTACCTTATATATATATATATATATATATATATATATATATATATATATATATATATATATATATATATATATATATATATATGCACATACTTATATAGAGATATAGATAGGGAGTTGGATAGATAAATAATTTACCTAAGAAAGTGGACAAGTAGGATTTTGAGTAATGAAGTAAGGAAAATGACTGAAGAACTAATAAGGAAGAACAGTTTGAGTTCAGGAAACAATTAGGGAGTGGTAGTGAAGCCTTTTGCCACAAAGCATTCGTATTAGAAGTTTGAGAATTAAGGAAAAATACTTTAGGTTATGTACAGGAATCTGGAAATAGCGTATGATAAAATCGACAGATAAACAATGTGGAGTACGTTGTTGTGTGTGGTAGGAATGCAATATGTTAAAAGAAGCTGAAAGCATGTTAGCAAGAGTAGACAGGAGAGATACACGTTTAGTGGAGAAGCGTGCCTAAAAGAAGGGATTGCTATTCCTGTATGTATTTTTAGGAGTGATACCAGAAGTCTGAGAATTGGGCAATAGATATGAGTGCAAAGTTTTAGGATCAGGTAAAGGAAAGCATGGAACTTCAATTTTATTACTTAAACAAAATCTGACTTGAAGTATAGATTTCAAAAGGCCTCAGAGCATTTTCTCTTTTACACTCACTCGATCTTTATCCTTTCCAAGGTCGTGCCCTCCCCCCCCCCACACACACACACACACACACACACACACACACCATTTACAAACAGGATGCCGCGTCCTTGACACCCTTTATATGTGAACGTAAATATCTTTTCCTGTATTTACATTTCATTTGCGAGTAAGGCAGATCACCAGCACTAGCACGAGCAGCGACGGCAATTGATGGCATCCTTTCAAATACAGGAAAAACAAATAACGCAGAAAAATGGACAAACATATAAAAAAATTTTTGCAGCTGCCGTAGCTCGATCTGTTTTGCATGTTTGCTTTGCATAAGGGCAGGAGACGGCTGCTTGGATGGTAAGCTGAGGTGAGAACATTTCACTGTGACACTTTTCAAGAAATTTTTCAGGAAGTGACACCTTCAGGAATATTTCATGGATGTGATACCTTCAGGAACATTTCAGGATGTAACACCTTCAGGAATTTTTCGGGATATGACACCTTTAGGAATATTTCAGGATGTGATACCTTCAGGGTGTGATGCCTTCAGGAATATTTCAGGATGTGATACCTTCAGGGTGTGATTCCTTCAGGAATATTTCAGGATGTGGCACCTTCAGGGATACTACAGGATGCGACACCTTCAGCAATATTTCAGGATGTGACCCCTTCAGGAATATTTCAGGATGTGACACCTTCAGGAATTTTTCAGCATGTGACGCCTTCAAGATATTTCAGGATGTAACACCTTCAGGAATTTTTCAGGATGTGACACCTTCAGGAATATTTCAGGAGGTGACATCTGGAATATTTCAGGATGTGACACCTTTAGGAATATTTCAGGTTGTGATACCTTCAGGAACATTTCAGGATGTAACATCTTCAGGAATATTTCAGGATGTGATACCTGGAATATTCAGGATATGATACCTTTAGGAATGTTTCAGGGTGTGATACCTTCAGGAATATTTCCGGATGTGGCACCTTCTGGAATATTTCAGGAAATGACACCTTCAGGAATATTTCCTGGTGTGATACCTTCAGGAACATTTCAGGATGTAACACCTTCAGGAATTTTTCAGGATATGACTCCTTTAGGAATATTTCAGGATGTGATACCTTCAGGATGTGATGCCTTCAGGAATATTTTAGGATGTGACGCCTTCAGGAATATTTCAGGATGCGACACTTTCAAGAATATTTCAGGATGTGACACCTTCAGGAATATTTCAGGATGTGACACCTTCAGGAATTTTTCAGTATGTGACACCTTCAAGATATTTCAGGATGTAAGACCTTCAGGAATTTTTCAGGATGACACCTTCAGGAATATTTCAGGATGTGGCATCTGGAATATTTCAGGTTGTGGCACCTTTAGGAGTATTTCAGGATGTGATACCTTCACGAACATTTCAGGATGCAACACCCTCAGGAATATTTCAGGATGTGACACCTTCTGGAATATTTCAGGATGTAACACCTTAAATATTTCTGGATGTAACACCTTCAGGAATTTTTCAGGATGTAACACCTTCAGGAATATTTCAGGATGTGACACCTTCAGGAATATTTCAGGATGTGACAGCTGGAATATTCCAGGTTGTGGCACCTTTAGGAATATTTCAGGGTGTGATACCTTCACGAACATTTCAGGATGCAACACCTTCACGAATTTTTCAGGATGTGATACCTTCAGGAACATTTCAGGATGCAACACCTTCAGAAATATTTCTGGATGTAACACCTTCAGGAATTTTTCAGGATGTGACACCTGGAATATTTCTGGGTGTAACACCTTCAGGAATTTTTCAGGATGTGGCACCTGGAATAATTCTGGATGTAACACCTTCATTAATATTTCTGGATGTGGCACCTTCTGGAATATTTCAGGATATGACACCTTTAGGAATATTTGAGGATGTGATACCTTCAGGAATATTTCAGGATGTAACACCTTCAGGAATATTTCAGGATGTGGTACCTTCAGGATTATTTCAGGATGTAACACCTTCAGGAATTTTTCAGGATGTGACACCTTCAGGAATATTTCAAGATGTGGCACCTTCAGGAATATTTCAGGATTGTGACACCTTCAGGAACCAGGATGTGACACCTTCAAGATATTTCAGGATGTAACACCTTCAGGAATATTTCAGGACATGACACCTTCAGGAATATTTCAAGATGTGACACCTTCAGGAATATTTCAGGATATGACACCTCCATGTGTATTTCAGGATGTAACATTTCCAGGAATATTTCGGGGTGTAACATTTCCTGGAATATTTCAGGATGTTACATTTCCAGGAATATTTCAGGATGTTACATTTCCAGGAGTTTTTCAGGACGTGACAACTTCAGGAATATTTCAGGTTGTGACAACTTCAGGAATATTTCACGATACGACACTTCAGGAATATTTCATAGTGTGACACCTTCAGGAATATTTCAGGTTCGGTGCATCCGTATGACCAAGGACTGAAATATTTATGCTTTCTTTGACTGGTGTGAGGCTGAGTTACGTTGACACTTGGTATTTGTTAAATGTGTAGCAATGGAGTGGATGGAAAAAGGGGTGTTGTTGACATATGATTTATAAATTGAAAATATTATATATGTGTGTATATATATGTTGATATATATATATGATTTATAAATTGAAATTATATATATATATATATATATATATATATATATATATATATATATATATATATATATATATATATATATATATATATATATATATATATATATATATATACAGTATATATTTATATATATATTTACATTTTATTAATATAAGAATTTCCCAAGAATTCTTTTTCCCTTTACACACACCGTACCTTTCCAAGTATAAGTTATTCAGGGATGGAGTACCAGGAAATCTTTCATCAGATTATCAGCTTATGAATTTTTTTTATTCGATATCTAACAGACCATCATCTGAACACCGACACCTTATGTTATATTTAGTTTAACTAAGAAAGACTTTAATTAAAATGTGTTTATCAGTTTTGACGAGGAAATGTACTTATTACCTGAAAACAAGTGCACGTATTTTCTCTCTCTCTCTCTCTCTCTCTCTCTCTCTCTCTCTCTCTCTCTCTCTCTCTCTCTCTCTCTCTCTTCCATCACAACACCAAAGGCTGCCAGTGATATTTCATTGCTCTTGATGGAATATATTACCAGGGCTATTGTGAACCTTCCTTGCCGCGCAATAGACGGGAGTTATCGAGATCAGATCTGGCGTCATATTTCCCGAGGAATTTCGATATTAGATTCGCCAACTTTAAAGGAACAGCTCACCTGTGAATTATACGCGTCTTTCAAGTTTTCATCACCTGTCGTATTCGTGTTTGCGCGATGACCTATCATATTCTCTCTCTCTCTCTCTCTCTCTCTCTCTCTCTCTCTCTCTCTCTCTCTCTCTCTCTCTCTCTCTCTCAGCGGACTTCACTGGTGAGAACAAGGTGTAGTGTACATCCACCAACAACCTTTGGTGTTCTTTCCATTATCTCTCTCTCTCTCTCTCTCTCTCTCTCTCTCTCTCTCTCTCTCTCTCTCTCTCTCTGTCATTGGTCCTCAGTGGTGAGAGCTAGGTGTGGAAGTCTCCCCACTCACCTACAACCTTTGATGTTTGTCTCCCCCCTCCCCCCTGAGTTTTGGGAGGACAGGTGTCTGTTGTTAAGAGAAACTCTGTTGTTAACAGTGACTTTTTTTTATTTTGGCCAGATTAATTTCCTTTAGGATTTGGACACTTTCAGTGGAAAGGGTAACTAAAAATATTAGGAAATCAAGAAGCCTAGAACTCACTGTGGTTAAAATCATTCAAATATTTTGAATAAGATTAGTAAACTCATGTATACCAGTGCTACCTGACATTTTGAAAATGGTTTGCTTAATCTCATGAACATCTCCATCAGTCACATCTGATGAATCCTGTCTTAAACTTTACTGGCTAACATGGAACAGAGGTAAAAATTTGAAAATGCAATAATAATTGGTTCCATGATTTTATAATTTCAGTTACGTTTATCAAGTTACATAATACATAATTCTCTTTCTTGAAGCTTTATAATAGCTGAGCAATACCTTCACCAGATAATCAAAGTGCCCGGAAAGAATCCTCTAGTGATTATTATTATTTTTCACCCTCCATTTGGGCGAACAAAGGATAATAGTGTTATCTGTCTTCCGGGTCTTGCATGTTCAATCAACGTCGTGTAGTGCTCTTCACTCGAAAATACTTGTTTACGCCTTCATCCTCCCTCTGTTCACAAATAGGTTAGAAGGAGGAAGCTCTCTGTACCATTCTGGACTCCGACTCTTTAGAAATATAGCCTGCGACACCGAGATTTTATTAAATTTTTGCTTAAAGGAGGCAGATCAGCCTTGAATGGTGTATCTCAAAGACCGTCCTCGGCAGTCCAAGTGACTTTGCTCGAGGAATTTCAGTGGTTTCTAGTCGTTTTCCTTCCAGTTAATTGACGTGGGGTTGAAATATGAAAGGATATTATTATTAGTAACTAGGACGTTTTATAATTTAAAAGACATAATTTGTGAATAAATAATGTCACGTATCAGAGTCTGATCTTTTTACTCAATCGAACTAGAATAAGTATCCACTAAGCATGAATGAAATAGCAGTATTTAGTTTTGTTTCTGGATTTGTTTGCTGTAATACAGTTAGCTTTTATAGAGTTTCCTTTATTCGATACTTTTAAAAAGAAATGAATTTAATATGGTTAGTATTTTTTTCTAAATCTTACAGTAATTTGAATAACAAGACAGTAGTAGTTTTATATTATTTCTATATTACACCACTCAAGTATATAAAATGTTTCCCAACGTAATCAGAGCAACAATTTCTATACAAAGACAAAACTTTTCTCGCACTTTCTGGTTTTTTCGTATGTTCAAAACTGTTGTAAATGGGGGTAGATATGTCATGTATTTTTAATTATGTTTTGCTAGGTATAACCATTATGTAAAATTCCAGAAACACTTTGATTATTACGAAAAATCTGCATAATGAAATAAATTAATCTTGCTAGATGTAACAAAAGAGAATCAAGCTAAAAAGAACGATGTACTGTAGACAGCAAGGTCGAGAGACACATGCAGCGAGAAACGTGTTTGACCTATTAATAAATTAAACATTTGAATATCTCATTTAAGAGAGAATAGGGTGCCTCTTTCAACAGAGAAAAGGCTGAAGGATTAAAGTAACCGAGTTGCTAGTTCAGGGTACCCAAGCATTTCCTGAGGAGAACAAACTTTGCAATATTATATCATATGACCTAAAGCAGTGCTTGCCAGAGATTAAAAAAGAAAAAAGAATATTGTCGAGAAAGAAACTTAATGAGGATGTAGACTTTTCATGAATCTGTTTGAAGGAAAGCGGGAGCGTTTTACATTTTTTTTTATTAAAACAAATCCTTGCAAAAATATTTGTCAAGTATATACACAGCCTGAGCAGTTAGTTTGTAGATAAATATGCTCAGCGCTTAGGTACACAGAATCATTAAATTTCGATATAAACAGATTTTAAATGCTGTCTTTTAAATTTTAAATGCTGGCTGTTGGGTACTAAATTCATTATGAATTAGTGTGTTACTGTGTATGCTTCATGATATATTATAGAGAGTACGAATATTGATTTTAAAGGCACTTGGTTTAAATACTAGTTTCTAAAAGGAACTATATTTTCCCGTAGCCCCTGAAGTGTTTAAATCTGTAAGGAATGCCAAGCTGATGCATTGATATTGTTTCTCGAATGCTTATGACAGATTTTAGATTCAATCATTTTTACAAATGGAACCAATTTAATCATTGTGTCAGGCAAAATTAGATGCTTGCAATCCACTTTTTAGTTTTCTGTAAAAGAAATCTATTGTGCCGGCTTTGTCTGTCCGTCCGCACTTCATTCTGTCCGCACTTTTTTCTGTCTGCACTTTTTCTGTTCGCCCTCAGATCTTAAAAACTACTGAGGCTAGAGGGCTGCAAATTGGGTATGTTGATCATCCACCCTGCAATCATCAAACATACCAAATTCCAGCCCTCTGGCCTCAGTAGTTTTGATTTTATTTAAGGTTAAGATTAGCCATAATCATGCTTCTGGCAACGATACAGGATAGGCCACCAACGGGCCGTGGTTCTATTTTCGGTGGCCTTGATTATACACGGTAGCGGCTGTACAGAAAACTCGATTGCGCCGAAGAAACTTCAGCGGATTTTTTACTTGTTTACTCTGGTAACACGTAAACAAGAATGAATGTTGAATTTTGATAAGGGATAACTCTAAACTCTGCTTGTATTCTTATGATTATAAAATCTTTTTGTATTCCTGATTGCTTGCCCATCCAGAAACGAAATTCTGTTATAAATTTTCTTCTTTCCATTGAATTCAATGTTCCACAAATCTTCTACGACTTTGTCAAGAACGCACAGAAGTCTTTTAGATCAGATTGGAAAGTATATATGTCTCCACATATCTCTCCCAAGCCATTATTCAGACTAAATGAGACTAGTTATTGAAAGTAAGAAGCATTTCATACAAAAATCTCTAAGGACAAGACTGGATGATCTATTCATGCAATAAAAATACATCGTTAAAAACTATTAATTCATTTACTTTTAAAGTCATCTACTTTTCTTTGCCTCAGTTAAGTTAACTTTCTTACCTTACACCAACCAGACTTGATTTAAATAATTTCCCCAAATGGCACATTCCATAGTCAGTAAAAACTATTATGAAATTGTTTTGGAATAATATGGCATCTATTCTTACTTCAGCCCCATTTTCATAATTACCCATTAACACAAATAATTTAGCCAATTTCTTACCTTACACCAACCAAACTTGATTTAACTATTTCCCCTGTATCACATTATTCAGTCAGTACAAAAGTTATAAAATTGGTTTTGAATGATATATTTAGGCATCTGTTATTCCTTCAAACCCTATTTTCATAAATACCAATTAAAACAGATAATTTAACCAATTCCTCGTCACTCGGAAGAAAACATTCCAGCAGCGATAATTAAAAGGAACGTAATTTGCGGTCGTATATATGATTTTATTTCATCTAAGTCTGCCTTTGAAAGTCATAATGAATATGAGTCAGCGGTTGATGTAATTAATTACCTGGTTATTTTTTCTGAGAGTCAAAGGATGTGGTTTTTTTTATGCAACGGGCTTTGCTTAGTTAGCTTTTCATGCCTTTCTACGCAACGTATTTAGTTATTTTTTTTATATCTGAATGAAAATGTTTGTAATAGACGTAATTTAATTCTATATTAGATATGTGTTTGCAGCATGATTTGTGTAAATAATTTGGCAATAAAAACATTCTTGCCCATCCTATTTCATATTATTATTATTATTATTATTATTATTATTATTATTATTATTATTATTATTATTATTATTATTATTATTATTATTATTATTATTATTTGAAGGGAGGAGACCCTCTTTTAAGCATGTTCTGTTGAAAAGAATGGCAGCATCAGTGGAATTGATTTTATACAGTCTTTTCAATTCTTCTCACTATACTCTTTTCTGCAGGACATGCTTAAAAGAGGGTCTACTCCCCTCAAATAATAATAACAATAATAATAATAATACATAATAATAATAATAATAATAATAATAATAATAATAATAATAATAATATTTGCTAAGAACGGGCCGATGTACATAATCTGGATAAGGAGAAGGCAAAAGTTTATAGTCACGTTTTATTCTGCTACAAGCGGGTGTAAGTTAAACGCGGCATAGTATATCCGTAGAGTTTTAACAAGATGCAAAACGGAGCTGATATTCTAAAACTCTACGGATATACCACGCCACGTTTAACTTACTCCCACGTTACCAGAGTAAAACGTGGCTATAATTTTTCATAACTATTAATTTTCTCCTTATGCAGATTATGTGCATCGGCCAGCTCTTAGTAAATATCAGACCTGAAGAAAACAGAATAGTGAGAAGAATCATAAAGACTTTGTATCAATCCCACTGATACTGCCATTCTTTTAAACAGAAATTATTATTATTATTATTATTATTATTATTATTATTATTATTATTATTATTATTATTATTATTATTATTATTATTATTATTATTATTATTATTATTATTATTATTATTATTATTATTATTATTATTATTATTATTATTATACAAAGCATATGTTAAATTGATTGTTTGGTGTTTAAATTGACAACCTATTTACATTTATCAAGCTGTTCTGCTCCCCTTCTTTTAATTCACGGTTTTTCACTGCAAGGAGACGTTTGGAACAAACACATTCACAATTCTTTGCCCAAAATAATCAAGGTATTTATTTCAAGTGGCCTGAGAAGTCACTATAAACATATAGTTATCTACAAATTAACATAGAAACAGCAATTGAACAAAAAATCCTTTCCCCGGTGCACTCAAGTTTTTAATATATTTAAAAGTGGCCTGATTAATGAATTCAAATATAAAGTTATCCAGAAATTACCATAGCAACGGCATTAAAAAACTGTTACAGCAACGAACTCTGAAATAAAAACTGTTTTATCCCAAAGCGAATACATCAAGGCCAACGCAGAAAGAGCGAAAAATAAAACCACCAGAAAATGCAAATGCGAACATTTCGCCAAACTTTCCTCCCGAAAGAGCAAACTTGCCATATGGAGTGGAAGGACCCGCACAATGGCCCGAAAATGAAGGGGAAGGGGAGGGGGAGGTGGAGGGGTAGGGGGCAAAAAAAAAAAGATAAGAAGGCTGAGAAAATAGAGAGCTGATGCATAAGAGAGAAAGAGAGAAGGGAGACGCTTGTGTTTGGAAATTTACAAAACGTGAGGAAGGATCTTACTCTTAAGAAGACAGAAAAAAGTAACATAAAAGGTTATTGGTCTTCTGAATGGATTGTGGCTTTGGAAGT
Organism: Macrobrachium rosenbergii; assembly: GCF_040412425.1. Taxonomy (NCBI): domain Eukaryota; kingdom Metazoa; phylum Arthropoda; class Malacostraca; order Decapoda; family Palaemonidae; genus Macrobrachium; species Macrobrachium rosenbergii. The sequence goes on along the minus strand of NC_089762.1, from coordinate 36,891,585 downwards.
ATTAACGAATTAAAAGGGTTTGTTACCTCCAGGCTGGAAAACATACTGGCATAAAGAACGACACAAGTATAAATAATTTTGAATTCTTTTTGAAAAGGGAAATTTTATCTTCTTTTTAAAAATGGAAATTTATATACACTTGTAATTGAGAAAGGATTACAGATATCTTTTATCTTCTTTTTAAAAAAGAGAAATTTACGTACACTCTTAAGTTAGAAAGATCATAGATTTCTTTTAGGTTCTCATAATTTTATTGCAGTCGAAATGTTCTGTTATGAAACAGAAGTAAGGCAGATTCATTAAAATAAACCTTTTCAATATGGATGGATGAGAGAGAGAGAGAAAACTGAGAGAAAGAGAGAGAGAGAGAGAGAGAGAGAGAGAGAGAGAGAGAGAGAGAGAGAAATGTGCTTCATTTCAATTCGTCGATATATTGTTTCCATGTTCATTACCCTCTTAACTAAATCACCTCAAAAAGAAGAATAGTTCGTTTAGCGACAAAATCATTGAGTTACATTTGAATTTGCTGCATCGGCCTTTCCTCTCCTATTTATTTCCTATATGGACCATATCACCTTAAAAATAAGAATCATCCCCCCCCCAAAAAGCACTTGAATCTATTCTTGTATGTTATAAAATCCTTAAGATGTAACAAAACTTCTCACCAGTATCTCTTGGAAGAGAGGCCGAGATTTATGGTGATGTCTTAGGTCCCTACTGGAGCATGGAATCAACCCAGGCGGAAACTGCAATATAACAAAAATGTTGCGCAGGAATTTTTGTCATTCTTCTTCGAACCTTCTTTTGTTTCGATAGGATAAGAATATATATATATATATATATATATATATATATATATATATATATATATATATATATATATATATATATATATATATATATATATATATATGTGTGTGTGTGTGTGTGTGTGTGTGTGTGTGTGTGTGTGTGTGTGTGTACTATACATAGATACATTTAGCAATGGAATAAGTTGTCATTCTGAAGACAGGAAGACAAAGAATTATACATTTCCAGTCAGTTTCCCAAAGTACATAAACTTCCCGTGTGGGAGATTGACTGCGCCCCCCCTTTACATAACATGAATTAAAGAGATGGCCGTCCCTTGTACTTCAAGGTGAACCGCTCCTTAATTTGATACTGGCGAATTAGTCGTCTGTAGGACCACCCTAATGTGATTTGGAAAGGCTCGCGGTCTTATTCAAAGGATTTTCTGAGAGGCCATGGCCACCGGGAACCATTCTACAGCTTGATTATACAATGATGATATAGTTTTCTATTATTATTATTATTATTATTATTATTATTATTATTATTATTATTATTATTATTATTATTATTATTATTATTATTATTATTACTGAAAAGATGAGCCATGTTCACATGGAACAAGCCCGCCACAGGGGCCATTGACTTGAAATACAATCTTCCGAAGAATAATATGGTGTTTATTAGGAAGGAGTAACAGAAGGTTATGGGAAATACAGAAAATATATCACTTATTAAAATGAAATAATAAATTAACAAATTAATAAATAAATAGAAAAATGTAAGTAAATTCTATGCGTGCATAATTTGGTGATTTTAAAATCATATGGTTTTTGATGCTTGACCTATTTGGTGAAGATTATATCAAGATTATTTACACTACATTATAATATTTGTTAAATTGAAAATAATTTACCTTCCTCCACAAAATTCTCATAAGAAATTATAGCACATAATTTATATAATTACGAAAGCCAAATATTTCATTCTTTAGGTGGGAGGCTGCCTGACTTCGTAATTCCTAGAACAAATATTGAGAAAAATATTACTCCTGTCGTTATTGGTAAAATTCTTTCGTTTTCAGAATATAATACGAGAAAATTTCTGCATAAAGGTTTATTTACCATTGTTTTTATTAACTTAAATGTTAACAATTATAAAAGTATTCAGCTGTATTATATGCCACCGAAAAGTAGTACTAAAAATTTTACCTAATCTTTCTATGATAGTCGACATGTCAGTGAGTAACAGCAATGAAAAATTAATTTTTAAGCAGAAATTCTCTCGAATATTATTCTGTACACAAAAGAATTTTCTCAGTACCGACATGAGTAACATTTTTCTTAATATTTTTCTTAGTAATTATGAGAAACATCCTCCAACCAAAAGAACGAAATATTTGGCTTTTGATGTATACGAGTTTTAAAGATGTTTTCTTTTTTTTTATACGAAAGGGGGGAATCTTTAACCGTTTTATTCATAAAATGACTAGTCTCCCACCAAAAGAATGAAATATTTTGCTTTTGATGTAAACGATTTGTAAATTATACTCTTTCTTTTGTACCTTACCTTCTTTTATCACTTGTTTTCTTTGTGTTTATACGAAAGGGAAAATCCTTAAATAACTAGTTTATTCATAGAATCGCCAGCCTCCCACCAAAAGAATGAAATATAATGAATTGTAAATTATACTCTTTCTTTTGTATTTTTCTTTTATCATGTGTTTATACGAAAGGGAAAATCCTTAAATAACTATTTTATTCATAGACTCGCCAGCTTCCCACCAAAAGAATGAAATATTTGGCTTTGATATATATGAATTGTAAACAATACTTTCCTTTTGCGAGTTAACCTAATTTTAACGTTTTCTTTGCATTTATACGAAGGAAAAAATCGTTAAATAACTATTTTATTCAGAAGATTACACAGCCTCCCACCAAAACAATGAAATATTTTGCTTTTGATGTACACGGTTTGTAAATTATACTCTTTCCTTTATAACTTGCTTTCTTTTATAACTTGTTTTATTTGTGTTTATACGAAAGTGAAAATCCTTAAATAACTATTTTATTCATGGAATTACCAGCCTCCCACCAAAAGAATGAAATATTCGGCTTTTGATGTATACGAGTTGTTAACTATACTTTTCTTTTGCGACTTACCTTAATGTTAACGTTTCCTTTGCTTTATACGAAGGAAAAAATCTTTAAATAAAAATCTTATTAATAAAATTACCAGCCTCCCACCAAGAGAATGAAATATTTAGCTTTTGATGTATACGAATTGCAAATTGTACTTTTTCACAACAAGCCTTAATTGAAATGTTTTATTTTCGTTTTTACGAATAAAAATTCTTTGAAAAATTATTTTAATAATTAAATAACTAGCCTCCTACCAAAGGAATGAAACATTTTGCTTTCGATGTATATACTCTTTCTTTTATAGCTTGCTTCAGTTTAAATGTTTTCTTTGCATTTATACTAACTGAAAAATCTTTAAACAATTACATTATTCATAAAATAACCACCAGAAATTTCCACGTTGTACGATAAATCGATGAAAGCAATTTTTCCTACAATGGATTTTTCAAAGCCGTTCGTCCTTTGTCTCGTGAAAAGGGGCTTATGTTTGGCAGAATCAATCGGCTTGCCTCGGCGCTAAAGTGATGTGTCAAGAAGAAGATAACTTTATCGGGAGCTTTCTTAACACCCTCCCCTTTCCCCTTCTTCCTTCCCCCTCCCCACCTTCTCCCACTCACATGAAGTGCTGAAGGTATATAGTGGAAATTTTTTCAGTATTGACATTTTTGTGTCAACGTATACGTGAGAATATATGTATATATGTGTGTTTGTATGTATGAATGTATGTATGTATAAATACATACATATATATATATATATATATATATATATATATATATATATATATATATATATATATATATATATATATATACATACATATACATATATATATATATATATATATATATATATATATATATATATATATATAATAATAATAATAATAATAATAATAATAATAATAATAATAATAATAATAATAATAATAATAATAAAAGATATTCCTTTCATTGCATCATGTTCTCATCCAAGTTACAAATTTCTGTAAGCTAACTCACAACAGCTGATAATGCCATGCAAATACGTCTTTATAAAATTGTCTAGCATAAAACTAGAGCTGTATAGAACCACCATTACGAAAATTCCGTATTTAGGCGTTTAGTTCTGTCTACATTCAAATGACATTTGCAGACTTCCATATTCATCATGATCACTCATCAAGGACATTCAGATTCATGGACGTTAATGTGTAGCTCTTCACAGGGAATAATTCAGGAATCGTAGCATTATGGGATGTGTTTATATGAGGAAACTTGGGAACAGAGAGAATTGGTTAGTGCAGACTGTCAAGTATTATTCGTGTGCCCGCCGAGTTTGTAAAAGAAATTAAGTTTTAGTCTGCTAAAAAAAAAAAAAAAAAAATAAGTGTTGTGTTACGGTCATGTTGCAAACGAAGTGAAAATTTCCAAAATTTTCTTTATAAGATTTTTTCCGGTTTTTTCAAACAAGATAAAATGCAGTTTAACAAAAAGCAGTTGATGAATATAAATGCAAAATTTCAATATAATGACACTTGCTTGCATTACGACCATGTTGCAGACAAGGAAAAAATTGATAAAAATGTCTTTATTAGGAATGTTTTGGGCTCAACCGAACTTTTCCTTCCAACTGGATAAAATGCAGTCTGTTGCGAAGCCACTGATTAATATGCATTCAAAGTTGAAATATACTGGCATTTATGTATAATACGGGCATGTTGAAAGGATATCATAAATACCCAAAAATGAGTAAAATATCAAGGCTATAGACATGATTTTTTCGGGGCTCAGCCGGTCTTTCGTTTAATATTGCTTAATATTCTTGGGGTTTTTATGTCGTTTCAGCTTTAAAATCTGAAACAGTATAACTAAAACAAAAAATCCTATGGTTACGAGAACTTTTAATATTAATCTTACAAACTTTGATTTTAGACCAGTTTTGTAGGTTCCTATTCATTTTAATTTCGGCGACAATAACCTAGAAGATGCGAAGCCAGTTTTATTTACAATAAATCAATCAATTAATCTTCCTTAATTAGGTGTTTTCTGTATAAACTTTTTTTAGATATGAATAACTCAAAAGAGCTTAGTATCTCTTCATTAACAGCGCTGCAATCGTTGTTAATCTATTTACTAATATTTTCCGCATTTAATAAGATTTATAATTCATCATAAATATTTTTCCGGAGAGGAGTGAACTCCACTTGACGTCGGAACAGATCTAGGTAACTAGATCTGGTCCCTATATAACTATTACCGTCAGTTTTCGACCTTATGGGCTAGATAGCCTCGATACAAAGCCTTAAATTATATAGATAGGACCCATATGTGAGTGATGGTTGGTAGGAGAAAGTGATATGGTCTTATTTCTGTTGCGTGGGAAGTATTCCAACAGATAAGGAGAACGTAATTCACCTTATTACGTCATAATCTTTGTGAGGGATTCTTCTTAATATATGGCTGAGTGTGATAAATTGTGTGTGTGTGTGTGTGTGTATGTATGTATGTATATATATATATATATATATATATATATATATATATATATATATATATATATATATATATATATATATATATATATATACATATATATATATATATATATATATATATATATATATATATATATATATATATATATATGTCTGTATGTATTATCTTTTTTCTTGGAGATATAGTGATCAGAACTACATAAATCATGTCAATACCTATATTAACCTTCTTGTTTGGAAGACAAAAAAACGAGAAGATATTGAAATAGCGTAAGAGGTAAATTGAGTTTCGTAATCATAACTTTGTGTTAGAATTATCTCTCTTCAGTCACTTCTCCCGGGCCACGTTGGTTATAAATGACCTTTCGTCACGGAAACTATCAGAGCGATATCTTGGTTTGAGGTCTGTTCTCTGAGGACAATTTTTTGTAACGAATTTTTGCTAGTTCCGAACGCTGCATAATCTATTGAGCCTCTGCAAAATTTTTTTGCAGGAAAGCCGGGATCAATCGCTTCATAGTACCTCTGGGGTTTTTCAGAATTAATATAATATATTATATATATATATATATATATATATATATATATATATATATATATATATATATATATATATATATATATATATATATATATATATATATAATTTCTGGTTTCAGTTATAAACTGTATATTTTACATTTTGAGAAACCATGTCGTTGTTATCCCAGTGGTAATTGAATAACTTTCTGTTCGAGATTCGTTAAGAAATGTGTCCAAGTACTTATTGATTAACAGGTCGGGATCTATTATTTAAAGAATATCTGAAGTACAGGAATCCTTATTTTGCCGTGAAATCCCTATTTTGTATAGGAAGAAGCAGCACCATAGCTTTATGAGAGCACAGCCAGGTCCCAGTATCCTTGATTGAATCAGAAAATTTATGGGACTTATGTGTTTCAAAGGTAACTGCATTTTCGATATATAAAAATTAGGAATAAATTATAATTCCATCAACTGAAAAGTCATCAGTATTATACAAAACTCTGTCCAATCTTACGGAAGCGAGTGTCGCTTTTACCATTCAGATAAATTAGACCGAAAGCACAAAACCAAATTTTAATTCAAATTCTCTTTTAGCACATATTTGTATGTGAAATTTTAATTACTATCGATAGTCACCGGGTTCAGACATTTAAGGAAAACAGTTTTCTGCATGAGGGCATACAGATATTGTAGCATTATTTCTCAAATAGCCTGATAAAGATCATATCTTGAAACACCACTATTAAGAACACTATTTTACTCATTCCATTTCCGGGTGCACTCTTGATCCCTGGATAACATGACCTGCCCTTGTAACACCTCTTCCACTCCATATTTCCAGCATTTGCTAAGTCCCATGTCCTCCTTACGACAAGGATTTGTAAATTATACATAATTCGGTATTCTATCCCGGCACATCATCCGAATACAACCTTAAAGCCTCAAAACAATAATCCATAATTTCGTTTGCTAGCGTTCAAAAGAAACAAAATTACCCAGAATTACAAGGGAATAATCTTAGAAGGAACGTAAATGGGCTGAAACACTGATCTATACCTTGGTGGGTAAAAGAATTTTGTGGTAAATGAGGTTTAAATGTTAAGGGTAATTCAAGCTCGTTAAAACATAAACATAATAATTTCGTAATGTATTTCATCTTATGTTCTCTACTCTCCTAAACATTGACCAACTCTTCTAAATAATCTCTCCATCTTGAATCCTCTGCCTTTATCTGTGGAACAATCTCGTAGACTTTATTCAGCGTCTTGTGTATCTTTACGCGATTCCCTCTTCTCTATTCCAACTACTCTTGAATGTCCCTTATTCCACTGAATCTAATACTTCAGTATCACATCACAAACTTTATTCACTCCTTTCTCTGTGAGAATATGTCAACATTCTACTGTCACATTATCCTCACCTTTGAACTTTCCACAATACTCCATCCACGACTACCGCTCCTGTAACTTTGATCCAATCCCTTGAGGGGGGAGAGGCGAAAGGAGATATGATTCCTACTGTAGTGAAAGGAATATCCTGAAGAATAATGTAGATTAAGATTATGTAATGGAGTTCTCTCGAAAATGAGACTTTGATTCAGTCAGTGAAGAGACAGAGTCATTATGATGATGAAATTGTCTTCATGTTGCGTGCTAGCTGTATTAGGATTAAAGTACTCTCTCTCTCTCTCTCTCTCTCTCTCTCTCTCTCTCTCTCTCTCTCTCTCTCTCTCGCTTCTGCGCGATGAACTGGAAAACCAGTTGAAATTCATACGACGCAACAACCATTTTTAGTACTGTAATTACTTGAAGCAGCTTCCCTGAGGAATTGTCGTGCAATTGGAACTTCAGAGTTTGAAGCGAAGATGCAATTGTATTACTACCCTAATACAATGCTTGTATTTTAATAATTTACAGTTTCTCTGTTGATCTATTATTGTGTGAATTTGTTCTTTATTTTTTAAAAGTGACCACCTCTTTCTGTATTTCCCATTGCCTTTTGTTACTTCTTTGTAATGAACACCACATCCTTTGGAAGCTTGAATTTCAAGTCAGTGTCCCCTGTGGTGGGCTTGTTCCATATGAATAGAGTTCATCTTCTGAATAATAATAATAATAATAATAATAATAATAATAATAATAATAATAATAATAATAATAATAATAATAATAATAATAATAATAATAATAATAAAAGTTAAAGAACACTTAAGGAATGCTTTTGAGTAGATTAGTACCACATCAGGGTGTATCTAAGAAAAAAAAAAAAACACGCAATCTCATAATTTACAGAAACGCAAAAATTTCCTCCAGATTCTGTCAATCAGAAATCTGAATGTATCCACGATCGTCATATTTACGCAGCGACGATGAGATACGGGACATCATACGCAATTTATTTGCTTCTCAAATTAGCACTCCGTTCTCTTGAATCGCCTTGACCCAGTTCGACAGCATTTTCCACTTTGGCTTTTCCAATCTCTGCGAGAGATGGCGACGATGAGTACGCTATTTAATGATCTTGCGTTTCTCTATCGCGATTCGTCGTTCTAAAACGATTTTCTTGCTCCGGGATGTTTACTTCTTGTAAACGTGTTTGCCATCCATCCAGTCGTATATAAGTATTCATTTATTTTAGGTTAAGAAAAGGGATGATGCATATTTTTTGCGTGCTTGAAAGACACAATAATGCGTCATATTAAATTATTTTCATCTTGTGGGATGTATATCTTGTAAATGTGTTCGTCATCCATCCAGTCGTATATAAGTATTCATTTATTTTAGGCTAAGATAAGGGATGATGAATATTTTTGCGTGCTTGAAAGACACAATAATGCTTTATATTAAAATTATTTTCATTTTGTGGGATGTTTTATTTTTGTAAGTATGTTTGTCATCTATGCAGTCGTGTATAAGTATTCATTTCTTTTAGGCCAAGACAAGGGATGAAAATTTTTTGCGTGCTTGAAAGACGCAAGAATGTGGCATATTAAAATGATTCTCATCTTTTGTGATGTTTTATTTTTGAAAGTATGTCAGTCACCACTTCAGTCTTATATTAGCATTCATTTATTTTAGCATAAGATATGGAATGATGAATATTTTTTATGTGTTTGAAAGACACAATCATTTATAATTCTCAAACGATTTTTATCCTGTAGGATGTTTTATTTTTTGCATGTCAGTCACTACTTTGTCTTGTATAAATATTGATTTATTTAGGTTAACTTATGAAATGATGACCATCTCTTTTTGTATTTGAAAGATACAATGATTTTGAAGAGAATTAGAATACAGCTGTATATAATGTCCACGTAACTGAGAAAGAATTGTGAAGTTACTTTCTCCTTTAACTTAAGCTTTCATACAGTACAACCACTGATAGAAACACGGCATCATTCATCATGACTTTCCCTTCGTAAATCCATTAACTTACAAAATTCTACTCGAGGAAAACTATAATCTGCAGTTAAATAACAGTTTATACGCCGGAATTCAGTCACACGAACACAATCACTAACTATTTGACTGTAAAAATGAGGAAAAAGATTGGCAAACACAATAAATTTTCTGGGACTGTACTTAACAGTTGGGGTCGGGAGCCATATTTTTTCTTGATTTCTAGGTTCAAGGATACTGGTTTAATTTTTTCATTCCCGTAACCAATTAAGTGATATAATTTATTCACAAAATTCCCACAGATTTTGGCCACAATATAATTTACAGCTGTCTAATGAATTCTTTAGAATCAACTTCTTGAAAAATCTCTCTCGTTTTCTTCCTAACGATCAGTTTAGCAGAGAGAGAGAGAGAGAGAGAGAGAGAGAGAGAGAGAGAGAGAGAGAGAGAGAGAGAGAGAGAGAGAGCTGCTTTTCCCGATGAGGTAAACATTTCTTGATGTGAATGAGATTCTCTGGTTTGTTAGAATACTGTTAGAAGCGATGTTTTCCACAGCAAAGCAAAAACCATATAGATTGCTCATATTGGAGAGAGAGATGACACCTTCTAGCTGCAAGTGATCTCACAATGTAGGTATCTACCCATTCTGGAATCTAACATTTTCGGAACTTTCATTAAAGGATTTTGAAATTGTGGATGTAATCAAGCAAAAACTACACCCTGCTTTAAAGATACAGTATGCTTTTTCTGTTCAATTAAGCAGATGAAGTTTCTCTCTCTCTCTCTCTCTCTCTCTCTCTCTCTCTCTCTCTCTCTCTCACACACACACACACACACACACACGCATGCAATAGAAACAATGTGCCGAATAATTAGGGCAGAATTTCGTTACAAGCAAATCAACGAAGCTGATTTCAATTAATCACATACGACTTGCGTTATCTGAAGTTTATAAATATCCTTGACTGCTTGTGAACGTCCCCAGTGGCCCAGTACATGAAGATATTTCCATATTTTCAGTAAAAGTACTAATTTAAGAATGTCTATTCCAATTATTATACGTACAGAAACGCCCTCTGCTGCAACTGTTTGTTTCACGAATGCATTAATGATTAAGTCCTCTTTCTATTTTTGTTTTCCAACATTCCTTCAGCCTCCGACCGAAACAGCAACTCACGAAACAGCAACTCACGAAACAGCAACTCACAAATTGCCAACTGCATTAACAGAACAGTGTCAACTTCACTGAGCTCCCTGCCTCGCCCGCTGCAAAAGGGTTCGAGCGCAGTTTTAGATGGAAATCCTTTCCCCGTGTAAATGCAGATTCCTATCTGACAGTCATTTCAAACAGATTCTCTAACCTTACGCTCATCGAGAACGGAGTGGCGCGGTGCCTGTGTATGAAATATGGAATCCAATCAAACAATGTTCGTGGGAGAAACAGGTCAGCAGCTGACTCTATATGCTATGTATCTGTATTAAGAGTGAAGTGGATGTCCAGTCGTAAATACATTTTCAAAACAGACTGAATAACTATTAAGGACAGTTGTTATTATTATTATTATTATTATTATTATTATTATTATTATTATTATTATTATTATTATTATTATTATTATTATTATTATTATTATTATTATTATTAAAAGATATTTAAACTATAAAATGCAGATGAACCTAGTAGAAGAAAAGAAACAGATACACAAAGACCTTTTAGTTTGTACAAATAAAGGAAACCTTAAACATCAGTATTATTATTATTATTATTATTATTATTATTATTATTATTATTATTATTATTATTATTATTATTATTATTATTATTATTATTATTTTAGAAGATGAACCATATTCATACAGTTTATCCTGATAATAATTGTTATGATAACAATAATGATAAATAGGGAATTACGGATATTCAGGCATACAGTATTAATTTCCTAGAAATGGAACTGAATTTCATTACGAACGAAAAATGGGACTATCCTGTATCGTTGCCAGAAGCACGATTATGCCTAACTATAACATTAAATAGAATAAACACTACTTAGGCTAGAGGGCTGCAATTTGCAGCCCTCTATCCTCAGTAGTCTTTAAGATCTAAGGGCGGACAGAAAAAAAGTGTGGACAGAAAAAAGTGCGGACGGACAGACAAAGCCGGCACAACAGTTTTCTTTTCAGAAAACTAAAAACCAAAAAATCCTCTCACGAAAACTCAATAACGTTATTAAAGGCCTTGAAAATGACATCACATAAGCCTGTCATTATTAAAGCCCTTGAAAATGACGTCATATACTCCTTAAGTCATTTTGCCCTCACACAAAATCAATATACAAATTGTAGCTAACGGGGAAGAAATTGCTGGAGCCCCAGAATTGTCGTGATTCATGCATTCCAGAATGAAAGCTCTCTCTCTCTCTCTCTCTCTCTCTCTCTCTCTCTCTCTCTCTCTCTCTCTCTCTCTCTGTCACGCCATCTTTTGTCGTAATGTACTGAATGTGAAACGCTTTCTTAAGTACATGTTTCGCTTATAATGAGAAAGGAAGTTGACATCTGTTTGACTTTTAATTTCTTTCTTTAATATTTTCAATTTATGTAAAAGAAATTACTGCTTAAAGTGGCTTTTTAAACATTAAGAATGTGATTTTTAAATTATTTCTACATGCAATTTTTTTCAGTTTAAAAATACCTAATACATGTCCTAATACATGTCTCTCTCTCTCTCTCTCTCTCTCTCTCTCTCTCTCTCTCTCTCTCTCTCTCTCTCTCTCTCTCTCTCTCTCTCTCTCTCTCCAATAACTCTTTCCTTAATCCGCTAGTTAGTAATATTTTAATTTAGAATATATATATATATATATATATATATATATATATATATATATATATATATATATATATATATATATATATATATATATAAATATATATACATACATACGTTGTATGTGTGTGTGTTTGTAAGGTACCCTTGCTTCCTATTTTCAATAAACTATGTTTATTCATGTGTTAAGCTGGAATCACAAATTTTGACTAAGGGCCAATTACGATATTATTAAGTCATTACAGATAGGGATATATCTCCCAGCTTTTATCAGTTCATTGTAGCACCGTCTAGCTTTACTTACTATTCCTTTTTATATAAAAAGTCCTGGAAATAACGTTATAGAATATGAGATTTCAAAGACTTATTTCCCCCGTCGTTATACATTGCTGCATCCCCCTCTCCGTTTCAATTTGTACTCCTTTGGCGTCCGATTCATCTACCAGACAACTTCAGTTAATAATGGCCCTTTGATGAAGCCCGGAGGAAAGGCAGCAGCAGAACAGCTGACCTGCAGCTGACATTCAATATCATCTCGTCATTTACTCCCGGGGAAAAAAAATAAGGAGATTGAATCGTTCTGAATGGAAAGCGTGTGGCCGTATGGGGAACGAAAGAGGTTCATATAGAAAGGTCCTGGACCTTCGATTGTGAACATCATTTGTTACTGTCATGGGTTTTTTTTTTATATTTGGAGCATTATGAATGAAGGCAGAATATCATATACATTGTTGGACAACCGAGAGGTCAATAATCTGTTTGTTTTATTTTGGTATGAGAAGAAGCCTTTTTCTGAAAGTTATTTTCTCGTCTTTTTATTGGGACTATGATTTGAGAGCCGAAGGTCGGTAATCTGTTTGTTTTATATTGGTAACAGAAGTAACCTTTTAATGAAAGTTATTTTCTTGTTTTTTTTTATTGGGACCGACAGAGAGAGAGAGAGAGAGAGAGAGAGAGAGAGAGAGAGAGAGAGAGAGAGAGAGAGAGAGAGAGAGAGAAGAGTTGGGGGTTGCTCCTTTAAAATATTTATAAATATTTATGTTAAATATAAAAATTCTGTAACTATGTAAATATTATGATAAAATGTTAAAAGTTGGTGAGTTTAGTTATCTGCATAAATGTATAAGTGTTTAAGAGATCATAGGATGAGTGTAATCAACGAATAGGTATTAAAAACGAAAATAGTTTACTAAAACTTACAGCGGTAAGTTTTGATACTTGATGAATTTAAAAAAATGTTATATATACCCTTAAATAAGGTGTAATTATCTTATGAAACCCCCAACCAAAGAAAAGGAAAATCAGCCTCGCTCCCTTATGAATTTCAACTCCTATAATTTTAAGTTCATTTTATAAAAAGAACCTAAAACCGCTTAAGACTAAATAGATAAGGTTTACTCGAATTCTTTCTTTTCAGACGCAAATGAACGTGCCGGATTAAATGAAACCGTTCCATTTGGAATATTTCAAAAGGCTTTTTTTTCATATTTCACATTCTAGTTTCCTTCTATAAACGTCAATGAACTCCCCACGTCGGGATTATTCTCATCAAAGCATTGACTCTTTTTTTTTTCACTTAAAGGTTGAGGCTTTTCTTTTATGGCCTCTCCCTCTATATTTCCATCTGCTACTTCTCGTCCTTCTACACGTTCCTGAGACATATACACACATATATATATATATCCTTTCACTCCGTCCTCATCCCGCTTGACAGCCTCATATGAGGGTATTTTTTGATGGTTGCCAGCGTGAATGGAGCGACCGACTTGCATCTGACAACCAATATTGTGGGCCTTCAGTGAGGCAGGAAAAAAAATAAATGAGAGAGAGAGAGAGAGGGTAAAAATTCGTAGATGTTCTGTGGGGGTGGATTACCACGAGTGAGGAAAATTACAAAGGGCCGTTGTAATACAGCTGTAATTGAAGTTGTTATAGATAATGAAGAAGGGTTTTTTGAAAATGAATAGGTGGAGGAAAAATAGAACATTTTCCGGAATGCATGGATGAGAGAGAGAGAGAGAGAGAGAGAGAGAGAGAGAGAGAGAGAGAGAGAGAGAGAGAGAGATGTAGGTCTATGATGCTAATGTGTACCGTAGCAGTTATCCGGATTTCGAAATTTTTGTTCTCGGCATCGTTACATTCAGGATTAAAGAAGAGGTAACGAAAAATTTGTGTGAGAAGTTTGGAAGTGCAGGGAAAAAGCCGTACATAACGGACGTGGAATTATGATGAAACCGTTTCAAAGGCAATGCAACATAGACGGCAAAACGAAAGGGTGAAAATGTGTAGATGGATGCAAGAGTCGAACATGTTACCTTTAGTGACATGGGCACTAAACGTATGGTCATGAGGCATGGCCATGTGGAGAGACAGGCTGGCGGAAAGATTTTGATAACTCTAAAGTTTAATGAAGTAGTAGGAGAAGAAGGTAGTTGGAATGAAATAGGCTCTGGAAATGAAAGACCTTAACTTCAGGAAGCATGAGTGTATATAGCGTAATTGAACATTTTGTGGAAGGGGTTAGGCTAGTTACTGAGTGGCCTTATGCCTAAGCAGTGACTGAAGTACCTAGCAGTTAGCAGAATGTGTTGGGTCACAGCCATGTTGGAGAGAGGGTCCTTAGACAAACACCTGAAAACGGTAAGACCATAACACCTGGAATAATTCAGGCAGTTTTGCTTGTGTGTGCGAATTTTCCTCTCCTTCCAAGATTTCATCCTCACAAGGTTCCTTGGAAAAAAAAACCTCTCTCTTTCGTGATGTTATCCTTAGCGTTTTCCCATTCTCCTTAATGAAGTCCTTTGTGGTCTTAATGCGGTGCATTTTCTCGCGAGAAAATGTTTGTTTTTATCTTGGGTGCATGAGAGTAGACCTCGTCTCGCTAATGAGAGATCTTAGTAGCAGGAGAGAAGGCAGTAATATGAGAGAATGTGTGAGAAAGAAGAGTTTTTTTTTTATGTTTTGGTGTAACAGGGAATGAAAAAAGTAGACACATAGGAATAAGTAATTATCTGTATACAAATAATTTAATGGAAGCCAAAACTGGTGTACAAATATGATTTTAAACATCTTCTGGTAACTCGACTATAAAATGCTGGGTAATTTTACCGTGCTTCTTCATTATTAGGAAATATGCAATTTAAAAGAAAACTAATTAAAAAACGCCAGCAAGACGGATAGACTAATGCAAGCGCAATTCACTAAGATGATGAGCAAAAAGATGTTTTCTTTCAATTTTTCCTCGAGATAGGATATTCATTAAACTGCCTTTAATTTTCAAACCTGCCCTGGAGTAATTTTTTATTTTATTTTATACGCGAATTGTTCCCCCCCAAAAAACCCTAATTCACTCATTTACTCTCTCAGGAGCCAACTTGAAGTTGCACTGCTCTTAAATATTCGTATATCTCGCTTCTGCGCGCTTGCGCGCCCAATGAGAAGGAGGAGGAGGAGGAATTCTGAGGTTCCCCCGGTAAGTGGGTCGGATTTGGCACCCAGAAATGACGTGAATAAGCCGAATAAGCACTTCGCGTTCGCTCTCATTACCCGCATTTAGAATTAATGACTTATGATTGGGCTGACGTTTCTCGTCTGGGCGTGAGAGAGGGGGCTTATTCGTTTATTGCATGACGAGGTCACTGCTAGTGCCTGTTCGTTAACCCTCAGGTCCTGAAATTCTTGAGAAATGTGAAGAATGTCGTGTCGTAATTTGAATGACGACGAGAAATTCCTGCGAGGTGTTTTAGACACTTTTATGATTTCCTGGTTACCATTTTTTTAACCATATTTTACCATCCAAGATCATGTTGATGTTGAAAGTAATCACTCTACACTAAGTCGCATTATAATCTCAGTATTTTACTTTGTTAAATTAATCAGGTCATTCACTGACGAAACTGTTAACATTTCAGGTACCGGATGAGGATGTTTTGACGAATACCCATTATTGAGAATAGTGAATAGAGATTGGAATGTATTCTAATTTAATTCTTAAAAGAGTTATTTTTCCAAGAAACACTGAGTTTTATCTGCCGTGATTTTAGACCTTCCATTCTAACTCCCCCTGAAAACATTTTTTTTTTAACTCATAAACAAATTGGTGTTTAGATGAAAGAAACATGGGTATTGGATTCATTGAAGAAAAATAAATATTTTTTTTTATTAAATCCATATTCAGAGGGAATCTTCCTGCCTTCCGGGAATATAATATTCACTTTAAAAGTCGGTAGAAGACATTACATAAGAGTATTAACAATTCATATTCTAAACTGTTTCGTGTTACCCGAGAAAAAGAATGAATAATGCATCAGATCACGTTACACAAAAATGTTTCTCTCCTTTACCCAAGATATGAGACCTTTAAATACCAAGGCATCTCGTGTCGCCAACACTCGCCATCTTGAAATGTTGATTTTCCACCTGGTTATTTAATTGAATTTCAAACGAATGCCATGATTCTACTTTCTCAAAGATTACATGTTTTTATCGCACTGAAATCCCTGTCGCCTCGACGGTTATGTTACTTTTATAAGTTGTTGAAATCGATCGTTAAGGATTTACACCTGGAAGTGGGGAAAAATAATTTTTGTAAAGGGAAGTTGATTTAAATTCCATGGTTTTGCAAGTTACAGACACGTAGCGTAATTCTTTTATTTTATGAGAAATAAAGACAAAAGCACAGAAACTTTATTATTACAGACTCTATCAATTATGGAAAATGCAATCTCGCCCGTCAGGGGACAGCGCCTGCCTTAGGCGAGGTACAAGGAATTCGCTGTTCGAAGTGTTATCTGAAACTATTTGGATGCATAAATTACAAGAGGAGTATATACTTGAGAGAGAGAGAGAGAGAGAGAGAGAGAGAGAGAGAGAGAGAGAGAGAGAGAGAGAGAGAGAGAGAGAGAGAGAGAGAGAGAGTCTCCTTGAAGATCTGTTCGCTGCCTAGGTCTGCCAGCCAATCACAGACTGCTTTTTAGTGGGTATATAAAGTAAGCTAATAAGTCTCTACTGGTCATTGCTAGAAAATGGATAATCCATTTACTTTAATGAATATAATTTGTGTTTATGTGAAAAACAATAAATGTATTATATTTCAAAGGTATAATGATTCATTTTTCATTTGTCATTTTTATTTAACAGATCCGTGAAAGCTATTATTCACGCACTGTCTTGCCATTCCACACATGAGTCGTTGAGAGAGAGAGAGAGAGAGAGAGAGAGAGAGAGAAATTGCATATTCATGTGTAGAGAAGAGAGAGACACACAGAGACACACACACACACACACACACACACACACACACACATATATGTATATATATATATATATATATATATATATATATATATATATATATATATATATATATATATATATATATGTATATATATACATATATACATACATATATACATATGTATATGTATATATTTATACATACATACATATATATATATATATATATATATATATATATATATATATATATATATATATATATACACACCTCTCTCTCTCTCTCTCTCTCTCTCTCTCTCTCTCTCTCTCTCTCTCTCTCTCTCTCTCTCTCTCAAACATCTAATATTCTAAAAAAAGAAGGAAAATGGAAATAAAAGCGTGCGCTCTCTCTGATAATTACGAACTCTTCCGCGTTCCCCCATCACGTTCCTTAATTTCGCCACCATAGGTAGCGCGACGGTGTTCCGGAAAATTAAGGCAATCACTCGCCTGACAAAAGGAACACTCCAAAACCCGTCGGAGGTAAACGGAACGGTAATGGACTCCCTTTCAGCCCAACCGTTGGCAATCAAAACCCCGTTTCGGAGCTCCTCTGCAAACCTATTTGGCGATTGCGAGAAATTGCCTTCGTTGAAACTAAGAATTGTGGAATACAGTTATTGTGGCGTTGCAGAATGCGGTGGTTATTTAGTAAGGGGGGGGAGGGAGGGAGGGTGGTTGGTTGTAGCAGTGTCCAGAGCCGTGTGGATGTTTAAATGAAATAAGTTGCTTGAGATAATTGTTATTAGTAAATGAAATTTAGGATTT
>NC_089762.1:36860890-36870890 GCF_040412425.1 Macrobrachium rosenbergii | reverse complement strand
ATCGAACTCCTCCTCTGGTTTTCTGCTTTTGCTGCTTTCCTCCTCCTCCTCCTCCTCCTCCTCCGTCATCCGATTCGTTTCTTATTGTTCCTTGCATTTAAATACCTACTGAATGGAACGTAATTATATGGAATGATGTGCTTGTGAGGAACGGAATATCTTATGATAATAGAGTTCTGTCAAAGCAAACTGCTGCGACAGTTTGGACGAGATAGAAATGAAAAGGGTTATATATGTGATAGGGATTGTTTTGTTTATTGGGGAGTGCTAAATACGCTTTCAACTTTCTTCCCCTTCAGGAATGATACATTTCCCTCTCTCTCTCTCTCTCTCTCTCTCTCTCTCTCTCTCTCTCCCCAAGAGGAAAATGTGAAAGACGGTTGTTGTCATTTTATTGAGCTTTCTCGGAACGCTTCATGTATCTGTTAATGAGCTGTGCTCTCCCTTAGATGCTCCGAACGATTTGTTTCGGTAAATTTGTTTGGTTTCTGTCTGAGAAATGATTTGTCGTTTATTTCATGACGAGTGTTCATACATCCACCTTATAAAGTACAGATGAAATGATTATTCAACAGGGTTCAATGTAATGCGTCAGTTGCTTGAATATACAGTACGAAATTCAATTTCAAAAGTTCAAGCAAAGACGCAGTGCAATACTACCATAAAACAATTCGCCTTGTATTTTAATCATGTATTTATATTTTCATCTATTTATCTGTTAATTTATTCATTTATTTCCATTTCTTTTCAAATAACTGATCTCTTCTGTCTGTATATCCTGTTTATCTGCTGTTACTTCTTTCAAATGAACACCAAATTCTTTGGAAGCTTGAATTTCAGATCAGTGGCCCCTTTAGGGTTGCTTCAGTCTGAATAGGGTTTTTCATCTGAATAATAATAATGATAATAATAATAATAATAATAATAATAATAATAATAATAATAATAATAATAATAATAATTTTTCCAAAATTACCCCTGTATCTTGCCTTTGTAAATATCGTATTTTCCAGGCTAAAAAACAAATTTCCTTCTATTCTCCAAATTTCTCACCTTACAGAAGACTGAAATTGTTCATTCAAGAAGTCATATAGTTTTTTTAAGAGTATTATGAATATGGCAGAGACAAAGACATAATTGAATCAGCTCTTTGAATAAAAGATCATAATTGAATTTCAGCTCTTGAAAAAAATTGAGTTCACCCAGAGGGTATATAGATATATATATGTGTGTATATATATATATATATATATATATATATATATATATATATATATATATATATATATATATATATATATATATATTATAATATCTGAGAAGGAGCCACTATATATAAAGAACGATGGATTGCTACTATATTTAGAAAAAATTTTATGAAGCTTTGTAGCTTTGTACTGTGGCGTTTTTATTCAAGTTATCTCGAATAAGTAGGTTTAAATGCATAAGTATCAAATGCATTTATTTAGGCGATGAACTGGGAATACCTACTCCAAGAGTTAAAATCATATCAATGATGCCTATAACTTTGGCTAATCAGGTGTGAGGCTAAGGAGTACTTTCCCCAACATCCCTCATATTTCAGCCCTCAAGGATGACCTGGGTTTTTGAGCACTTGAAATTCAATTATGATTTTTCTCCACGATGATTCGGTCTGCCCTCTGCCTTATTCCCAGCATTATTGATGAGATGGGTTGCATTCAGTAAACCCTCGAGAGTTCTAGATGATTTTTGGGGCGATTTCTGTTGATCTCAGTCTGGTAAACTTGAAATTGACGGTTGTTGGTTATTGACTGTTGGCCAACTCTTGTGGAACGAGGTAGTGTACCTAAATTATTCTCATGTTCGTAGATATAAAAACCGACAGGAGTAATTGACTTTAGTTATACAACATGGGAAAAATTCTGTTAAAATTAGCAGGTCGTGATTCATGGTCATAATCCAATTACCGTGAAAGCCATCACTCGATAGATGATTGGAAAATTGCATGACACTTAAATCTCTCTCTCTCTCTCTCTCTCTCTCTCTCTCTCTCTCTCTCTCTCTCTCTCTCCTGAACATCCATTTTCCTTAACAGAGTAAACAGTGGCCAACATAAAACTGTTTGCATCAAAATAACAGGTAAAACTGTAACTTCGTCATTATTACGATAATAATAATCATCATTAAAATTTATCACAAAAGAAAGGGAGAAAGATAAGGAGTACTTTTTATTTGTTTATTTATTGTGCTTTTTGAAAGCATTTTATGAATAATTAAGAGGGATTATGCTTGATAATGTATATTTGATATAAACAAGCTTTTGAGTTTTCTGTACAGCACATAATGCTGTATGACACTTTCAGCCACTACCATTGAGACTCTTAGCCGTGGCCCATGAAACTCAGAAACGGTCGGGTAGTAGCATCAGCCACAGCCCATGAAATGTTAGCCACGGGCCATGAAATAACCCAGGGTCCGGTGGTACCTGTGTTGTTGGTACATATAGCGGTGCCAGAAGCACGATTATGGCTAAATTTAACCTTAAATAAAATAAAAACTACTAAGGCTAGAAGGCTGCGGTTTGGTATGTTTGATGATTGGAGGGAGGATGATCAAGATACCAATTTGCAGCCCTCTAGCCTCAGTAGTTTTTAAGTTATGAGGGCGGACAGAAAAAGTGAGGACGGACAGACAAAACCATCTCATTAGTTTCCTTTTACTGAAAATTAAAATGATTTAATTGATGGGAGGTCAATACTGTAGAAGGCTGATTAATTTAACGAGGTCCTAGCACACGAAAATTCAGCTGCAAACGATAAATCGAAAAATACACGAATTAACAAAACAAAATATAAACGCGATGCGCTATCGTATGACGAACAACAACAATGGCGGTAATTGAAAACAGTTGGCAGATACAAGGAAGGGTTCGAACCTGTTTGTGTGAGCGTGGAAAAACAATAGCCGTTTCCCCTGTTACCTTATCCGTGGAGCAAGTCGAATGAATATAACTTCGAAAAAGGAGTACGGGAGCGTAAAAATGGGTGGTTTATTCCTCCCGGTTTATTGAACGATCGGTTCGTCTAAAACTTTTTTGTATGTGTGCGTGTTTGTGTTATGTTTTTGAGCTTCTCAATCTACCTATTGTTTGCCTTTTTGTCTTTTTGTTTATTTTTAAGTCTGGATTTCCGAGTCTTGTCTGTTAATCTGTCATAGAAACACGTTGTTTGAAAAGGAGATTTCTTGGTTGTTTACAACCGAAGATCATCATGTCTGCAATTTCATAACAAAGGTTATTTTTTTCCTATTAAATGTGAAGCTTATCTTACATTATGTGGCGTTTAAATTATTGGAACCGTGTATGATATCCCACTGAATAACGGGTTTATGTAAAAAGTTATATTTCTTTCCCCAAAAAGGAAACCTATCTTGTTCAGATATGAAGAATTTGGACGTGGCTAAACAGTGGTAGAGATGAGAATATATATATATATATATATATATATATATATATATATATATATATATATATATATATATATATATATATATATATATATATATATATATATATATATATATATATATATATATATATATATATATATACATATATACATATATATATATATATATATATATATATATATATATATATATATATATATATATATATATATATATATATATATATATATATATATATATATATAGATATAGATATAGAGATATACTATATATATATATATATATATATTTATATATATATATATATAGTATATATATATAATATATATATATAGCAATATATATATATATATATACCATAAAAAGAGAGAGATAGTTAGCAACAGGCATACCTGTTAAGCCCTGTCATTCCGTGCTAAAGTCATTAGCAATAAACGAGGCCGCAGAGCTTTGCCAAATAGAGATCACACACACAGCCGTCCTCTCTGCTTTCATGGACTGCGAAAATTTGTGAAATTTATGTAATTTGTGTAATTTGTGAAATGTGTGATGTCGCAGCTTCACACATTTTGTGGAATTTTTGTAATTTGTGAATTAGTGAAATGTGTAATATTGCAGCTTGGCACAGAGCCATCCACTCTGCTTTCATGAACTGTGAAAAATTTGTGAAATTTGTGTAATTTGTGAAATGTATGATGTTGCAGCTTCACACGGAGCCGTCCGCTCTGTTTTCATAAACTCCAAAAAATTTTGTGGAATTTGTGCAATTTGTGAATTAGTTAAATGTGTAATATTGCAGCTTCACACACAGCTATCCACTCTGCTTTCATGGACTTATAAGAAAAATTGTGAAATTTTTGTAATTTGTGAATTAGTGAAATGTTTGATGCTGCAGCTTCACACGGAGCCGTCCACTCGGTTTTCATGGACTCTAAAAAATGTGTGAAATCTGTGAAATCTGTGAATTTGTGATAATGCAGCTTCACGATAAACTCTAATAAAATTTTGTATTTTGTGAATTGGTGAAATGTGTGATGTCGCAGCTTTAGCAGCAGTGCGTAGCATGGAAGTCTTTGTTGGAATGAATCTGCATGTCTAAATGAACATGATTAGACTATTCCTTGGCAATGTTGAGAGAGAGAGAGAGAGAGAGAGAGAGAGAGAGAGAGAGAGAGAGAGAGAGAGAGAGAGAGA
This sequence comes from Macrobrachium rosenbergii, assembly GCF_040412425.1. Taxonomy (NCBI): domain Eukaryota; kingdom Metazoa; phylum Arthropoda; class Malacostraca; order Decapoda; family Palaemonidae; genus Macrobrachium; species Macrobrachium rosenbergii. Next base: position 36,866,246 of record NC_089762.1, on the reverse strand, counting down.
GAGAGAGAGAATTGTTGGTTAGGCCCTTGTGTCTGTGGTGGTGCTTAGATTAAAGTAGGTTATCGCAGTAAAGATAGATAGATAGATAGATAGATAGATAGAGGGAGAGGGATAGAGAATAATAAAACTTATTAGTTGGGCTCTTGTTTGTGGCGATGTTTAGATAAAAAGGAGATAAATGCAGTAAAGAGAGATAGATAGATAGATAGATAGATAGAGATAGAGGGAAAGGCATAGAAAAAAATAGAACTTGTTAGTTGGGCTCTTGTTTCTGTGGTGATGTTTAGAGAAAAGTAGGTTAATGTAGTAAAGATAGATAGATAGATTGATGGATAGATAGATGGATGGAGCAATGTAGAGAAAAAGAGAATGCATTGGTTGGGTTCTTAATATAACATGTTTCAAATCCTTGTTTCTGTCAAAATGTTGTATATTAAATTTCTAAATATACTTTCCTTCCTTAATAATGTGCTATATTGATAATGAATATTTTTTTTAATATGCGACATAATATTTGTTAAAATTATACATTTTGTTATTATGATTTTTGAGATTCTGTCTCGAATAAAATTCCTTTACAATTTGGTTATTAGTATTGTTTAAATGTATACACTTTATTACCATTTTTGAGATTATGTCTTGAACAAAATTCCTTTAGAATTTTATATTTAATAATGTTGAAATGTATTACATTTCTTTGTTATTAATTTGAGATTCTGTCTCAAGCAAAATTCCTTTAGAATTGATCATTAATATTATTTAAATTTATACATTTCTTTGTTATTATTTTTAGATTCTGTCCCGAGTAAAATTCTTTTAAAATTTGATAACTGGCATCGCTTAAATGTATACAATGTATACATGTCTTTATTATGAATTTGAGTTTAACGAACAAAATTTTTTTACGCCGGAAATTTGGGGTTCCTGAATCTGCTACCTCCGTCACTTGGCGAGACGGAGCTAGCTCAGCACATCTTAATTACCTCGATTAATCATTTAAATATGTGAAATGATGTGATCCAGGAGGCGAGAATGATTGAGGGGTACGCCACAATAATAATCTTCACAAAAGGAACCATTAATTTTGGGGGTTTTAATTAGGGAGCGTCCTCTCGATTTGGAAGAGCTGTGAGAGAGTAACGATACGAACAATAAGTTTATTTGTTTTCATCTAATAGAAGCAATATAAATATTTTTAATTTAATTGTCGAATTTTGGTTGATAACCTTGTGCGGAAAACTTACGCAAGATCAGCTGTTTCGTACACTTTACTGATGGCTTATCATCGGTGTGTCGAATTATTTATAAACACTGCGCCACTCACCTCTGTCTTGCATTGAACCATTTTGCTGCCTAGTAATTTTATCAAGCATAGAAGCACTGGTGAGTTATTCACGGTTTAATATCCTAATCTTGGATAAACCTTCCGTGCAGGACACTTACCTAAGATCAACAGTTTCGTACACTTAATAGTACGCTTATCATCTGTTAACCTTACACACACACACACACACTGCGCCACTCGCCTCCAATTTTGTATTGAACTCTCCACTATGTCACTCACCCTCTGTCTTGTATGAACCTTTTTGCTGCCCAGATGAAGTTCATTCCTTCCCAGTAAGCTCTGACAGCATCTGTCTAAACCTCTGTAGTTCTACCTCTCCTCATCCTTTAAACAGCTGTGATTTATTCACTCTTTTCATTCTTCCCACATATCCAGATCCTCTCACAACAGCCTAATTCTTCCTTTCATCTCAGCTGACCTTTTTGCCACTTCTACACATCTCCAGGTTACTTATCTTTTCAATTGTGTTCTATCATTTTCCTCGTTTATTTCTTTACCTTTTAAATAATTTTATTACCTCTCCTAGGCCTAGGAAAAGTATATTATGAATATTAAAGAAAGGTATAAGAAGACATTTTTCTACATACTGTTACGCTAAACTCTTTGATATTGCGACATCTAACCTACATTATCTCAAACGAGATTCTTTCAACAGCCTGAAAAACAGGATTTTTGTACTGAATTACGAGTATGGTAAATCGAAAGATTTAACTTAAACCCACGCGTCCTCAAACGAGAGAATTCGTTTCAGTCGAAAGATAATCCTGAAAAAAGGTATTTTTTTTTCTATAGAATTTGAAGTATTGGGAGATTTAATTTTCTTGATGGTATTATCCACATAAGGTTGCGGAATCTGGTCGTGTAAAAGAGTACGGTAACATTTAAGCTCTGTGAAAACTTCGGCTGACGAGCGGGGGAACGAGAGACAGGTTTCAGTAATATTTAAAGAAATCTGACATTAATGGCTTTTCGTCGTTTGAAATTATGCATGTGACGGGTTACCAGTTTGACAGGCGGGACAGATAAAAGGATTTTTGTCTAAAGTTGTTTTTTTTCTGTTTGCAAGGTTAACAATTATTTAGAGAGTAGAGCGGGATATCTTTGTGGGATTCCTCTCGTATACAGTGTCGAATCTTGTAGCAATAATACAATTATTTCTACAATTAGTTATGCATTGTCTATCACAATTCTTTATATATAATCGAACAACCTCTCTCTCTCTCTCTCTCTCTCTCTCTCTCTCTCTCTCTCTCTCTCTCTCTCTCTCCACAATACCATTACTTCTGTTATTTGTGAAGCATTATCTGTCATAAATCTTCATATATAATCGAACAAGCTCTCTCTCTCTCTCTCTCTCTCTCTCTCTCTCTCTCTCTCTCTCTCTCTCTCTCTCTCTCTCTCTGTGTGTGTGTGTGTGTGTGTTCCTGGCACTCAGGATTCAATCTGCTCACAGTAAACATCAGTCCTCATTCTTTTCTTGCCTTTTTTCGTGATTTTACAAATGCTTTCTCTTTGCTTACTCTGTACTTTCCCTTGCCGTTGTTCATCCCCCCCCCCTCTCTTTCTTCTATTATAATTCTTCTCTGGACTGGGGCAACCCTCCGCCCCCACACTGGGATATTGGTTGCTGTTATTTTCACGTAGGACCAACTGGTTTCATCACAAACCAGCCAGAGAAATGTGACCTTTGTAAAATTCACACACACACACACACACACACAGAGAGAGAGAGAGAGAGAGAGAGAGAGAGAGAGAGAGAGAGATTCCTTCCTTCTTTCCCTCCAGCTATCTTTCACCTTCCCCCCATCTTTCCATTTTAGGCAGGAACCCCAAAGACAGACCACACTTACTCTTGTATCCACCGGAAGGGAGAGACACTCCCGAAAAGGTCTGGAACCACTTAACTACATAATATTTCAGGTGAGAGGAGTGGAGTGGAGTGGGAGTGTTTGGTCTCGTGTAAACCCCGTTGCTTTATGTTCCCGTGTGCGCGTTTTGCGTGCTTCCCTGCTTGAATATATGTGTGTGTACACAGCGGTACCCTCGAAGATGTATATGTGTGTGTGCATGTGTGTGTGTATGTGGGGCACTATCTTATATCATAAATTCTTGGAGGAGACTTAAGTTGAATGCAGGTAAGGCCTCGTACTGAAACTGGAGTGAGGAAGTAGGTTGGGAATAAAAATTTTGCTTTTATGTGGAATAGGCGTGAGTTCCAGTGACAGTTTTAGGCTATGCTGGTTCAATTGATTGATAACTATATATATATATATATATATATATATATATATATATATATATATATATATATATATATATATATATATATATATATATATATATATATATATATATATATATATATATATATATATATATATATATATATATGAATTTATGTCTCTTTTATTTATACATGGCACCATATTCTTTGGAAGCTTGAATCTCAAGTCAGTGGTCCCTATAGGCATGATCCATATGAATAGGCTTTATCTTATGAATAATAATAATGATGATAAAAGTACACACACTCAGAGAGAGACACACACACACACACACACACACACACACACACACATATATATATATATATATATATATATATATATATATATATATATATATATATATATATATATATATATATATATATATATATATATATATATATATATATATATATATATATATATATATATATATATATATATATATATATATATATATATATATATATATATATATATATTATCTGAGAGGAGTTCACATGGGAGGAGCATAAAGAGGGAACGTATATTCCTTTCATTTTCAGCTACATAAGGTTTTTCAGAGCAAGATGCATTGCCATACAAATTTTGATAATTTCACATCATATTGCTTGTCTTCTTTATAAATAATAAGTAGCAAAGGACACAACAGCTGACAATACCAGCATCAATAACAATAAAATCCGAGTGGATCTTGTTTGTCCTCCTCCGGGTGACAGCACGGGAGAAATGACACAGCCACCCACCCCCTCCAAACCAGTTTGTCCGCCCCGGGTGGGGGTAGGTAGGAAACGGGAGGGTAGGGATGATCCACCCTATTACTGCAAACCTGTTTGTCCGTCCCGGTTGGGGCGGGTTAGGTAGGGGAATGGTATGGTAAGGAAGACATCCACCTTCCTACTGCAAACCTGTTTGTCCGCCATGGGTCGGGGCGGGATAGGTAGGGGATCTGGAAAGTTGGGGAGACATGACGGGCAGCTCCGTGTTCAAGCGCAGCGTAGCACGCGCCAACAATCTGGTGAAATAATAAATCATAAAACCTGCGAGAGAGTCCGACGGAGGCGGAAATATTTTCCCATATCTTCGAAAAGTGATACCCAGTTGACGGCAGTCACCTTAATTCAGAACATCGTCCGACAATTTACAGTTAACTGAGAAATATTATAATCAAAGCTTTACCTGATCGCAATAACAGATATTGTAAAGTCTGTCTTAATATTTGGCCCCCCTCAAAAATAATAGTATATAAAGATTTAATACGATTAATAACGCATCATATGGCCTGGGTCATACAGGAAATGACCTTTCTAGGATCATAAACCCCCTGGTCCTTCATCTCTAGAAATGAGTGATGAAGACATTAATGTTTAGTTAATAAGAGACTGCGCGGGAAAATGACCTTTACGAAACCGAGAAAATCCTTTTCGAAGAAAGAGGGAGTTTGGGGCGTTGGGGGTGGAGGTTGGTGGCGGGGAGTTTTGATCTACAAACCGTATTATTATCGCGGGAAATACATTTAATCTGGACACGAAATCAGAGACAAGAAGTTCTCTGTTATTACTCTGTCATTTCTCTAGTCTTTGTCAAGTTCTTGTGGCCTAGGCCAGGTGGCTGTTGGGGGTTGTAATGCCAAATTTTTGTGAAATTCGTTTTTTTTTTTTTTTTTTTTTTTTTTGCATGATACCTTCGAAACTGGCTGGTGAAAGTGATGATTTTCTTTTCATTCCATTAGGTTTTGGTCTTG
>NC_089762.1:36833390-36855890 GCF_040412425.1 Macrobrachium rosenbergii | reverse complement strand
ATAGCTAAGGCTCGTAGCGCCACTTAAGCGATAAAGGTTCCCGCAGGGAAGGGCCATCATCTGAATTGGGGGGTCCTCTCTGAGGGCCATTCACCGAAATTCACAATAAAGATGCTTCGTTAGGGAACAGGGTTAGATTTGGTTGTGTGTGTGTGAGATGTGTACGTGGACCTTGTGAATGTTTGTAGACTTGACGAATTTCTTAGTGCATATGTATTTATTATGTATGTATGTATGTATGTATGTATGTATGTTTACTTTAAAATACATTTATACATTTATATATTATAGACATATATATATGTCTATAATTATATATATATATATATATATATATATATATATATATATATATATATATATATATATATATTTTTATGGTGTATGTATGTATGTATGTATGTATGTTTACTTTAAAATACATTTATACATTTATAAGATGGCTTTTATAAGGAAATTTTCCTTTCTTTTAGTCAATAAACTGACTGACTATATCCTGCATTAGAACTCTATTGAACAAAACCAGTGCAGCCTCTCATCAACTTTAAATTGTACCCAAAGACCAGATTTTTATTTTCCTCTCATAAATTTGGTCTCAATGATTTATTGGAATGTCAGGATCCATTTTTGACTCTCCACTCGTTTCTTTTCTTCCTTTTATTTTTTTTTAACAGGGTGAAAGATTATTGTTCCAGTGGAATAAAATTTTTCCGTTATATTTTTAGTCCTCGATATCATCATGAATCAGAGTTGGCTTGAAACATTTGTGTTAGAATAAGTACGATTGTATTTTTTTCTGGGTGATATTTTTAAGTGAATACCTGGAGGTTAATTAGATGTTGAAATAGCAGAAATCAGTAATAACAATACTCTATAAAAAAAAATCTCGTGATCACATGAGTCACTAAAATGGTGAAAAAATTCCACAGTAATGTCAGAGTAAATATAAAATTAAAATATATATTAAAACCGAGAGGCTTCGAGAACCTGGTCGATTTTCCTTATCAGTCGAGAAGGTTCTCGAAAGCTATCGTTTTGTATATATTTTTATTATGTAGTTACACTAACGACATTGTGAATTTCTTTACCCGTAACAACAATGATAACAGAATAAACTGTAAAATAAAAAAAGATTCATTTCATGAGAGTTGCATATTCCTCAAAAAATGGTTTCATAAACGTTTTTGGGCTAATATGACGACGTTTGGTAAGGGCCTTCACATCGATTCAGCTATTCGACAACAGGCATTGATCATCAAAGTGTATGGGATCAGTCGAAAACTTTAATTATTGAGATAGAAGTCCACGAGATTTGTGCTAATTTTCCATTGGGTATAAATATAGATTTCCTTTTGTGTCTATTGTTAGATCTTTTAAAGGGTCTCTTGAGTTTATTGTCATATCTTTTAAAGGGTCTCTTGAGTTTATTGTCAGATCTTTTAAAGGGTCTCTTGAGTTTATTGTCAGATCTTTTAAAGGGTCTCTTGTGTCTATTGTTAGATCTTTTAAAGGGTCTCTTGAGTTTATTGTCAGATCTTTTAAAGGGTCTCTTGAGTTTATTGTCGGATCTTTTAAAGGGTATAGATTTATGGTCACTGTGTCTTACCAAAGTGAAAATTGTCATCTTAAGATGTTCAGAAAACAGATGTCTATATGTGAAGAAATATGATTTGGTAACAAGCAGTGTGTAATCGAGTTGCAAAAATATTTTGTCTCTCTCATACAACTTCTGCATGGGAACTGAATAATGCAAAATCATTTGCAACATCAGCAGAAAGGTGCGATTGCTAGATAGAATTGCAGGCGCGTCATGCATATTGCAGACGGCCTCAGAGAGCCTGTAATCCAATCATTAAGAGTTGAAGGCTACCAATTGGGGCTTAATCGCCGTGTATTGTAGTCTGGTCATAATTGCCTTTCTTTTTTTTCCTTTTTGTTGAGGAAAGGTGATGGTTTTCCACGCATATTGGCTGGTAAATCGCTCGTTTCAATTGCCTTTCAGGGCCAATTAGAGGTTGGAAAATTCTTTTATTGTCCCTTTGAATATGTAAAAAAAAGGGTTGGTTTTCATTTTTAGATTTTGGGATATTAAAGGGTTTTCGTTTTTAGATTCTGGGATATTAAAAGGTTTTCGTTTGTTAGATTCTGGGATATTAAAGAGATTTCGTACGTCAGAGTCTGGGATATTAAAGAGTTATCGTTTGTCAGATTCTGGAATATTAAAGGGTTTTCGTTTTTGTTAGATACTGGAATATTAAAGGGTTTTCGTGTGTCAGATTCTGGGATATTAAAGGGTTTTCGTTTGTTAGATTCTGGGATATTAAAGGGTTTTCGTGTGTCAGAGTCTGGGATATTAAAGGGTTTTCGTTTGTCAGATTCTGGGATATTAAGGGGTTTTCGTGTTTTTTAGATTTTGGGATATTAAAGGGTTTTCGTTTGTTAGATTCTGGGATATTAAAGGGTGTTCGTTTGTTAGATTGTGGGATATTAAATGGTTTTCTTTTGTCAGATTCTGGGTTATTAAAGGGTTTCGTTTGTTAGAGTCTGGGATTAAATTAAAAGGTTTTAGTTTGTCAGATTCTGGGATATTAAAGAGTTTTCGTTTGTCATATTCTGGGATATTATAGGGTTTTCGTTTGTCAGATTCTGGGATATTGAAAGGGTTTCGTTTGTTAGATTCTGGGATATTAAAGGGTGTTCGTTTGTTAGATTCTGGGATATTATAGGGTTTTCGTTTGTCAGATTCTGAGATATTAAATGGGTTTCTTTTGTCAGTTTCTGGGTTATTAAAGGGTTTCGTTTTTTAGATTCTGGGCTTAAATTAAAAGGTTTTAGTTTGTCAGATTCTGGGATATTAACGGGGTTTCGTTTGTCATATTCTGGGATATTATAGGGTTTTCGTTTGTCAGATTCTGGGATATTGAAGGGGTTTCGTTTGTTAGATTCTGGGATATTAAAGGGTGTTCGTTTGTTAGATTCTGGGATATTAAAGGGTTTTCGTTTGTCAGATTCTGGGTTATTAAAGGGTTTCATTTGTTAGATTCTGGGATTGAATTAAAAGATTTTAGTTTGTCAGATTCTGGGATATTAAAGGGGTTTCGTTTTTCATATTCTGGGATATTATAGGGGCATCGTTTGTCAGATTCTGGGATATTGAAGGGGGTTTCGTTTGTTAGATTCTGGGATATTAAAGGGTTTTCGGTTTTTTAGATTCTGGGATATTAAAGGGTTTTCGTTTGTTAGATTCTGGGATATTAAAGGGTTTTCGTTTGTCAGATTCTGGGATATTGAAGGGGTTTCGTTTGTTAGATTATGAGATATTAAAAGGTTTTCGTTTGCCAGATTCTGGGTTATTAAAGGGTTTCGTTTGTTAGATTCTGGGATTAAATTAAAAGGTTTTAGTTTGTCAGATTCTGGGATATTAAAGGGGTTTCGTTTGTCATATTCTGGGATATTATAGGGTTTTCGTTTGTCAGATTCTGCGATATTGAAGGGGTTTCGTTTGTTAGATTCTGGGATATTAAAGGGCTTTTGTTTGTCAGATTCTGGGATATTGAAGGGGTTTCGTTTGTTAGATTCTGAGATATTAAAGAGTTTTCTTTTGGCAGATTCTGGGATATTTAAAGGGTTTTCGTTTGTCAGATTCTGGGTTATTAAAGGGTTAATAACACTATGGTTACAAAATTGTTGATTGGATTCTAGGATATTAAAGGCATCACAACACTGTGGTTACAGAATTATTGATAAAATTATAGGATAATAAAGGTTCACAATACTATACTGATATTTATTTTTATAAAATGATTGAGCTTTATAATTATGATGTATATTTATTACATCTGACATGCGCATATTCACACATACATATGTCTGCATAGCGCATACAATTCGTATAAAAGAAAAAACAAAATTTTTTCAAATTGTCCTTTAATATATTTTCAGTTCCAGACACATCAAGGTTGCTTTTCAGTTGATGTATAATTCGGCTTCAATTTCCAAAAAATCATTAAGCTCCGAAAGTAGAATAACGTAAGTCAAAAAGAAACTTTCCTCTCAGAATTGTGATCAGTAGGGTTCATACTGTTATCCATTTCCTAAAGAGGAAAGATCACAACTTATTTCGCGTTTTGCAATCATGAATGTCTGGCCAAACGTTATTTCGCAACTTCAAAAAAAAAAACCCTTCCTTTGAAGTTTTCTTTTCTATTTTTATAGCGCTTAAAAAAAGTATTTCCTCACTTTTAAAAGCAATCCTCTCAAACGTATTTCTCTCTCTCTCTCTCTCTCTCTCTCTCTCTCTCTCTCTCTCTCTCTCTCTCTCTCTCTCTCTCTCTCTCTCTCTCTCTCCAGGATCTTAACAGCCCTGTGAAGGTCAAGGAGATTTTGAACTGTTTTCGTTTAGAAGCTTTTTCCGTACATTTCCTAATTCCGTAGAGAGAGAGAGAGAGAGAGAGAGAGAGAGAGAGAGAGAGAGAGAGAGAGAGAGAGAGAGAGAGAGAGAGAGAGAGAGAGAGAAAGATAATTGAAAGTATTTATTTACGACAAAAACGGATATTTGAAACGATCTACAATCAAAATACATGTTTAACAGATGCAGTTCCTTCGGGGAGAGAGAGAGAGAGAGAGAGAGAGAGAGAGAGAGAGAGAGAGAGAGAGAGAGAGAGAGAGAGAAAGTATCTGCAATAAAGGAACAAAAATTTGAAGCGATCTACAACCAAATAACATATCTGATAGATACTTTGCATTCTTGAGAGAGAGAGAGAGAGAGAGAGAGAGAGAGAGAGAGAGAGAGAGAGAAAGTATCTGCAATAAAGGAACAAAAATTTGAAGCGATCTACAACCAAATAACATATCTGATAGATACTTTGCATTCTTGAGAGAGAGAGAGAGAGAGAGAGAGAGAGCTGCAATGCGTATTTGACATTCCCCAGGCGAGGCATGAATATTGAAAATTGGAATCCATACGAGAGAAAAGTTAAAGTTTGTCAACCAGATCGGAAACAAATAAAAAGGAATTGCAAAGGGAATAAGAATGAGTCACTATTGTTGCATAAGTTTCAATTTTAGTGATTTCTTGCTAATGTTCTTTGCCAAGAGACTGGGAAGGCTTTTAAAAGTTAGTGTATTTTAAATATGTGACATTTACGGATCTGCTTGTCCTCATCTGTGTTAACCAACTTTATCCTCTCTCTCTCTCTCTCTCTCTCTCTCTCTCTCTCTCTCTCTCTCTCTCTCTCTCTCTCTCTCTGTCTCTGTATATATATATATATATATATATATATATATATATATATATATATATATATATATATATATATATATATATATATATATATATATATATATATATATATATATATACATATTATATAGGTTATCTTATAAAGGTTCTCTATTTTGAGAGTGTAATTGCGTTTGTTTATATCTAAATGGAAAAAGATAAATAAATACATTAATAGTTGTTTTGTATTATAATTTTCTTGAATTCTTTAATACTTATAGGTGGAATATTCGGTTTTATTCTGTCACTTTCATAGTGTGGAACAATTACCTCTTCCCTTAATTAGTTCTCTGAAAAGAAAACTATTGTGCCGGCTTTGTCTGTCCGTCCGCACTTTTATATGTCCGCACTTTTTCTGTACGCCCTCAGTTCTAAAAAACTACTAAGGCTAGAGGGCTGCAAAATGGTACGTTGGTCATCTACCCTCCAATCATCAAACATACCAAATTGCAGCCCTTTATCCTCAGTAGTTTTTATTTGATTTTATTTAAGGTTAAAGTTAGACATAATCTGGCTCCTGGCAACAGTATATGCCAGGCCACCACCAGGCCGTGATTAAAGTTTCATGGTCCGCGGCTCATGCAGTATTCAAGACCACCGAAAGATAGATTTGTTTTCGGTGGCCTTGATTATACGCTCTACAGAAAACTCGATTGCGCTGAAGAAACTTCGGCGCTTGTTTCATTTGTTTTCATCTTGAAACCGAAATATTATTTATCGTCTCCGCAAGAGAATTTGGTCGGAGATTGTGTATAAAAACTAGTTTTCGTGTGTTTGTATGTTTGTTATTTTGGTAAATACGTTTCACAAACCTATTCGTGAATCTATTATTTTGGCGGTTGAAACTTAGGTTTATTGCATCGCTAAACCAGAATTCCTTTCCTTACACGTATGTTTGTTCAGATGAACGCAAACTTTAGCAGAATGCGCGAGAAGGCTTGGAATAACAGACTAAGGAGAACTTTTCATTCTGTCTGAAATTCATGCATATATATACACAGTGTATATATATATATGTGTATATGTATATATATATATATATATATATATATATATATATATATATATATATATATATATATATATATATATGTGTGTATATATATATATATATATATATATATATATATTTATATATATATATATATATATATATATATATATATATATATATATATATATATATATATATATACATATATATATATATATATATATTTATATGAATATTGTAGATGAAGATATTACTATTTCTACCTTCAACAATAAACCTTCAGCAGTAAAGCTTAGCAGTATAGCAGGCAGGTTTAACGTTTCCTCGCCTGCGTGGGGAGAGGATTATATAGTTACAGGCTGGCGTGGGCGGGCTCTTGCGTGTTTGGCCACCCTAATAAAGGGAGAAAATAAAGCGACAAGTATTGCCCAAGTGCGCCAGTACACGTATGCAACGGAAATTTAATTTTGCCACGGAAAGAAATAAATGTCGTTCTTATTTTTTTTAGATATAGGAGGCTATTCAGGTGAAAATATGATTGAAATGTGTGATTTCTCTCTCTCTCTCTCTCTCTCTCTCTCTCTCTCTCTCTCTCTCTCTCTCTCTCTCTCTCTCTCTCTCTCAAAGGAAAATCAGAATATTATGATATTTCGTTCTTTCAACATTACTGACTATATAGTTAAAATATAATTGAACTTAATGGTTTATCTCTCTCTCTCTCTCTCTCTCTCTCTCTCTCTCTCTCACACGAAAATTAAAGCCCTACGATATCTGTTACATTAACAAAATCATGAAAGAAAAACCGGTCTTTTTAAATTATGAATCATAAGTAAAATTAATTAACAGTTTATTCAGAAAATGGAAAAAATAAAAGGAATACCGCATTTGGAAAGGATTTTTCATTTTTAAACTGAAAATGGTTGCCATTGAAATTCATTTTAACACCCACACGTACAAAGGCAAAAATGCTGACTCGCTTAGCGAGCCTGTGGGTGTTTTAAGTATTGTGCAATGAAAGCAGACATCAAGAACAGTTCTTGATCCTGGATTGCTTGCTTGTCTTTTCGAAAATCTTACGAAAGATTATTAATAATGTTGTCGTTATTGTCATCACCCTTAATGTCAACTTTATCATATTTTTTACATTAATGTTATGAATCTTAATACTAAGATGAACTTTTTTATTATTGCTAGATATTGTCTTACTATTTTGCCACTGGTTAGGCTTTGATGCTGAAGTAATATGCTGAGTAAATTGATAATTAAAATTGAAGTAATGAATAATTGATTAACAAAACAAGCATTAAACCGTTTCCTTAATGTTATTGCACACATCTACCACCCGGTGGCTCTGCCAGTTAAAAAAAAATTCACGACAGTGTAATCATCCTTTAATCATAATGGCAGTTGCTTTCACAATCAAGCCTTCGTCTTGGAAAAAAATGGAATACATTTCTGTATCCTGTATATCATTGCATTCAGTTTTATCTTATGTTTTGTCCATGATAAACAGACACAAACACACACACACATGCACACACAAACACCCAAAGAAAGCTCATTTCATAATTACAATATCGCTGCAGATTCTTTCAGCATTATGCTAATGCCTTACTCTTCCTTTTCCTCCAGTGTTTTCATTTTTATTTTTATTTTATTTTTTCCACTAAAGCTACGTAATACACGAAAGATTTTTGCGTTCCGCTGAGGTGAATGGCAAACAATTTTCAGCAACAAAACGTCCCGTCTTAAAAGTTGGTTCTTTTTAAAACTGGATCCGGCTCTAGAGCCTAGTATTATTCTCTGTTTCTAGGAAGAACTCGCTGCCAAAAAAAATATGTTCATGATGTAGCAGAGGAGACACTGAATTTAACCTTGAATGACGTTTCTATTGTTTGTTGAATAATAGCCAGAACTTTTGGCGCAATAGAGTAGTCCGTTTGTTAGCTCTAGTTTAATATTTTTATCATGCTTGTTTTTTTTACCAACGAGAAGTTTTTTTTTTTACCAACGAGAAGGAAACGTTACATACGTCGATAGATGAAGTATCAGCTTAGGTTATGTGCAATCCTAAGGCTGATAAATTCATTAAAATGTTTTAAAATATATTCCACCATTTAGAACGGATATGGAAACACGTATTAAACAAAATTTAGTATTGCTTCTTTTCTCGAGTTTATATTGCCCTAGGACAAGGAAAAAACATATTTAATTATCTCGCCGCGTAATAAATAACAAGCCCCAGATTTACAAAAGAAATCATTCGAAAACCTTGAAGAAAATTTAATCCCCATCATATTGTACAGTGGAAGAATCTCAAGAGAAAATCTTGATTTTTTGGACCAGGCGAGAGTTAATTGGAATAATATCCTTTCTTTCCTTCCTATTCATTCCTTGAAGGATCTCTGCCAGCGGGTTTCCAGAGGAAGTTGAGTTCGTTGAGTCTCTTAAATGATCGAATCTTAATCATCGAGAATTTGTTAATTGGAAGCGATTGAAAGTGTAGCTGTGTTTGGGGAAATAGAATGTGTTCGGGAGCAATTAAAGTCTCGTTTCTTCAATAATTCTTTAGGGAATGTAGCGGGTGGTTAATAGTGAATTCATCTCTCTCTCTCTCTCTCTCTCTCTCTCTCTCTCTCTCTCTCTCTCTCTCTCTCTCTCTCCTTGCCCAAACATTTTTTTATGCATTTTGTCTTCTATTTGCTTAGACTAAAGTGCAAATGGCGTAAGTTTCGGCAGTTTGGGTGATATTTTTTAGTAACTGAATACTCAGACAGTGCCATTTCAACTCTACCTACGGTTTCCTTAACAAAAATGTCGTCAGGTAAAGACTTTAGGACTAGAGAGAGAGAGAGAGAGAGAGAGAGAGAGAGAGAGAGAGAGAGAGAGAGAGAGAGAGAGAGAGAGAGAGAGGTATTCTTGTATCTCATTCAAAATTGTTAGAAAGGAAGAAAGGAAAGCACGCCTTAGATTATTTATGGACGATTTGGTGTAAAAGAGGGTCTCAGACGAACTGCTTTCAAGCTGTCCACTGGTTTCAATGCCGTCCATTATAAGTTACGGAAAACATTTATCAATCAGATAATTCTTTGGCTCCTTATCAGTTGCTTCGTGTAATTATGTATTACCAATGCTGGGGCCACTCTGAAACGTGAATGCCTCAAGTGCACAATTTCGATTGCAAATATGTGCAGGGCAACACAGCTGAGGTCTTTATCATCATTGGTGAGAATTACTGCTAATTGTCCAGTGTAAGATAGATTAATATAACGCTATTTCAAAACTTTACATTTAGTAATTTTTTAGTGATAGTATGAATATTTTCCCTCGGAATGCCTGTTGAAGAACGCCCCATAAAAGGAACTGAAAATAAATATCTCAGGTCTTCAGTGGGGACTATGTCCACAACAAAGAAATTCCTTGCATAAGTAACATTTTCTATCACTTTTTTCTTTGTACCAATATCTTGTTGAAACCCATTGCGGTGAATAATCGTACAAGTTAAAAATTGCTTGAAAAATAAATTTCATTTTTCTTCACCATTTGACTGCGAACCTGAACTCTTTTCCCGTCTCGAGAATTATATTCCCTTGGGTATCATTTCCATAAACTTTGAGGCGACTTTTCTCCACGATACGCGTATGAGAATGTCACGCCTCATAAAACCTACAAGCCTAAATAAATAAAAGGATGTGTGTGTATGTATAATATATATATATATATATATATATAATATAAAAGGATACGTGTATATATATATATATATATATATATATATATATATATATATATATATATATATATATATACTTATATAATAGTTTGACCAAGAATTCATCCAGGCTTAAACAAAAGCCAAAATCGACAACAACAAAAACCTACGAAACTCCCAACTCTCAGGAATATCGCTTAAGCTCAGTAGTGTCCCTCCCTCATGGAACGAAGGCTCTAAGAAGAAGAAGAAGAAGAAGAAGAAGAAGAAGAAGAACCATTTCCTCCTTACATAATGTCAGTCGTTAAGACCATGTCGAAAAGGCTGTATCAACTTTAATGGAACTATTTGTCTTCTCTTCCCCCCACCCCCCACCCCAACAAGGAAGTTTTGCTTGACTTGCCTTATCTCTCTTTCATGTTCTCTTTTCCTTCTCGCTCTAAGAAGAGCTTGATCCACTTAAGAAGCTCAAGTTTTCTCATTTCTTCTCCCTTTTGTGTGTGTAGTTCGTCTGTTTGGTCTTTGTCTAATTGCTTTCCTTGTCCTTCTACCCCAACCCCCTTTCACCCAGTACCTTATTGTTTTTGTAATTCGTTCGTCCTGTTCTGAAAATTATTTTTGAGCAATATTTAATATTTCAAGTTTTTATTTTTCCACATTAATTTTTTTGTGTCTGTTTGTTCTTTTTTTAATTGCTTCCCTTGTCCTTCTACCCGACTCCCCTTTCACCCAATACCTTCTTGTTTTTGTAATTCGTTCGTCCTGTTCTGAAAATTATTTTTGGCGATATTTAATATTTCTTTTTATTTTTCCATATTAATTTTTTTGTGTCTGTTTGTTCTTTTTTTTAATTGCTTCTCTTGTCCTTCTACCCCACTCCCCTTTCACCCAATACCTTCTTGTTTCTGTAATTCGTTCGTCCTGTTCTGAAAATTATTTTTGGCAATATTTAATATTTCCTTTTATTTTTTTCATCTTAATTTTTATGTGTGTTTGTTTGTTTGTTTTTTTTTTTTAATTGCTTTCCTTGTCCTTCTACCCAACCACCCTTTCACCCAATGCCCTCTTGTTTTTGTAATTCTTTCGTCCTGTTCTGAAAATAATTTTTGGCAATATTTAATATTTATTTATATTTTTCATCTTAATTTTTATATGTGTCTGTTTGTTCTTTTTTTTAACTGCTTCCCTTGACCTTCTACCCGACCCCCTTTTCACCAGATACCTTCTTTTTTCTGTAATTCGTTCGTCCTGTTCTGAAAATTATTTTTGGCGATATTTAATCATTCTTTTTATTTTTCCATATTAATTTTTGTGTGTGTCTCTTTGTTCTTTGTCTAATTGCTTTCCTTGTCCTGCCGCCCCGGCCCCCACCGTTCTTGTTTTTCTCATGCGTTCTGTTGATTATTTTTCGGGTATTATATAATTTTCCATTTTTTTTATCTTCATATCCCTTCGACCCTGTTTGAAATGATCATCTTCATATTATTATTATTATTATTATTATTATTATTATTATTATTATTATTATTATTATTATTATTATTATTATTCAAAAGATGAACCACATTCATATGAAAACCCACCACAGGGGCTACTGACTTGAAATTCAAGCTTCGAAAGAATATGGTGTTCATTCGAAAGAAGCAGCCGAAGTTAACAGAAAATACGGAAAGAAGAGATCATTTACTAGAAAAGGAAATAAATTAAAAAACAATAAACGTTCTGAGCAGGAAGCAATGCCATGTGAACATTTCAGTGCGTTCATTTTCGCCGGAATTGATAACTGAGATGGCAAACATTTATATTTGATTTTCATGAAATATTCCCCCGGAGCGCTGTTGATTTTACTAGCATGAGAGAAACTCGGTATATATTATTTAGTCTTCGGAGATATTGTGGAGATTTTCTATCAGTTAATAATTGCTCTCATTGCATAATTAATATTGCAAGGATAAAACAGCATAGCAGTTTTGAGAGTGCGATTATATTTCACTACAAAATACCCTTAATATAATTTTGAAAATATATAAAACCTATTAAACGTGTAAATGAAATCATTAATAAGCCATAAACACTAGTCACTGAGAGGCCTTATATCGTCTCCCAGAAGATAAAGAAAAAAAGGTGATTTTTAATAGAAAATTACTCAACTTCTATTTGCTCAAACCAAGTAGGCGATGCAGTGATCATCATTTGCAATAACCACTTAATTCTTTTCGTAAAACGGGCTCTTTCCCAACGACCCACTCCAAACGGATTGAAATTTGAATGGAAAAACATTACTGAGTGTCAAAGTGTGATTAATATTTTTATTATATTGAATAGGTGGGAGTTAAATCATTTGGGTTCACGATCGTATTTTAACAGAAAAATGTAAATTTTCGCAGGAATTAATTTCAGATTCGTGATAACTTGTAGCTGTGAATTAATAGCAATGTGTTTTATATGTTAGAGCCACCACTGTTGTAACTTGATTTTTATAGAGAGAGAGAGAGAGAGAGAGAGAGAGAGAGAGAGAGAGAGAGAGAGAGAGAGAGAGAGAGAGAGAGAGGGTGTTTAAAGACCGCTGGTAATAATAAGATAGTTTTGTACCTGTAATCACCTTTTATTATTATTATTATTATTATTATTATTATTATTATTATTATTATTATTATTATTAAAAAGAATTGCTGTTTTAACGGCATTTAGCTTGTAGAAAGTCTTCTTCTTCTTCTTCTTCTTCTTCTTCTTCTTCTTCTTCTTCTTCTTCTTATTATTATTATTATTATTATTATTATTATTATTATTATTATTATTATATTTTTGTGGGGGAGGGTGTTATCACAATCATCCTATTCGGCTGGGTGGTTTTTATAGTGTGGGGTTCCGGGTTGCATCTGGCCTCCTTAGGAGTCCGTCACTTTTCTCACAATGTGAGCTGCTTCTAACAGCACGCTGTTCTTCATGAGTCCTGGAGCTTCTTCGTCTTCTAGTTTTTCCAGGTTCCTTTTCAGAGATCTTGGGATCGTGCCTACTGTTCCTATGGTTATGGGTACAATTTCCACTGGCATAGCCCATATCCTTCTTATTTCGATTTTCAGGTGTTGACACTTTTCAATTTTTTTATCTTTCTTTCTCATCTACTCTGGTGTCCCACGGTATTGCGACGTCAGTGAGTGATACTTTATTATTATTATTATTATTATTATTATTATTATTATTATTATTATTATTATTATTATTATTATTATTCGCAATGCTACAATTTCCTTTGTCCCTTTACCAAAATCCAGTCTCAGAATTCAGAAAATATCTAAACGTGACTGATGCCACCCAAGGACTTCATCAGAACGAGTTAACTATCCGAGGTGTCAAGGACTTAGAATCTGATACCCTTGGGCCTACAAGGATATTTGACCCTGGCTAGAGAATCCTACTACCTCTTGCCAGGAGAATCCTACCATCTCTTGTCAGGAGCCAGAAACTGTGCTTAGGAATGTCTGGAAGAACTTGTCTTGCCTCTAAACGTGTTACGATAAAGGCCGTTGTTATGTAATCAAGCATTGCAGCTTTATTCTCAGGACAAAATTAGAGCCTCCTGCAGATTTACTGATCATAAATAAGTCAAATTGCCAGCGTTTCTTGCAATTTAAAGAGGTCAGTTGCATATTTATTTCCCCAAATTACTGACGTTCTCGCGTGGAAAAGATGCGTAATTCTTCTAAGAAATTTATGAAGTGTGAAAGTGGACGCAACAGAACTTTATAAACCAAGGACCTAATTTTACACGAGTTAGATTTAGTCTTTGGCAAAGAATTATGTGTAATCGATTTGCTGAGCAGTACTTATCTTCTCTTCAGACTTAGTTCGCATGAATTAAAATAATATTATTCTATGAAGGGTTAGTATAACAAAATGCATGTATTTTGTAAGGCAGATAATATCGTTGTTTGTTTTTGTAGATAGCATTCTTAATAATCCATTCATAAATGGCTTGTGCGTATTGTAATCATTTCTATATATATACACATACATATATATATATATATATATATATATATATATATATATATATATATATATATATATATATATATATATATATATATGTGTGTGTGTGTGTGTGTGTGTGTGTGTGTGTGTACAAGAAATGATTACAATATACATAAGACATTTATAAATGGATTATTAATGGTATTGACAAAAGCAAACCACGATATTATTTGCCTTACAAATACATGTATTTTGTTATACTAATCATCTTCTTATATATATATATATATATATATATATATATATATATATATATATATATATATATATATATATATATATATATATATATATATATATATATATATATATATATATATATATATATATTGTACATTGAAGCCTTAATCCTTATACACCCACATTCGACGCTTTCTGCCAGGCGTTTTGATGTTTTATTCATTAAATATCGAGTGAACAGGCAGCCTGACAGCTTTTGTTAATTCAATAAGTTCCCGAATTTATGAAGTGTACTGGGGCGACTGAAACACACGAGGAAATTGTTTCATCCAGTTGTTCCTCCTCTAAATCAACGCAGGAATTCGGAATAATCTCTCGAATGTCCTTCAGGAATCTGACGAGAATTTGGAACTGTATTAGATGGGCACAGGTCACTTATGTCGATAATTGTTTTTATTATTATTCAGAGGATGAAGCCTATCCATAAGGAACAAGTCCACCACAGGGGCCTTTGAATTGAAATTCTAGCTTTCAGAGAATATGGTGTTCATTTGAAAGTTGTAAAAGAAGGTAATAAGAGATACAGGAAGAAGAGATCAGTTATTAGAAAATGAAAAATGAGTTAGCAAATTATTAATAAAATAGATAAGAACGCAAGGAGAAAATATTTAATCTTCAGTTTACGGACGATAACACGTTCATAAAAATATTTTAAAAAGTAAACAAGAGTACTTACGAGGTTTCACAAGCTTGGAATGATATTTTTGCATTTTCGTAAAGAATCTACAAATAGAGTTAAAAAATAATAATATGATTTATGACTACAAAAGAAGAAATATTTTTTTTCCAAAACTGGAGGGACATCCAAAGAAACTCGTAAAAGAGTTAATCTTGAAAGATATGCGTTAATTACAGGACACAACATAAACTTCAAACAGGCATTCCATTAGCGTCTAATGCGAGAGAATTGAAGTTAAAAGTAATACAAAGGTACCTGAGGAAATCAAGATTAGCTTCTTCTGAGGAAAATTATTCCCTTTTGTGATGGATTTATAGTTTTACGGTAATCGACATTTTACTGAGAATATTTACGCTGCATTTGTTCGCAACTCAGTGACAGCCTTTCTCTCTCTCTCTCTCTCTCTCTCTCTCTCTCTCTCTCTCTCTCTCTCTCTCTCTCTCTCTCGTAAATCATAATTGTATTGAGAATATTTACGCTGCATTTGTTTTGGGAATTCAGTTCTTCATTCACAACTCACTGACAGTCTCTCTCTCTCTCTCTCTCTCTCTCTCTCTCTCTCTCTCTCTCTCTCTCTCTCTCTCTCTCTCTCTCTCTCTCTGTGTAAAACTCGTCTGCTTGAACTGTACAGCATCAAAGACCAGTAAAATGAAAAGAGAAAGAGGTAATCCTCACATGAACAGGGGGGGAGAGGAGAGAGAGAGAGAGAGAGAGAGAGAGAGAGAGAGAGAGAGAGAGAGAGAGAGAGAGAGAGAGAGAGAACGTGTTCTGAACAGGCGGAAAAAATCTCAAAAATATATATATGGGGAAGGGTTAGCGTTTTATACTTCCACACTGGAAACATAAAACCAAAGTATCATATTGCAAATGTACTGAGCTGCATGGTATGGAAATTCGTGAAAATTTGATAGCTTTGCAATTGTTTAAGGGGACCGGAGGACTATCCATATGACATTTAATACGACTTTGGTGTTTAATGGAATTTTTCTATCGTAGAATTTTGTTTTAATTTTTTTATACATAGGGGTTTATTGAAACTTCAAGAAAATATATCAGTAGCCACTGGCATGATACAGAAAATTAATCTGAAATATGACATATGATCTTAATTGATTTTTTAAACTTATAATTTTATTGATACGTCAAGAAAATGTATCTTGTCAATGATGTGATAAAGACGTTCAGTCTGAACTAGAAATAAAATTTCCCACTAATGTATTACTGACAAATTACGAATATAAATGCCTGGGAGACAAGACATTGCCCTAAAAGACATACACACTGCTGAATCACCTTAAAACATATTAGTTTTTCACTGACTTTGTTTATGAATAATGAGTTTCAACCAAAAATCTTCCCGTGCTATGAAGCTATATAGACTATTAGTGCAAACGAGCAGAAGGTCTATATTATTATTATTATTATTATTATTATTATTATTATTATTATTATTATTATTATTATTATTATTATTATTATTATTATTATGTAAAAATTACGAATTCACTACAGTCGTAATAAAAGTACCTGCAGCTGAGTATATTCAGTAGTCCAAATAAGACTCATTCATTTAAATTTAGTAAATATTTTATTCTGTCAATGTAAGCACGATTATCCAAATCCTTGTAATATAGGCTTCGCAAGAATACATTTGGCCATAAAGAAACTTGTAAACAGAATTATACTTTAATTAATGAAGACATAATATAGGCTACACAAGAATATATTTCATCACAGAGAAACTTGCAGTCAGACTCATAATTGAATTAATGAAGACATGATATAGCCTACACGAGAATATATTTCACCAAAGAATATATTTCAACACAGAAAAACTTGTAAACAGTGTCATACTTTAATTAATGAAGACATAATATAGGCTACACAAGAATACATTTCACTAAAAAATATATTTCACCACAGAGAAACTTGTAAACAGAGTCATACTTTAATCAATAAAGACATAATATGCTGTAGGCTACCCGGGAACATATTTCACCGCAGAGAAACTTGTAAACAGAATCATAATTGAATGAAGCTATCTGAAGCAAATTTTGTTTTCTACGGAATGAACGCAACCTTCAGATCTCTTGTACAGTATTTGCTTAATTTCTAAAACGGAAAATTGGTGAGATTATTAAAAGCAGAGGCCGGGAAATAGAATAAAAATTTATCATAATATAAAAAATATTAGTACTAAAGCTTGAAAAATTACAAGGAAACTTACCTGAAAATATTGGTAGCAAAGTCTGAAAAATTACAATGAAAATTATCTAAAAACAGTGGCAGCAAAGCTTGGAGAAATAGAAAGAAACTTTTCTAAAAATATTGGGAGCAAACTTTGAAAAAATATAAGAAAACTTATGAACAAAACCTGGAGGAATAACTGAGAAAGCCAAACGAATCCTTTTCCAGTAACACGAACTATCATCTTCAAATTGAGACGTTTCATATTTTATAGGGGAGGAAGTGCAGAGCGACTTCTCTGTACAGAAAGGAAAAGTTTGTAGGCTTCCTGTAGAAACTACGGGAATCCGTAATGACAGGTTTCATTAGTAAATTCCCTCCAATGATTTCAGCTGTCAACATTCTCCAGCCGTTGGTAAGGAAGAATTATTCAATGTGGGCCTTGCTCGCCGTGCTGTGCGCTACTGTCGATCTTATATTTGCTGTTGTTAAATCTTTTGAGACACACACACACACACTCTATATATATATATATATATATATATATATATATATATATATATATATATATATATATATATATATATATATATATAATATTTATATGTATGTATATATATATATATATATATATATATGTATATATGTATGTATGTATATTATATATATATATATATTTTTTTTTTTTATATAAGCCCTTTGGTATTATTTCTGTATAATTTCATTCTCAGTGTGTTGCAATGGCACGTAAGTTCATGGTACCTTCAGTCTGAATAAGTCACTTTTGCCACAGAGAGAGAGTTCATGGTACCTTCAGAGAGAGAGAGAGAGAGAGAGAGAGAGAGAGAGAGAGAGAGGAAAACTTTCAAGAAGTAAAAGGCAGAAATTAATTCAAATATACTCAAATCCTTCATCATTTCGATGACTTCTCACTATAACCGGTAGAGGGCTTTCTTTCAGGAAGTCCCAGCCTCTCTCTCTCTCTTATTCGATCTACATCAGTCGTATATCTCTACTTCATCTGGGTTTGTGAGAGGAGGAGAAACTTTCCTGTTTTTGTCAGAGTGATAAAAAAGGTACTGAATCGTAACTTGAGATGAAGTGTATCTTCACCTTTCCAAGTCGTTATCAAAGATCTTTGTGTTCGTGCGGACTTTAAATGGGGCTCATCTGCGTTCATGTGGGTTTTCCGTTGTATGGGAAGGGTGGTTTGTTTCTTTGATATTTGTACTTACATACATACATATATATATATATTTATATATATATATATATATATATATATATATATATATATATATATATATATAGATAGAGAGATAGAGAGAGAGAGAGAGAGAGAGAGAGAGAGAGAGAGAGAGAGAGAGAATATATATATATATATATATATATATATATAGAGAGAGAGAGAGAGAGAGAGAGAGAGAGAGAGAGAGAGAGAGAGAGAGAGAGAGAGAGAGATCTTTTCTTTTCTACTGATTAAAATCTACATTCAGTTTAGTACTCCTAGAGGAATAATGTTAAAAATCATTTCAGATTTCCCTTTTAAATACTTTTCTGCTTATTTCCAATTTCTTCTCTTGAGGTCATTCCGAAGACTTGACTTTAGATCTTAAGATTCTCGTTCACGAGTTTTACGCCGACAGTAAAACTGAACTGATCCCGGATTGAACTTCACTATACAGCGGTGAAACTGTTTCCCAGATGTTTCGTTTCCTTGCACTTCGAAAGTTCCTGTTTTAGTTTTCTGTAAAAGAAAACTTTTTGAGATGGCTGTTTGTCTGTCCGTCCGCACTTTTTCTGTCCGCCCTCAGATCTTAGAAACTACTGAGGCTAGAGGGCTGCAAATTGGTATGTTGATCATCCACCCTCCAATCATCAAACATACCAAATTGCAGCTCTCTAGCCTCAGTAGTTATTATTTTATTAAAGGTTAAAGTTAGCCATGATCGTGCGTATGGCACTGATATAGGTGCCAACAACACAGGCCACCACCGGGCCGTGGCTGAGAGCTTCATACAAGATTATACGCTGCACAGAAAACTCGATTGCACCAAAGAAAGTTCGACGCATTTTTTACTTGTTTATTTACATTTTCTATGTTATTTGTTTCTCAAAAGCTTTCTGAACTTCTTTGTTTAATTCACGGTTTTTTTTTTCATTGAGGTTTATATATACTTTTATCTTTTATAATTTTATTTTTTGACAACCAAAGTCTCTGAATTGATTATGGTTTTTTATTTAGTTTTTTAAAAAACTTTTATATTCAGAATTGTATTTTCTGACAGCTAAAGTCTGTACATAGTGAATTTACATTAGATTTTTGGATAGAGCAGTTCTTTCTATTGAATTTTATATATTTTTACCTTTTTATTTTATTTTCTAACAGCTAAAGTCCCCCTCCATTGTGAATTTACATAAAATTATAATACATAATTCCAGTAACTGGGTATAGAAATACATGTTATTATGCTAAATTAGATAGTATATCCTTGGGCGCGCTTATGTATAGGAATAAAATAGAAATCCCCAAATTATCACCAGGGATTGCAATCGACT
Organism: Macrobrachium rosenbergii; assembly: GCF_040412425.1. Lineage (NCBI taxonomy): Eukaryota > Metazoa > Arthropoda > Malacostraca > Decapoda > Palaemonidae > Macrobrachium > Macrobrachium rosenbergii. The sequence continues at coordinate 36,836,203 of NC_089762.1, read as the reverse complement.
CCACTGTCATTTATCTTCTTGGAGCACAAACCATTTCGCTTTGCATAATATCATAAGACTGCACGTATAGATAAAACTCTATTATTACGTAAAAACACTCACATACACACAAACACACATACATACAAACACTGGTATTTCTGGACTGAGTTATTCTAGTGAGCCTTAAAATAAAGGAACAAACATATTTATTGTAATATAATTAAAATAAGATTCACATTTCACCCTTGGACGCAATGGTATGGCATCAACCTAACTCGACTTATTTCAGATTTTTCTCTTTTTGTGTGAAATTTTATTACTTAATTGTTCTTTTTTCTGTTTTTCCTTTTTCTACTTTTTCTTGCTTTTATCTCTACTGTCTTCTTTTATCCTTATCGCTTTTAAAAGGTCTCATCCATTTTTATCTCATTTTTCTTTATACATCCCATTATTCTCTTTCGGTTACCTTATTACTTGTATTGATTTATTGTTTCTTCATCTCCCTTACCTACTTAACTTCCGTCCTTTTTTTCACCCTCCTACCTCCGATTGCCTACCCCTCCACCGCTTCCTATTCCCTCCACCACTTCTTCCTTCCTCCACCACTTCCTCCCTCCTCCAACACTTCCTCCCTCCTTCACCACTTCCTATTCCCTCCTCCACTTATTCCTCCCTCCACCACCTCCTCCCTCCAATACTTCCTCCCTCCTCCACCACTTCCTATTCCCTCCACCGCTTCCTATTCCCTCCACCGCTTCCTATTCCCTCCACCACTTCTTCCTCCCTCCACTATTTCCTCCCTCCTCCACCACTTCCTATTCCCTCCACCGCGTCATATTCCCTCCACCACTTCATATTTCATCCACCACTTCAAAGTCTATCCACCACTTCCTATTCCCTCCACCACTTCTTCCTTCCTCCACCACTTCTTCCTTCCTCCACCACTTATTCCCTCTACCACTTCTTTCTCCCTCCTCCAGCACTTCCTATTCCCTCCAGCACTTCCTATTCCCTCCACCGCTTCATATTCCCTCCACCACTTCATATTTCATCCACCACTTCATATTCTATCCACCGCTTCCTATTCCCTCCACCACTTCTTCCTCCCTCCACCACTTCTTCCTCCCTCCACCACTTCCTCCCTCCTCCACCACTTCCTCCCTCCTCCACCACTTCCTCCCTCCTCCACCGCTTCATATTCCCTCCACCACTTCATATTTCATTCACCACTTCATATTCTATCCACCGCTTCCTATTCCCTCCACCACTTCTTCCTCCCTCCACCACTTCCTCCCTCCTCCAGCACTTCCTCCCTCCTCCACCACTTCCTATTCCCTCCACCGCTTCATATTCCCTCCACCACTTCATATTTTATCCACCACTTCATATTCTACCCACCGCTTCCTATTCCCTCCACCACTTCTTCCTCCCTCCTCCAGCACTTCTTCCTCCCTCCACCACTTCTTCCTCTTCTTGTCCACCCACGCACGTCACAAGATCCAGACGGCCTCGCGCAGCAGCGGTAATGGGTTGGACGAAGGGGCTGCAAGTGGCTTTGAACTTTTGTATTCTCCCTTCTCCTGGGAAATTCAAAAGGCCCTAGGCACCCCCCAACCCGCCCTTAGAAAGTCTCAACCCCTCCCACCGGGGAAAAGTCTCAGCCGGAATCGTAAGGGGATGATGTTTCCAGCCTTATATTCACTGGACCTTTTATTTAGATAATAGAATTTGTGTCCACATTTTCAGTGGGGTTCTTCTTCTTCCTTCTCCTTCTCCTGAAAGTAAATAATGTAGTCCCGGGTATCTCAGAGTACGTCGTTTAAAAAAAAAGTGAGTGGTATATTATTACTAATCTTGCGCTCGAGCGTCCTTTGCGTAGGTAGTAAATATTTTATTTCTTTATTTCTTTGTGGAGACGTAGTTAGATTTGGTTCTCTGAAACGAAATTTCTATCTTCTGTTTTTCATGTATGAATTTCACTCACTGAAGGTCAGTACAGTTTTAAAAAGATAAATTTTTTACAGAAATTACTTTGATAAATTTATGTCTAAAAGGGTTAACCAATATTTTAGGAGAGAAAAATATTAAAACTTGTATATTATTTCATCACTTTATAACTTATTACAATTATTTGTTTTTATTTAGTATTCCATTGAAAATATATCGAGGACGATTGTGTTAGCATACAGCTGTCTGTCATGGAAGTTCAGATTCACCACAAAATGAGAAAATTTGACTGAATTTTGTTCAATACTATAGCAAAAGATTTTAGTAATACATAATCGCATTACAACCATCTTTGATCTTTTAAATAGCATAAAATAGCAAAAGAAAATTGGCAGAACTACGATATTTTAAGAAAAACGAAATAACAAAAGAAAACGTGAGGAGCTTTGGTTTTATATAAACGAAAAATAATAGAAAACGAGAGAAGCTGAACCCGTACTCTACAGACTGTCAGCCAAGCGACTTCCAAAACCAGCCGATTAAGAATTCCTTTTCCATCAATTCTCTTCCATCAATCTCCCATAAGGGAAGGAAGCCGAGTGACGCATTCCTTTCTCTGTGAAAGCAGCCGACGGCTGTATTCATCGTCACCAGACAAGGAATGGTGGTGGGTCGGAAGGTGCATTCCAGACTCATGCCTTTGTCTCCCTGGGAATGTTTTATGAGGGTTTTGGAATAAGAAATTATTTGGGTTTTGGAATAAGAAATTATTTGGGGTTTTGGAATAAGAAACTATTTGGGAAAAATTATTGTATAAGAGGTTTAGAAAGAGTGACTGTTTATATTGTTTTAATTACAACTGAGTTTTTAAATCTCCACTACAA
>NC_089762.1:36808390-36823390 GCF_040412425.1 Macrobrachium rosenbergii | reverse complement strand
ATATATATATATATATATATATATATATATATATATATATATATTCTTTTTGCATATATTATATTAGTTCGATGTAGTGTAACTGTCGAATAAAATTATAAATTGACTTTGGAAAACATGAATTTATTAACTTCTAAAGGAATGAATTTTTCAAAATGTTAGGTATTTAATTTTCGTGGAAAATATGACTTGATTAACTTTTAAAGGAATTAATTTTCAATAAGATTAGGTATTTCAATTTTCGTGGAAAATATGGCTTTATTAACTTCTAAAGGAATAAATTTTCGATAAGATCAGTTACTTCAATTTTCGTAAACCTTATAGTACCGTCTCCGCTCACTTGTCATTCGCCGAATTTCTGTCATTCACGTACATTTGAAATCGTCGTTTTCCTTCCTCTCCATTCAGGGGAGTAATAACCCTTGATAATCAGCCTCTCATTTAAGGGCTATTAAACTATTAAAAGCATCAGCCATCCCTCTATGCAGGACTGGACGTCGGAGAAATTAAGTCAGATGGCAACCTTGAGTATTAGCTATATCATATTTGTCTTTGGCGCTATTTGTAGAGCGTTGACTCTAATTGGAAACGTGAAATTAACAGGGGATAAGGGTCGCGGACATTTTCAGAAAAGTAGAAAACTTGGCTATTTCAGTGTGGTAAAATGTGATTTAAATGTGGCATTTTGAAAACTTGGGTATTTCAGTGAGGAAAAATGTGATTTCATTGTGACATTTTTAGAAAAGTTGAAAACTTGGCCATTTCAGTGAGGATAAATACGATTTCATTGTGACATTTTTAGAAAAGTTGAAAACTTGGCTATTTCAGTGAGGAAAATTCGATTTAATTGTGACATTTTCAGAAAAGTTGAAAACTTGGCTATATCCGTGAGATTAAATACGATTTAATTGTGACGTTTTCAGAAAGTTGAAAACATGGCCATTTCAGTAAGGAAAAATACGATTTAATTGTGACATTTTCAGAAAAGCTGAAAACCTGGCTATTTCAATGAGGAAAAATACGATTTAACTGTGACATTTTCAGAAAAGTTGAACACTCGGCTATTTTAGTGAGGAAAAATACGATTTAGTTGTGATATTTTCAGAAAACTTATGAATTTTAACATTTCTTAGGGAAAAATATGATTTAATTGGTGGGATTCTTTAATACTTTTCAAACAGTTATCGTTAGCATACCAGTCTACAAATAAAAACTGTAACTTTACCAGGCGTGTACCAGCTCAGAGGACATTTATCAAAATTACAGCTAAAAAATTTATCTTAGTATATCCGGGCAATGTTTTGCTTTTCTGTTAACCATTTCAGTAGAGGGGAAAGAAGATTTTTATTATTTATGTGGGTTCTTGGATACTTTTCCAACGTTTATCATAAGCATGCCATTCTACGTATGAAGATTAGAACGGTTGCCAGCCGTGTACCAGTTCAGTGGACAGTTGACAAAATTACAGCTGAAAAATCGTGTCAGTATTTCCAGGCAATGTTTTGCGTTTCTCCTCTCTCTGGCCCTATGTCTGGGGAAGGAACAATTCCTTGTAAAGTATATACCTCTTCTTGTACCATCATTTGGTTGGTTTTGACGCCCATAAAGATTTTTGAAGTTATACTTACTACTTAATAAAATAAGTTACGTATGGATAATGAACTAGCTCCAGATGCTGCACACTGGTCACTGTTGTTATTCTTTGTAGTAATATTAATTTTTTTTTCAAAATATTTTCTTTGGGCCTCTGAAGTAATATCCTAATATACTCTAAATATTTTAGGCACTATTGATAAGGCGGGAAGAAGAAAAAGAACCAGAACTTAATAATGTCATATCCGTTAAAATAGGTGAGTTTGAGTTAATACTTTTAAGTAGCTTTGGACTCAGTTTACTGAAGACTTCTATCACCAATACAAATAAGCAGTGCCGATTCCTCTCGAGGAAGTAAATGCAGAATAATAGAAGAGAGTTTCAGACTAACATCAATTCAAGACATGCTTTGTTAATATTGACCTGCTTATGTCGTCATTCTAAATCTCACGTCTGTGGCCAAGATGCCACGTGGAGAAACAGATAGCTGATAAGTTTATGACGGTCGTCAACATGAGAATCCTCTGAAGCTGTGTGGGTAGTTCAAAAGATATCAGATGGCACCCTCCAGCCGCTTCTGTAACATCTAGATGAGCTGATTTTGTAACCGGAAGTCTGGTGGGAACTACCGTGTAATATTCATCAATATAAGCTGCTGTCAGATGCTAGAATATTATCGTCTCTCATTTCCTGATCGTTATGGAGGAGGAGATTGAATTATTTGGCTGAAGAAATCTTTATCCATAATGCTTTTGTTTTTTTATTTATCTCTCTTTAAAAGGAGTTGTTTTCCCCTGAAGAATACGTAACCTGGGGCGATCATTTGGTCCAGTTACAGATCACGACAATCTTGGGACAGACAAATGATATTAGGCAATAAACCCACTTTTGGTATATTTAGAATGTTAAATTAAGCAACCTGTATCAAATTATAAAGAGCACATTTGAAAACATAACATGTAAATGAATGGTAGTAATATAAAAGAAAAGGAAATAAAGCTCAGTCTGTATATAAGTTTTCAAACTCTCTCTCTCTCTCTCTCTCTCTCTCTCTCTCTCTCTCTCTCTCTCTCTCTCTCTCTCTCTCTCTCTCTCTCTCTCTCTCATACAGCACAAATAAATATTCCTGGGTTGGTAAGCAGGCTCATTATGGAAAAAAATTACTTTGCATTCATAAATACCATTGTTTTACCTACGTCCATTTAATTAACAAAGATATTCGCAAACATTCGCAAAAGCGCATGCGCAGACCTCTCCATAACCATCAAGAACGTAATCATATAATTCTCGTTGTTTGCAAACACACTTAAGTGGATTTAAGAGGCGCCATAAACCTCGAATAATGGCTGGTGTGGTTTCTGGCATATTCGGAACCTTAATTGGGACATCTGGTTCCCTCTGGCGGATTTTATTTCCTTTTATGGAAGGTTACAAGGTAATCAGGTCATTAATTCCTCGCCTTTATTCATGCACCAGATTGCAACAATAGAGTTAACGAAGCGTAAAGGCTTGACAAGCTACGAGACGGTTTGTATCTGTAAGAAAAGCCTTTAGGAGGAATGAGGTTTTAAGAAATAATTCCCAGAATATTTTAAGATTGCCTTTAAATACTTTCCTTCCATTTTATCAGTGACAAATTCGGAAATCTAGAATTAAATCCCTATCATAAGATCAGGGTTCTTTCTTAAGGTTTTAGAAGTAAAACAGATTCAGATTGAGAGAGAGAGAGAGAGAGAGAGAGAGAGAGAGAGAGAGAGAGAGAGAGAGAGAGAACAGCCGTAGAAAGACAGTGCTCTTGCAAACTATGTAAATCTATCAATAATTTTTTGAGTTGCAGCCCCATATCTATATATATGTGTGTGTGTGTGTGTGTGTATATATATATATATATATATATATATATATATATATATATATATATATATAGAGAGAGAGAGAGAGAGAGAGAGGTGTCATACAGGATTAGCAATATTCTTTTTCAAGACCCAATTAACTTCACGACAGTTAATTGGGTCTTTCTCAGTAACATAATCATTCATGATTCCTGCTATTCCTTTGTTACGTCCTCGCTTGCTAGTGCTCCCCCGTCAATCACATTTCGGCCATTCTCTCACTCGTTCATGTTATTGCGTTGTTGAATTACGAGCTTTCAAGGAATTTTAATTGCTTATGTACTTCCCTAAAACAGAATGATCAAAACTGAAAAATTAAGTTTGAGACTCGAATAACAGAAGTCAATCAAATTAGAAATGATAATAAATTTATTATCAGTCGTGAAAATGTCTGAAACAATAAAATTATTATCAATCGTAAAAATGTCTGCTTTCAGTTTCTTAGTACTAACATAACATTAGTACAATCGCCGAAAAGATTCGTAAAGTGATAGAGCATGTGGAATATAATACAAAAAAATATAGAAAATGCTGCATTTTTACAACTAAGCAGACATTAATTTCCATCCAGAACCTCACATAAAATTCTAAAACTGTGAACGAGAAGGAGGAAATAATGTTAGTGATACATCGTTGATCTAATCGTTATATGGAATCCTAAAATTGACAACTATATTTCTTTGATATTCTTGGCCCTCTTTACCTGTTCCTTCTACATCGTGTTCCTTCTACATCCTTTCTTATTCCTCTCTTCCTCCTTTCCATCTACCTTTCCACAAAATGCTGTGACATCCCATTCCTGCCTATGAAATCCTAAAAGAGACAAGTGCATTTCTTTGATATTCTTGGCCCTATTACCTGTTCCTTCTACACCCTTACCCATTCCCCTCTCTTCCCATTCCTTACCCATTCCCCTCTCTTCCCATTCCACATACTTTTCCATTTTACATACTTTCCTATTCATCTCTTTCTCTCTCTCCCCTTTCCATCTACTTCCCCACAAAATTCTTTAATATCCCGTCACTCCTCCTCAGTTCCCGCGTCGTGAAAGATGCATTAAGGGACTTGAAGCTTCATTACGTGAAAAAGTTCGAGAGTTCGAAAGAATCGCGTCCCCCTTCCACCCCAACCCCGCCTCCCCCTCCAATAAATAGTTTTTATGCCTGCTTAGTTCACGAACCACTTCCAGAGATCAAACGGAACGGCGCAGATTGATGTTCCTTTTGATGTGGGCGCCGTGAATGGGAGGGGGAGTGGGGTTTAAGTAAGTAAGAATCTGAACCCCCAGCGTTCTATGGCGTTTGTGTGATTTTTATTCAATCTTGTGCGTGTTTGTCAAAGGCACTGAGGTCCATTTTTTCAATTTTTTGTAAGGGTATGGGGAAAGGGAATGCATTAAATTTTAACCTCAGCAATTGCTGCATTCACGGACGATTTTAAATGGTTCAAACACTAAGCTCGTGAATGGACGCATTTGAATAAGCGTTGTGATAAAATGCATATAATAAATTTTAGTTCAGTGTAAATCTATACATTAAAGACAGAAACACAGAATTAATCAAATTGCCACTCTGAAATTCGGATAAGCATCAGCCTTAAAATATTATTTAAACGAAATGATTAGATTGTTTGCTATTCGTTAAAAACTGACATTCGTTATTGCAGCGGACGTGTGCTTGTTTTTTACAGCTTTGCCCATCCCGGTCTCTACACCTAAAAAAGAATTAAAGTAAATTAAATAAAAAAAGGTGTAAAGGAAAATCAACCCAGACAGCCATATCACGCAAACGCACACTTCTCTCTTGACTATGAAAATTGGATCATAAAAACACGTTCGTAAAATCAGTCTGTGTTAGCCTGATTCGGGGAAAGAACTGAACTAGCTGAAAGGTTGAGAGCGGCTAATTTAAAAAGGGGGAAGAGGCAAAAGAGAGAAAAAGAGAGCTATGGAACACGAAGAACATGGTGGTGGGAGAGGGTTGAACTTGGGAGACAGGAAGAAGAGAGACAGAGAGACTGGAATTTGATCTTAGAGGAAGAAGGATAATATGAATATTTTCCCACTAAGCTGCTGGCCTTGTCTTGTGCTGACTTAAGGCAAAGAATTGTGTTCTCACCGGTGTATCAGCATTTGTGGGATGCAGCCGCATGTGCACACACACACACACACACACAGAGAGAGAGAGAGAGAGAGAGAGAGAGAGAGACTCTGCATCTCCGCAATAACGGCAATAAAAACGCTCTTAATATAACTTTTGATACAAAGACCAGCAACTCTCGTTAACCGTACTCCCTCAAGCAAATCGAAGTGGGAGTAATGTAAGCTTGTATTACGCCAGGTCTCCTTTAGTAATATACAAGTAATATACGAGTAATATACTCTTGGATTGCGTCAGCTCTCCTCGAGTAATATACGAGTAATATACGCATCTAATGCCTCAGCTCACCTTCAGTAATAACGAGTAATATATGCATAAAATGAGTCAGCTCTCCTTGAGTAATATACGAGTAATATACGCTTCTAATGCTTCTACTCTCCTTGAGTAATATACGAGTAATATACGCATGTAATGCGTCAGCTCCCCACACCAGCAAGAAGATAGATCTAGAAAAGGCGGCACACGATTTTGAATATTCATTCGACCGTCGACTGGGAAAGAATCGACTACCTTCGTCATTTCTGAGATATTGCTGCAATTCGTTGCTTCTGCTATTCATTCGACTTAACGCGTGTCAGTTCATGCAAGACGAGCAATAAGAGCAATAAACGAGTCGGGGAGTTTGTAGTTGCTCGCTTTGCTTCCTTTATTAACTTCTATTAGACTAGTATTGGAGGGACTGGGTGTAATATACGTCAAAATGCTCGGACGTAATTTTGGGGGAATTAAAGAAGGAAAGTGGAGTTTGTGGGATGTGTCCCTGAAAAAGAGATATCCAATTCTCTCTCTCTCTCTCTCTCTCTCTCTCTCTCTCTCTCTCTCTATATATATATATGTATATATATATATATATATATATATATATATATATATATATATATATATATATATATATATATATACAGGTATATGTGTGTGTATGTATGTGCGTGTATGTGTTTGTGTGTACAGATCTATAGATTCATAAATACATACACACAAACATATATACATATATGTGTGTGTGTGTTTATGTGTATAGATAGATAGATAGATAGATAGATAGATAGATAGATAGATAGATATTCTACGACTTATCCCGTTCAGAATTACATCTCGCAAACTTCGCTTCCCTTCTTTAATTCCCAGCAAAATTACGCCCGAGCATTTTGACGCGTATTACACCCTGTCCCTCCGCTACGAGTCTAATAGAAGGCAATAACGGAAGCCAGGCGAGCAACTACGAACTCCCCGACTCGTTTGTTGCTCTTGTTGCTCGTCTTGCATGAACTGATACGCATTAAGTCGAGTGAATTGCAGAAGCAACGAATTGCAGCAATATCTCAGAAATGACGAAGGTAGTCTATTCCCTTCCGGTCCAAGGTCGAATGAATATTCAAAAGCGAGTGCTGCCTCTTCTAGTTCGTGTCTCCTTGCTGGTGTGGGGAGCTGACACATTAGAAGAGTACATTACTCTTATATTAATCAAGGAGAGCAGACGCTTTCTAAGCGTATATTGCTCGTATTATTACTCCGGACTCGATTTGCTTGAGGGAGTCCGGTTAACGAGAGATGCTGGTCTTTGTATTAAAAGTTATATGAAGAGAATGTTCACCTCAGGTTTATTGCCATAATTGTGGAGATACGGTCTTTCTCTCTCTCTCTCTCTCTCTCTCTCTCTCTCTCTCTCTCTCTCTCTCTCATGAGAGACGGAAATGTCCGATCTTGAGAACAGATGTCAAACAAGATCTTTACCTGATAGATAGAAAGTACGATATTTGACAATGATGGATGGTCTTAATTGTTATTTTCTCTCTCTCTCTCTCTCTCTCTTCTCTCTCTCTCTCTCTCTCTCTCTCTCTCTCAAAATTTCATATTACAACGTTGTCGATGATCGCTGTAAATCAGTATAATTACGGCATGATAGAAACAGATTATATACATTGCAGATTTATGCAGCAATCACGCACATGAAACATATCAAGTAACTTGTTAAGTTTCAGGTTTAACCAAAATGTATTTTTGTAACGTTAGGTTGCTTCTACAAACAGAGAGAAAGCAAAACGAAGGTCATTGTAGATATCATAACGATCAAAGCATACTCCTTACTTTTGACAACATTTAATAGGAGATGTATAAGTACGCACACACACACACACACACACACACACACACACACACGCACGCACACTTCCTTTATGAATATTATTCAACTGCAGACGGCAAGTTCATCGGTAGCAATTAATCTCACTTCTTTGCTATTTGAGTCATTCTGGCTCTCATTTGGTTTTGGGAACTCTTAGTATAAATGATTTAATACAAACGTTATTACATTAAATGTATACGATAATAGATTCTCACTCGGCTGTTGTAAAAATCCTATAAAATTCCTTACTAAAATAAAGTCTAAAGTTAATGTTCCGCTGCTAAATTTAATGAATGCCATGTTAACAGTACAACGCTAAATTTAATGGAGGCCATATTAATAGTACAATGCTAGATGTAATGGAAGCCATGTTAACAGTACAATGCTAAATTTTATGAAGGCCATGTTAACAGTGCATTGCTAAATTTAATGGAGGCGAGGCTTCGTAAGTACCGCATACTTTTGGGGCCAGTTCCACCGGAATATTTATTTATACAGTCACGGCTTTCCGCTGTAAAGAACGAGGCCATAAAACCATAAACAACGACCGCTTAGCATCCGCGATGCCCGTCGTCCTTTTGATTTTTTTTTTTTTATGGCCGAGTTCGGAATATTCAGTTTCGTCTCCGTGAAAAACAACGGCGACAGTATTTGATGGTCGCGTGCGTGACTGGACTTTGAGATCTGTGTCGGGGGTGGGGGAGGGGGCGGTGTTCATCTGCGAATATTTATTCTATACCTGATCGGATCGTGTTCAATTTTTTATGGGGTCGGGAAATGTGGCGAGTTGTATAAAATAAAAGTTGATGGAATGGAACATTTAAGGAAAGGTTTTAACGAGATGCTGAATGACGAGTGTGGTTTCTCTCTCTCTCTCTCTCTCTCTCTCTCTCTCTCTCTCTCTCTCTCTCTCTCTCTCTCTCTCTCTCTCTCTCAGAGCTTTGACTTACGGTTCTGAAGTCATGGTATCATTCTAGAATATTTTATTTCCCGAAAAAATATGTAAAACGTAAGATGTTTGTGAGGAATGCGAATGTGGATGGTTCTCTCTCTCTCTCTCTCTCTCTCTCTCTCTCTCTCTCTCTCTCTCTCTCTCTCTCTCTCTCAGTCACCATGAAAGTTTCGTCATTACCCGGTTCTTTTACGCACGCTTCTTAAGGCCTGGTATCATTCTAAAATATTTAATTTCCAGTAGAAATATGTAAAATGTACGATATTAAACAGATTTCATGATGCTACAATAAAACATTAGCAGCAACAGAACAGACCAAGCTTCCAGTGATCAATCAAATATGGTTCTCCCTATGCAGAACGTTTTGATACTAATAAACCAACGTTAGAGGATATTAAACTAAACGTTTGCTGCAGACCAGATCAGTTACGTTTAGCGGCTGGTAATAAAAGGCTCCACTCTGGGCTGTATCACTTGTTGCTTCGGATGCGGCCAAAGATATTTATGTTTTAGTGTCCTCATAAAACTTCATCAGGGGAAAAAAAAAAGTTTTTGTTGTGATCCAGAAATAACAGTTGTTATGGATAGTTGTACTTTGGATGTTGTGGAAGGTAATATTGGATGTACTCTAGTTGTTAATATATTTTTATAAATTTAATGTATGTATGTATATATGTATATATATATATAAATAATGTATATATGTATATTATATATATATATATATATATATATATATATATATATATATATATATATATATATAATATATTATATACATACAATAGTTGTACCTACATGTACACACACACACGTTTATCTTATTAAAGATAGCCTCATTCATTCATTCAGAACCTGGGAGCAAATGGAGGGGGTGGGGGCGGGTGGGGGGGAGAGCACAGGGCGTTGAGAGCCTGCCCAGAAAGGAATTCCATTAACGATATTACTACAGATGAGCATTACATTATCGCTGGGAAACAGCTTCCATAGAAAATCCTGTGTTGGACATACAGTATTAAGATGCTCCTGAATAGGGCGGATAATTACGTCAGATCCATTTATCTCTCAGAGAGAGAGAGAGAGAGAGAGAGAGAGAGAGAGAGAGAGGGGGAAGGGATTAGGTTGTTGCTATGTTAGTGACCTACTCGTGAACAGTAAATGTATATGTATGTATATATGTGTGTGCGTGTGTGTGTGAGTTTGTGTGTGGGCGTGCTTGTGTAGGAATAACTTCAGTCCCAGGAATAACGTGATGTAAAATATAAAGAGATCTGTCGCCTTTACTTTATGGCATTTTCAAGGAAACAACATACAATGGAATAAAATACTACAAAAGAGAGAGAGAGAGAGAGAGAGAGAGAGAGAGAGAGAGAGAGAGAGAGAGAGAGAGAGAGAGAGAGAGAGAATAGTAAGCTAAAAGTACAATCATCAGCTTAAAATTTCACAGCCACCCTAATGAAACCCAAAACACTATATCTATAATTGGGGACTAAAAGTTAACGAAGATTTATATTTAATTGTCATCCCAGTCAATTCTAAACCTGTATACAATGCAGAGCCAAGAGATGTAGATCAATCAATTATTATGGAATGCCGTGACTGATAAATGAGGATATGTCGTGAAATTGGAACTTCAAAAGTTCAAGCGAAGATGCAATGCATTACTACACTTAATACAATTCTCCTTGCATTTTAATGATTTGCTCACATTTTTATCTACTTATTAATTTGTTAAGTTATTTTTTGTTTTTTTAATAAGTGAGGTCTCTTATATCTGTGTTAACCTTTATTTCACTCTTAGTTCTTTCCAAAGAATGCCTTAATATTCTTTGGAAGCTTGAATTTCAAGTCAACGGTCTTGTGGTGGGCTTGTTCTATGCAAATAGGGTTCATACTCTGAATAATAATAATAATAATAATAATAATAATAATAATAATAATAATAATAATAATAATAATAATAATAATAATAATAATAATAATAATAATAATAATAATAATAATAATAATAATAATAATAATAATCTAATAGATTCACAATTTCGTGAAAAACAATCTGAGAAATAAAAATCCACAATTATATAGTAAATACATTACTATGTAAAAAACCAAAGACTTTCGAACACCTGAACGGTGTTCCTCATCAGTGTTAACGTTAAAATGCAAAGTGAGGGTAGTTTTCTTATGAAATAGTTTTTAAAAAATTGGGGACGGGGCGAGAAGATAACAGCCCATCACGGAAGTGCTGGTTCGGGTGTTATGTAATACCAAATTCAACAGGCAGTTGCGCCAATCTCCTTGATCTTCGTACTTGCGATGTTGCATCTGCCTGCGCTGCATAGGTGCCATAGTCGGAACCATCCACAATAATAATCGACTTTTTAACAAAATAACGAACAATGCAACAAAAATAAAACTGAAATTTGGAAAAGAAAGGAAAAATCATCACAGAAAGAGCACCAGTCACTATCGCAGCAGGCAACAGTGTTTAGCATCCTTAATGAATATTAAAACAATGCCGCTAGCGTTATCAAACTTTCTCCTTTGTAGCAGCGGAATAAATCGCTTTCGCATATTGCTGCAAGTTGCAGCATTACAGCACGTGTTAATTATTCGTGCCCCAATTGTGTTGCGAGATATTTCATTTTGATATCTCCTAATTAGATCGCTGCGACGGGAGTGAATTGTTGAGAGCACTTCTAAAGTGTATAAACACAGATACATTGATGTTATTTGGGAGAGAGTACTTATTGATGTTAATAGTTGTCTCGAGTGTCGTGTTCAAATAGAGAGCGATTAGAAAGTCGTTTGGTATAACCATTTCTCTGTGCGAATGAAGTATGAAATTATATTATATATATATATATATATATATATATATATATATATATATATATATATATAAATATAATAAAATATATGCATGTATATAAATATCTAAAACACACATACACACACACACACATATATATATATATATATATATATATATATATATATATATATATATATATATATATATATATATATATATATATATATATATATATATATATATATATATATATATATATATATATATATATATATATATAATATATATATATATATATATATATATATATATATATATATATATATATATTAATATATATATATATATATATATATATATATATATATATATATATTAATTTATTCATTCATTTACGTAGAAAAAAATGGTTAAACTAAACGACTCTAATCGCTTCCTATTAGAACCCGACACTGGAGACAGCTATTAACATATTTAAATACTTTCTCCCAAATAACAACACTGTATCAGAATTCACACACACTGAAAGTACTCTGAACAATTCACTCCTACCGCATTTAATCTAATTAGGAGATATCAAAATGAAATAACTCGCAACACAATTAAGGAATGAATAATTAACATGTGCTGTAATGCTGCAATTCACAGCAATATGCGTAAGCGATTTATTCCGCTTTCACAAAGGAGAAAGTTTGATAATGCTAATGGCATTCTGTTTAATATTCATGAAAGATGCTAATATTGTTGCATTAGAGGCTGGTGGTATTCAGTAATGCTTTTTTTTTCTTATTTTCTTTCAGATTTGCAATTTGATTTTTATTGCATTGTCAGTCACCTTCGTAAGAACTAAATAACTGTATTCCTTTATAATACACTGATTTATATCTCATAGCTCTGCATTGTTTAAGAATTATTGATGGTTGAGAGGGCAATTGAATATTAAATCTCTGTTCATTTTTATTTCCTAGTTGTGGATTTAGTATCACTACATTCCTGAATGAAAATTTACACACAGATTACAATTGTTGTTATGAATGCAAAACACTGAAAGTCTACTGTAATTCTGAATGAAAAAAATACACATGAATAACAATTGTTTCCATGAGTGAACTTGGATGCGAAACATTCAAAGTCTTACTGTAATTCTGAATGAAAATTTACACACATACCACAAATGTTACCATGAATGAACTTAGATGCCAAACACCTAAAGTCTTATTATAATTCTGAATGAAAATTTACGCACGAGTAACACCAGTTACTGTGAATGAAACACTTAAAGTGAATGAAACACTTAAAGTCTTACTATAATTCTGAAAGAAAATTTACAGACATACTACAAATGTTACCATGAATGAACTTAGATGCCAAACACCTAAAGTCTTATTATAATTCTGAATGAAAATTTACGCACGAGTAACACCAGTTACTGTGAATGAAACACTTAAAGTGAATGAAACACTTAAAGTCTTACTATAAGTTCTGAAAGAAAATTTACAAACATACTACAAATGTTACCATGAATAAACTTAGATGCCAAACACCTAAAGTCTTATTATAATTCTGAATGAAAATGTACACACGAGTAACACCAGTTACTGTGAATGAAACACTAAAGTGAATGAAACACTTAAAGACTTACTATAATTCTGAAAGAAAATTTACAGACATACTACAACTGTTATCATGAATGATCTAGATGCCAAACACCTAAAGATTATAATTCTGAATGAAAATAAAATAAAAGTTACTGTGAATGAAACACTTAAAGTGAATGAAAGTCACTTAAAGTCTTACTATAATTCTGAAAGAAAATCACAGACATACTACAAAACCATTTGAATGAACTTAGAAACAAAACAACCTAAAGTTATGTATAAGGCTGGAAAATTTGCCCAGTAACCAGGTAATGAAACACTTTAAAGTGAATGAAAGACTACTATAATTCTGAAAGAGTTACAGAATTACAAATGTTACCATGAATGAACTTAGATGTAAAGTCTTATTATAATTCTGAATGAAAATTTAGAGTAACACAGTTACTGTGAATGCTTAAAGTGAATGAAAACTCTCTAATTCTGAAAGAAAATTTACAGAACTACAAATGTTACCATGAATGAACTTAGGCTAAACACCTAAAGTCTTATTATAATTCTTTAAACGAGTAAACCAGCTGGGAAGGAAACAGGAAAGAATGAAACACTTAAGTCTTACTATAATTCTGAAAGAAAATTTACAGACATACTACAAATGTTACCATGAATGAACTTTGAAGTCTTATTATAATTCTGAATGCCATAACACCAGTTTTGAATGAAACATAACAGAGGTGAATGAAACACTTAAAAAGTCTTACTATAATTCCAAGAAAATTTACAGACATATACAAATGTTGCATGAATGGAATCACCTAAAAGTCTTATTATTTGGAATGAAAATTTTGCCGAGTAACACCTGACTGTGTGACATTGATTTTATTAAATTTTTAAAATGAAAATTTGGACATAAGAAAATTATATGAATGAACTTAGATGCCAAACACCTAAAGTCTTATTATAATTCTGAATGAAAATTTACGCACGAATAACACCAGTTATGAATTATAATTCTGAAAGAAAATTTACAAACTTACTAGCAAATGTTACCATGAATAAACTTAGATGCCCTAAAGTCTTATTATGACTGAATGAAAATGTACACAGAACAACACCAGTTACTGTGAATGAAACACTTAAAGTCTTACTATAATTCTGAATGAAAATTTATCATGAATGAACTTGGATTACGTAAATAAAATAAAGACGGCAAGTCACCACTTTCCCAAAATCACCGACCATCAAAACCATTGACTTGTAAATAAAACAAAACAACACGCAAGTTATGTAAAAGGCTGGTTGCCCATCCAGGTAATGCTTTCGTAGACTCCAGAGTTACAAATTAGATGGTACTGGCGGTAAAGTCGTTTTGCCTAAGGTAGAAAACCGGCCTGAGAACTCTCTATCGGAAATGAAGCAATCAAGGAGAGTGGCCGAAGGTTTCTTTAAACGAACCGCTGGGAGGAAGAGGAGGAGAAGAAACATTACCCGATTCGGTTGCAGAGAAACATTACCGAGGGTTGAAGGGAGAAGCCATTGCCGTTTCTCATAACAGAGGTGTATATAGCCCAAGGAGTGATATAACTTTGCTGTGGAATCTCCGGTGTGTTTGGAATAACAATTTTGCCTCCTCCTGACCGTGACATTGATTTTATTAAATTTTTTAAATGATTTGGAAGAAATTGGTGAAAACGGTAAATTGTTTATATAACTGAGACATGGAATCTTACCCTGATTTTTTTATTTTTTATTTATGGAGACTTTTTCTGAAACGCCCCAGTATTATCCGCACAAAGAAAATTATATATTTCGCATAAATTTTTACCGTGTAAGCCGCACTGTTACAGGAATTTGCTATTTGACAGTTGA
>NC_089762.1:36803390-36805890 GCF_040412425.1 Macrobrachium rosenbergii | reverse complement strand
TATATATATATATATATATATATATATATAATATATATATATATATATATATATATATATATATATATATATATATATATATATAATAAGGAATGCATGATTATGAATACAAAAACAAGCGTAGGATATTCAGAGTTAGGAAAATGAGAATAAAGCTTTTGTGATGCTTATTCATAATTGAAAGGTAATCGAACAGATGCATATTAATTTGTACTGAATGTCCCCTATAAAACAGTTCAAAATGACTAGAAGATATTACTGAATCTTTTTTCGTTACCCCATCCTTCTTTGCATAACCTCTGATAAATACAAACAACAGGTATTTATTTAAAAAAGAAAAGGTTCTCTCTCGTAATTCAGTTCCATATGACGGGAAGACAATACTGAGTAATTTTCCTGACCCTTCGCTTTCTTGCATAACCAATTTTAAATAAAACCAGGAAGTATTTATTAAAAAAAATTCTCTCTCTTAAACCAATTGAAAATAACAAAACGATAATAGTTCAATTTATTCCTTACCCTTTCCATCTTTGAGAAACCGTTGATAACAGAACAACAGATATTTATTTAGAAAAATAAAATTGTATCAGTGTCAAATAATCGTAAAGTTGCCCCAAAGTTCCTTCACAGTCTCCAGCATGTGTTAAAACGGTCGGGTCTAATGTACCTGCGATGTAAGGCCCATTTCTCTTTGCTTTATGGTCGAGTTTCCTCGTGGGGTGGAAAAAATTTTTTTTTCTCTTCTTTCATAATCCCAGCAGGTAAGCTGAAGGAAGTCTTTAATAAGAAAGTGGGAAAAATTGGCTAAGAAGCGGTGTGTGTGTTTTTTTTTTTTTTTGGTGGGCGGGAGGGAATGAAAGGTGTAGGGAGAATGTACTGGTGTTATGGTACATATATTTTATTTACAGTGTAGCTAGTGTGTGTATATATATATATATATATATATATATATATATATATATATATATATATATATATATATATATATATATATATATATATATATATATATATATATATATATATATATATATATATATGTATATATATATATATATATATACATACATATATATACATACATACATACATACATACATACATACATACAAACATACATACATACATACATATATATAAATTCCTAATCATTGTTGGTCCCAGTGAAAACGAAAAGACAAAAACCAACTAAATAAACAGAAGTAAATAAAAAAAAAATCTAACTAACAAATACACAGGTGTTCGAATGGTTAGTTATTCATGGTAAGAACATGAATAAATAACCAGGAACCAGGTATTGAGCGATGTTTAATATATGCAATTGCCATTCACAGCCTCCGCTGTAATTTCGTGAATAAAGCGAAAAGTAGCGGACAAATACTTTCTCGTATTTTCGACTGCTCAGATTTGCAATGCAAAATGAATTTAGATGTGTGATTGCAATTATTCATTTCTCTTTTTATTTCGACGAAAATCGCGGAGACTGCGGTAAGTGGTGAATTCACACCCAGGGAGAGATATCAGTGTAACGCTTTTTTTTATTGCGTGTTAGAATACCCAGTGGGAGAAAAATTCGACGTGTAATCGTTTTCAAAAACGATGCGTGGTTTGGCCCACACACACTATTTCGGGGAGGGGTTAGGGAGAGGGGGTAAGGGTATGGGGTGGAGGGTGTATTCTGGTGCCGGAGGAAGAAGATAGGAACTATTCTTTTTTATTGAGTTAGAAAGGCATTTAGACAAAAAGATCTAGTTCACCTCACAGGCATACACACGTATATATATATATATATATATATATATATATATATATATATATATATATATATATATATATATATATATATATATATATATATATATATATATATATATATATATATATATATATATATTTCATCCTCACAAGTGAGGTCTCACTTTTCCTGCCTCCTTTTCGAGCTCCCACTGAATGAGAGATAAACCAGTGAATTATCAAATTTCCCCTCCCATCGGCCTTTCGATAGAAAAATACATACCTCAAGACTTCACTTCCCTTTATAAATTGTTATGATTATATGATGATTCTCAATTCGTTTGGTCAATTCTCTGCCTTTCTCAAGCTTTCATAGTTATGACAGTTCTCTCTCTCTCTCTCTCTCTCTCTCTCTCTCTCTCTCTCTCTCTCTCTCTCTCTCTCTCTCTCTCCTTGCTAAGGAACCTCGCAACGAAAACAATTCACAGCTAGTAACAATAAACAAAATTAATGAGAGGCAATACTTCTAATTCTGAAGGGTATAATCGGCCGGAAGAAAAGGGCCCAAGAAAGAAAATCAGGACTGATGATTATATATCAAAGTCCTTTTCGGCGGTTTATCATTTTAATGTTTCTCTCGTGCCGTCTGTTAGCTTGGGAACTTATTAGGCCAAATGTCTGTTATGTGTGTGTGTGTGTTTTTAGTTTTCTGTAAAAGAAAACTATTGCGCCGGCTTTCTCTGTCCGTCCGCACTTTATTCTGTTC
>NC_089762.1:36775890-36795890 GCF_040412425.1 Macrobrachium rosenbergii | reverse complement strand
TCTCTCTCGATTTATTTTTAAGTCGTCCTTTGTAGCAATGCCTTCCCTCCGCCAATGTCTTTTCTGTGAGATCCCTTTGTTACTCGAGAAAATATTCCGACTTCCGAGTGAAATCATTTCATTATCATAACACAAACAGCAATATGGCTTCAGGAGCCCCTTTCTGAGTTATGCATTTTACCCCTCGTTCCTCTCCAAGGAACCGCCATGTTGCTTACGTCATTACTTTCCCTCTTATGCTTTTATTTCGAGATCAAAGTCAAGGTCACTTGCTTGCAGTTACCTTTAGAGACGGGGATGAGGTTGCTCGTTATTGGTTGCATTGTTATTAAGGGGGTCATAGTTATTTAATGTATTTTGAGATATAAGTAGGATACAATGATGAGATTCAACACATGTAATATATACATTTTCTTGTCTCTCATATAATCATATAGCACAAACTCTCTCTCTCTCTCTCTCTCTCTCTCTCTCTCTCTCTCTCTCTCTCTCTCTCTCTCTCTCTCTCGTTGCAGTTTGTATAATTACCTAAATTGTTTAACACCAGATTTTAACTCTCTCTCTCTCTCTCTCTCTCTCTCTCTCTTGTTGAAGAAACTGGATTATTATGTGTCTCATATCATCTTGTTACACTAATTCTCTCTCTCTCTCTCTCTCTCTCTCTCTCTCTCTCTCTCTCTCTCTCTCTCTCTCTCGTTTATTTGGAATCCCGATTGAAATGTCGCCTCACTGTTCGGTTCGGCGCCTTGTTGATTGACTGGATTTTTTTTTGGCGGCTTACACATTCAAAGGCCCCAGCGAGAGTTATGCAATATAAATATCCCGGACTAAAGAGAGAGAGAGAGAGAGAGAGAGAGAGAGAGAGAGAGAGAGAGCTGGCAGTCTCAATGCAATTTTACGGAATATCCCGTGACAGCGATGGAATAATAAAGTGACCACGGTTAAAATTTTTACTCGACGCAGCTGTCGATTTGTCTGTTGTTCGCTGTTATCCACTGGTCTTTCCCTTTCTGTTTTTTACTCTTTTTTGCATTTGCATTCTTTCAGTTGATTGTTATTTATGTACTCATTTTTTTTCGATGCCAAATTTGGAAGGATTTCATAAGTTGAGTCCCAGTTGCTCCAAACGTTTTAATACCTATATGTTGTTGGAGTTTTGTTTGGTTAATTTCTGAATGTTCTCTCAAACTTATAATGTTTCCTTTCCCTTTCTATTTTCAGTTATTATTATTATTCAGAAGATGAACCCTATTCAGGGGCCATTGACATGGAATTAGGCTTCCAAAGAATATGGTGTTCATTTGAGAGAAATGACAGAAGGTAATATGAAATACAGAAAGAAGAGATCGAATTGAAAAAAAATATATATATAAACAAATTAATAGATTAAAATGCAATTAAATGATGAAAGTACAAGGAGAATTATTTTAGGGTAGCAACGCATTGCATCTCTGCTTGAACATTGGAGGTTCTAATTGCGTAACATCCTCAGGGAGACTGTTCAGCTTTTATATAAGATTTAACTCACAAAATCAAGTGGTCGTCGTAAATACACTGTCACAAAAATAAACACAAAATGAACTACGTTGAATAAAATCAGCGCTGGTCTCTTGTTCCTCGTTTTAAAAGTCACATTCATTAATGATACCCGTCAGATATCAAGCTTAGAATCTCTCTCTGTGCTCAGTGTTCATATATACAGATCCAGGGGTACCGCAGCTGAATGGAGGTTAGTTTAGTGTATATTTTATTCAGTGTAGTTCAGAGTACCTTACTATTCAGTATATCGTTATTGATGAAAAAAATATCACTATTCAGTATTTCAGTTTTCCAAAGGTTACTTGAACCTCAATAAGAAATTTATCTCTTTGTCTCAAATGATGACTTTTAACGAGGGTTCCAGATAGAGCAGATGTTGAAATGGATGAGAGAGAGAGAGAGAGAGAGAGAGAGAGAGAGAGAGAGAGAGAGAGAGAGAGAGTAGCAGCAGTAGTGGTATTTTATTGTACACGAATGTATTTTATACACACCAAAATATCCGTCCATGCTTTTCTTATGCTTAAAAAAAATCATTATTCGTTTTTGCAAAAAAATTTTTATTATAATTTTGTAGGACACTTTAGATATTCATATGCTCCCTGCAAAGAATTGTCTTATAAGTGTACCTTGCATAATAAAAACCAACAAAAGAGAAAGGAAAAATAAATGAAATCATGTACAATAACAAATTTACTTCATCAGCTCAAGTTACCTTTTCAAAATAACAAGATAAAAAGATATCTAATAATTTCCCATGTCCTTAACCTAATACTCACTCTCTAAAATTAAGCACTAAAAAAGGGATATATGTATGTATGTATGTATATATATATATATATATATATATATATATATATATATATATATATATATGTGTGTGTGTGTGTGTGTGTGTGTGTGTGTGTGTGTGTGTGTGTGTGTGTGTGTGTGTGTGTGTATGTAACATAAAAACAATTTTCCATGTCCATAATATGATAATCGCCCAAAAAAGTCAAGTACAGAAAACGGGATATCTATATATATGACGACATAAAAACCGCCAATAAAAATTATATAACTTTCCTATCAGTATAAATGGAACCGTAAGGTGATTCCATTTGCAATAGCTGTCCTTCCAGAATTTAAATCAGCTCTCGCTCCGTTTTAATAGCCCCCAGAAAGAAAGGATGGAATTCTTAATGGCTAGTTCTTTACGAGTCTAACCTCATTTACGACTGCGAGATAATGAAACTCGGGTCGTAATTGTAAATACCATGTCCATTAAGAGGAATTTTAAAGTGTGCGAGCAATATCTCAAATATCGGTAGGAAATTTTTTTTTTAAGCACAAAGGTAAATCAGAGAGAGAGAGAGAGAGAGAGAGGAGTTTGTGTTGTGACTGTACAAGACAAAAAATTATCCGATTTTTTTAAGAAATGAAAAATGAGAGAGAGAGAGAGAGAGAGAGAGAGAGAGAGAGAGAGAGAGAGAGAGAGAGAGAGAGAGAACGGGGGCAGAGTGAAATTTGAATTACATGATTATACGGGAGGCAAGAGAAAATTGGTTTACTTTAACAAATGAGAAAAGAGAGAGAGAGAGAGAGAGAGAGAGAGAGAGAGAGAGAGACGTGGGTGGAATTTGTTACATGATTACACCAATTTATAGAGAATCCACGACATAAAAACAGTCTTCCATTTATGTAAAATTGTTTTGCGTCGAATTTTATTTGGTCAGTATCCCCGCCTCTAGGAATTTACCAGTTCATTGTTGTATTAGCAGAGATTAACGCAACACTGTGGGAGGTTTAATTAACGTCAAATGATCGCATATTGCTTTATCCCTTGATGGTCGTTGATTTGATTAACGCAGTTTTGCAGGTCAGTTTATTGTCTGGTGGTATGTTTCGTTTTAGTTTTCTGTAAAAGCTGTTGTGCCGGCTTTGTCTGTCCGTCAGCGCTTTTTCTTTCCACCCTCAGATCTTAAAAACTACTGGGGCTAGAGGGCTGAAAATTGGTTCGTTGATCATCCACCTCCAATCATCAAACTTACCAAATTGTAGCCCTCTAGCCTCAGTGGCTTTTATTTTATTTAAGGTTAAAAGTTAGCCGTGGATCTTGCGTCTGGCAGTGCTTTCCGGAGGTGTGCGAAACTTCCTCACTCTACCGCATCTGGGGAGCAACTGAATCGCTACCGGTCATAGCTGATGGTTTTATACATCATTATACGTTGTACAGAAAACTCGATTGCGCAGAGGAAACTTCGGCGCATTTATTACTTGTTTTATTTCAACTTTTATTTGTATTTTTTACATTTATTTATTTGGTTTTAGGGTCATATATTTCATCGTGTTAATATTATTTAATTTTTTTATATTTTTTTCGCTTTTTGTTGGACCTTTTTTATTTATGTATAGTTTATATATATATATATATATATATATATATATATATATATATATATATATATATATATATATATATATATATATATATATATATATATATATATATATATATATATATATATATATATATATATATATATATATATATATATATATATATGTATATATATATAACTGTGTTCGTTGTTCTCTATTGCTGAATGTTTCAATAAAAACCTGATTTAAAAATTTTTTTTCATTAACTTAAAATTGACTGTCAGTTTTATGCCAAAGCAGAGCTTCCCAAACCTCAGATAAAAAACTCGTAATAAGATTTTTATAAAACAACCGAATTCTAGACCAGGTAAACGTTGATTAGCCCCTTACGTATTTACCTGCCCTCGTCTTCATTACTCCAGAGGCCAGAGATTTAGGTCTTGAAGAATACTCAACTCGCAATTCATTAAATCCGGTAAATGGTCCGATCTTAATTATCCACTGGTCGTTAATGGCGCCTCAGTGAAGGAGAAACGTACTCTCTCTCTCTCTCTCTCTCTCCCAGGGTAATTTTCATTTCCTGTTCCTTAATCATTAGATGTTCTTTATGTCGAGAAAGACATTGCCTCAGGGATTGGTTAATCTCTCTCTCTCTCTCTCTCTCTCTCTCTCTCTCTCTCTCTCTCTCTCTCTCTCTCTCTCTCTCAGGGTATTTTCATTTCCTGTTCGTTAATCATTAAATGTTCGTCATGTCAAGAAAGAGGTTACCTCAGAGAGAAGTTAATTTCTTCTCTCTCTCTCTCTCTCTCTCTCTCTCTCTCTCTCTCTCTCTCTCTCTCTCTCTCTCTCTCTCTCTCTCTCAGGGCAATTTTCATTTCCTGTTCCTCAGTCATTAAATACTCTTTATGTCAAGAAAGACATTGCCTCAGGTCATATAGTCCCTGTGGGGATAGTTAATCTCTCTCTCTCTCTCTCTCTCTCTCTCTCTCTCTCTCTCTCTCTCTCTCTCTCTCTTTCTCTTCTCTGTAATTTTCACTTCCTGTTCCTCAGTCACTAAATGTTCAAGAAAGACATTGCCCCAGGTCAAATAGTCCCTGTGGGGATAGTTAATCTCTCTCTCTCTCTCTCTCTCTCTCTCTCTCTCTCTCTCTCTCTCTCTCTCTCTCTCTCTCTCTCTCTCCATCTCTTTCTCTCCCTTATAGCCATTGTTTAAAGGGACATTAATCAATACTATGAGAAGTAATCTAATGCTATAGCTTGATTCAGGCTATTGAAAAATTAGAACAATTTTTCGTTGTACAGAATAAACATCAATGGGAATTGGTTATCACCTCTGTATTTTAAGTGTAAGAGAGTAAATGGGTGAATAATGAATTGAAAAGTGTAAAACAACGTTCCCTGGACTGAAAAAGAAAATGACCAATCAGAGACTTTTTTCATCAAATATACACGATAAAGAAAAATTAATAATGTGACCCTTGTTTCATTGTAGTTTTGTATGTAGTATATTATTTATTGCAATCCTGGTACTACATGTTCAATTTATTTTGTTGTTTTAGAAAAAAAATGATAACATGATCACTATTCACAGAAGTAGAACAAATTCGTTATTGCATATCTAGGAAATATTTGTAATATTTGCCTATAAACTTTATAATACTGAACAATATCCAAATTATTTTTCAATTTCCTTACGGGACTATGAATATGTTTAGAAATAATCTATGTATGTTCCTCACAAACGAACACAATTCTAAGCAATGTCATTTCATCTATTTTCAATCCTGATTTGAACAGATGATCTTGAAAGTAACTTTTTAATACTTTATTCGTTCACGCAGCTCTTGAGTGATGTCTTTAATTCATGTTAAAAATAAAAAAAAAATAAATTATATAAACATCAGGGTTTTTTTCAAGACTTTTTCGGTCGTATGATAAATTAGATTAATTAAACCTCTTATGGGGAAAGAGGGGATATTTTATAATGATTCATTTACGAGTTTAAAAAATCCTTAGTATTAATAGTGTTAATAACTCAGTCTGAGGCCATTATCATTAATTACTGAAATAAGATTAATCATCTCTGTTCACTCTCTTATTAGAGAACATTCGGAGCTCGCATTGCAACCTGTCATCTTTAAAACAAATCATCATCATCATTATGTTCTTTGATTATAGTGGGCGTTAACTGAGGTGATACTGTTTCACATACTTAGGTCGTTCAACATTCAGGGGTCCAGTCTTTTAAATTGTGTTCGACGATTTCATTTAAATAATGTGAGAATCTGAAAATGTGTTCACATGGATAAAATGTTATTATTTTAATTCTTTGTGGCATGATACTCTTATCTTTATACTCTGAGGTGATAATTTTTCACATACTTAGGTCATGCAACATTCAGAGTACTGTCTCTTCAGCTACATTAAACAGTTTAATTTCAATTATCTGTGAAAATATGAAAATTTGCAAATGTTTGCACATTGATAGAACGCTGATTTTTCGTGATTTATAGAAAAGTTCGGTTTGTGTATCCCAGTTTATAAATGAAAAGTGGAAATAATCTCATTTATCAATAAATGGCTTTTTTTCATCAGACAAATTCAAGAATTACAAAAACAAGTAAGTGTTATTTTTCTTTTTTTAAATAGCTAGCACTTCCTCGTTTTCTGTTCTGTTACGACTCAGAAGAAAGTTGAAATAATATTCAGTTACTAAATTTTCTGATAAGGAAGGTAAGTCCACCTCAAGTGGTGTCTGAATGGAGAGGGGGAAAAAAAGCGTTTTTGTTCCTAATGTGAGATTTTCGTGGGTCCAAATGATTGGCAGACTGGGGCATGTAGGTAAAAACAGTCTTTCCACTGTTGGGGTGTATTTAACGTAAAATTTCTTAATGCCGTTATACACTTGAGCAAATAATAAATTCGTATACGAAAATTAATTAAATGGCCAAAATGATTAGCATCCTTTACTCAACCACCGCTGAATAAGTGAAAGTGGTGTCAGGTGTGGATGTCCATTTAAAAAAAACTAAGTCAAAGTGGTGTCAGGTGTGGATGTCCATTTAATAAAAAAAAAACTAAGTCAAAGTGGTGTCAGGTGTGGATGTGTCAAAGTGGTGTCAGGTGTGGATGTCCATTTAATAAAAAAAAACTAAGTCAAAGTGGATGTCACGTGGTGTCAGGTGTGGATGTCCATTTAATAAAAAAACTAAGTCAAAGTGGTGTCAGTGGATGTGTGGATGTCCATTTCCATTTAATAAAAAAACTAAGTCAAAGTGGTGTCAGGTGTGGATGTCCATTTAATAAAAAAAACTAAGTCAAAGTGGTGTCAGGTGTGGATGTCCATTTAATAAAAAAAACTAAGTCAAAGTGGTGTCAGGTGTGGATGTCCATTTAATAAAAAAAAAAAAACTAAGTCAAAAGGTGTGGATGTCCATTTAATAAAAAAAAACTAAGTCAACGTGGTGTCAGGTGTGGATGTCCATTTAATAAAAAAACTAAGTCAAGTGGTGTCAGGTGTGGATGTCCATTTAATAAAAACTAAGTCAAAGTGGTGTCAGGTGTGGATGTCCATTTAATAAAAAAACTAAGTCAAAGTGGTGTCAGGTGTGGATGTCCATTTAATAAAAAAAAACTAAGTCAAAGTGGTGTCAGGTGTGGATGTCCATTTAATAAAAAAAACTAAGTCAAAGTGGTGTCAGGTGTGTATGTCCATTTAATAAAAAAAAAAAACTAAGTCAAAGTGGTGTCAGGTGTGGATGTCCATTTAATAAAAAAAAGCTAAGTCAAAGTGATGTCAGGTGTGGATGTCCATTTAATATAAAAACTATCTCATAAAACTTCCTGTAGGAGGAAAAAGCCTTCTTTTTTAGTAATGTAAACATAACAGAATCTACATCACGTTTTGTAAAATGGTTTTTTTAGACACTGACCCACCATACTGCAGACCCTTGAATATTTTTTTTCTTAGTAAAATAAAGCATCAAGTTCTTTGGGTGTTCTGACTCGGATATGCAAATTTCCCCTCTACGTATAAAGCAACGACTTTACTACATAACAAATGAATTTTCCAAAAGGGAGAAAAATGCGGAACTTTATAATGAGACTTTGACAAAAAAGGAAAAAAAATGAAAACTCATATGAAAGTTTTGAAGTTATAATGAAGAGGTTACATATTTTCCCCAAAGTGGTCCCATTTTTTTAATGTACGAAAAATACAGATATGGGAGATCACACACACACACACACACACACACACACACACACACACACACACACACACACACACACGCACGCACATATATATAATTTTTTAAACATTGAGCCATTACCCTTACAGAGGCACAGAGGATGGTTCGAGAGAGAGAGAGAGAGAGAGAGAGAGAGAGAGAGAGAGAGAGAGAGAGAGAGAGAGAACAAAATGATTACTGCTACAGTGATACTTATAACCCTTCCCCCGCCATACAAATAATTTGTATGCATTCTGTACGTGTGAGTAAAATTTAATGCGAGACAAGTAATATTAAGATCAGTTCCACTCAAATTCAGAAAAGATACATGGTAAGTTACCAACTCTCTAAACACAGCAGGTATACGGATGTATGTACACACATACACATATACCACGTATGATCTGGAAGGAGGCAAGTAACCAGATTTATATATCAGGAAGGACATACATACACACACGTATACATACACACATATATATACATAAACCACGTATGATCCAAAAAGGACCAAGCAACCAGCTTTACATATCAAGAAATATTTTCATATTCCCAAAAGCTCTACACACACACACACACACACACACAGTATGTTTTAAACTACTTTCAAACCGGGTCTCATCAGCAATCAAATGCGATCGACCGTCTCCATATTTTACGGAATCCATCGATCGTGATGAAAATTCGGTCCTTTGGGGACACTGCTTCAGAGGGCGTTTGTCTCGGGTGTGAATTGACGACTTGTAAAGGCAGAGAGGTGTCTAGACTTGGTGACGGATTGGAATGACTGAATAACTTACAGAGCATGAGACTGGGAGTTTGGTTCTCCGGTCGTGTTGACTTTCTGAGGCTGGAATCGACTAGGTTTTTCCCTAGGGAATTATATCTATTTTTAGGGGTTTGTTACGTGCTGTTGGCTCTCTCTCTCTCTCTCTCTCTCTCTCTCTCTCTCTCTCTCTCTCTCTCTCTCTCTCTCTCTCTCTCTCTCTCTCTCATATTATTAAATTATTGCTTTGCTTTCTAAGAAGAGGAAAATCTCTTGGAAGTTCACTTATAGCTGTCTGAGTCAGTATTTCATGTTCTCTCTCTCTCTCTCTCTCTCTCTCTCTCTCTCTCTCTCTCTCTCTCTCTCTCTCTCTCTCTCTCTCTCATTAGTAAAGTATTGCTTTTTTTCAAGAAGAGGAAAATCACTTCAAAGTTCACTTAAATCTGTCTGAATCAGTACTTCATCTCTCTCTCTCTCTCTCTCTCTCTCTCTCTCTCTCTCTCTCTCTCTCTCTCTCTCTCTCTCTCTCTTATTATTATTATCAGATTATTACTTTGCCTTTCAAGAAGAGGAAAATCACTACAGAGTTACCTTAAAGCTGTCTGAGTCAGTATTCGTGTGACTGTAGATCTGAGTCACTGCTGTGTGTGTGGGTTTTTTTTTTTTTTTTTTTTTTTGTCCCCGACTTTAAAAAGCAGTGATCCATCATCATTTAACTCTATTTGGTAATCTGTCGAAATGACCAAATTATCATTAACACTTATGCAAGCACAACTTTGTATATTTTGGCTCTAGCATAGGGGTACTCCGCTGAGTATCTCAGTCAGTCATAACTGGACTTTTAAGCAGTTAGTCACTAAATCGTAATGAAGTGAAACGAAATATCTTTTGAGAAATAATAAAAATCATTAAAACTTAACGAAGTGGAAATAAATCATTTTCACAGGATAATCCTAAATAACTTTCGAGAAATAATGAAAAATAACCCTTGTGCAATCGAACTGTGACGTCACGAGGCTAAAATGAAACTGATACTCTTTCCCAATAATGTTTTCACCGCCATAGGCAGTTGATCCATTAGCAACAATCATTAACATTCCTACATTCCTGCACTCTCGCGAGGGAGGATAATGTACGCACCATTACGCCATTACGCAACTGTAAATTGGGCTTTTCTTAATGCTCGTCACCTGACTGCGTCATTAAACGCAAATTCCAGCGGGTTAGGGAAAAAAATTTCCGAGAATTTGTTGACGAATGCCAAGAGAAATTAATCTCTTAATCTCAGTACCAGGCCTTCATCAGGTGGGGGCAATATTTCATTTCATTCATTATTAGGCTCAGCGCACCGTGACAGCAGCCTCCGGCTAACGACCTACCCAAGGGAAATTATCCCTTTTTGTTTTTCCTGCTTTTTTGTGGACTCGTTTGTGAATATCTTTTGGCGAGACGTTTGGCGAAATTTTTATTAGTTTTTTTTTTTAGTTTTCTGAAAATAAAACTATTGTGCTGGCTTTGTCCTGCCGTCTGCACTTTTTTTCTGTCCGCACTTTTTCTGTCCGCCCTCGTACCTTGAAAACTACTGATGCTCGAGGGCTGCAAGTTGCTATGTTGGTCATCCACCCTCCAATCATCAAGCACACCAAATTGCAGCCCTCTAGCCTCGGTAGTTTTTATTTTACTTAAGGTTAAAGTTAGCCATAATCGCGTGTCTGGCAACGATATAGACCAGGCCACCACCGGGCCGTGGTTCAAGCTTCATGGGCCGCGGCTCATACATCATTTTGTTTGTTTTTTAAGTGTTTTATTTTGGGGGGTAGAGCTAGGATTGCTTATATTTACATAACTGTGGATTAATCTTTATCTGTATACATACGTGGGATTAATCTTCACTGTGTATATGTACCTATGGATTAATTTTTTTTTTTCGCGTGGATTCATCTTCTTTATTACTTACATACCTGTGAATTAATTTTTTTATATATTCCTGTAGATTAATCTTCTTTTTTTACATACATATCTATGTATAATCATCTTTTTGGTATGCATACTTGTGGATTTAATCTCATTTTTTTCTTACCTGTGGATTAATCTTCTTTTTTTGCGTGTGGATTAATCTTCTTTATTACTTACATACCTGTGGATTTATTTTTTATATTCTTACCTGTAGATTAATCTCTCTTTTTTTTTACATACTTACCTATGGATAATCATCTTTTTGTATACATACTTACCTATGGATAATCATCTTTTTGTATACATACTTACCTATAGAAAATCGTCTTTTTGTATACATACTTACCTATGGATAATCATCTTTTTGTATACATACTTACCTATGGATAATCGTCTTTTTGTATACATACTTACCTATGGATAATCATCTTTTTGTATACATACTTACCTATGGATATTCATCTTTTAGTATACATACTTACCTATGGATAATCATCTTTTTGTATACAAACTTGTGGATTAATCTAATTTTTATTCTTACATACCTGTGAATTATTCTTCTGTTTTGTATACATAATCGTGGATTGGTCTTTTTTGTTTACATAACCTATTAATTGATTTCATAAAGTACAAAATAATTACGCAATAACAAGGGAAATAACTTGAAGATCCCAAGACAGGAATTACAGTAATTGTCTTCTCTCGTCATTGTAATGACCAGAGAACACTTGTCATTGTATAAATATTCATGTTTCTCATTTCACCTCATTTAAGCGGTAAAACATCGACTTGAAATGCAATTATTTTTCGCTGCGATTCTTTCGGCGCCCGGAGAATGAAACTGCATATCTATAGCATGCATCATTTCCCTCTCTCTCTCTCTCTCTCTCTCTCTCTGTCTCTCTCTCTAAGCTTGATCACCGAGCGAGCGATACCGGCACAGAAATTTTCGTGAATGTTTGTTTTTCGTTTCCATCAGGAGCTCTCTCTCTCTCTCTCTCTCTCTCTCTCTCTCTCTCTCTCTCTCTCTCTCTCTCTCTCTCTCTCTTGCTTGATCACTGAGCGAGCGATACCGGCACAGAAATTTGCGTGAATGTTTGTTTTTCCTTTCCATCAGGTGCTCTCTCTCTCTCTCTCTCTCTCTCTCTCTCTCTCTCTCTAAGCTTGATCACCGAGCGAGCGATACCGGCACAGAAATTTTCGTGAATGTTTGTTTTTCGTTTCCATCAGGAGCTCTCTCTCTCTCTCTCTCTCTCTCTCTCTCTCTCTCTCTCTCTCTCTCTCTCTCTCTCTCTCTCTCTCTCTCTCTCTCTCTCTCTCTCTCTCTTCAGCTTGATCACTGAGCGAGCGATACCGGCACAGAAATTTTCGTGAATGTTTGTTTTTCGTTTCCATCAGGAGCTCTCTCTCTCTCTCTCTCTCTCTCTCTCTCTCTCTCTCTCTCTCTCTCTCTCTCTCTCTCTCTCTCTCTCTCTCTTCAGCTTGATCACTGAGCGAGCGATACCGGCACAGAAATTTGCGTGAATGTTTGTTTTCCTTTCCATCAGGTGCTCTCTCTCTCTCTCTCTCTCTCTCTCTCTCTCTCTCTCTCTCTCTCTCTCTCTCTCCTCCAGTCAAACAAGGCTCCACGACATTAATCCGGAGTCCTTAGAGAGAGCAGAGCCAAGTGGGACTACGAAGAGGTCGTGACAATTAACAGATTGGTCTCGTCGTCAGGTGATGCAAATCTTCGCTGATGACGCTTGAAAAGTTTCTGCTGATTGGTCGGTATGTTGTAGTTTAATGTGTTGCTGTATTTATAGTTTTTTTTATTTACTATTTGCTTTGCTTGTGTTTATCAATCGGTCTCATTCTTAATATGATATATATATATATATATATATATATATATATATATATATATATATATATATATATATATATATATATATATATATATATATATATATATATATCGTTTATTTTAGCTATTCGGTTTTTTTATTTTTAAGTGTTTCTCGTATGACAGTATTTACTCTATATTTTGTTTACGTTTTCAATCTTAATTTTGAGATATATGTATTTATTATTTATATATATATATA
This sequence comes from Macrobrachium rosenbergii, assembly GCF_040412425.1. Lineage (NCBI taxonomy): Eukaryota > Metazoa > Arthropoda > Malacostraca > Decapoda > Palaemonidae > Macrobrachium > Macrobrachium rosenbergii. Next base: position 36,782,958 of record NC_089762.1, on the reverse strand, counting down.
TATATATATATATATATATATATATATATATATATATATATATATTTATATATATATATATTCAATATATATATTTTATATATATATATATATATATATATATATATATATATATATATATATATATATATATATATATATACATATACTGTATATATATATATATATATATATATATATATATATATATATATATATATATATATATATATATTATATATATAACTATAGGTTTTGTTTTCCTTGTATTCATATTTTTATATTTATATATTTTTTGTATTTAATCGTGAATTTTTTTCTTTCAGTTGATTTCTTTCCCAAATTAACTAATTATTAATCATGATTGAACTCGCTGGTTTAAGGTTATACTTATTTATATTTAAGGTTTTGTAAACAAGTAAATATTTGGCTTTTTATATTCGATATAAGGAAAATACGAATACATTTTTTATAATGAAATAATCCTGGTTTTTCGCTTATAATTTTAATTTGCGCTTATACTATGAACTCAAACTTAGTCGCTAGCTCCCACGGTCAAACACACACATAGAACACACTTATATACACACACACACACAAGCAGACGCACGCCCCCACGCAACAGTAAACACGTTTTACACACACATACACACACAAACACACACACACACACACACACTTACACGCAATCCACATTCAGAGGAATGAGGGTCACAGCTTCAAGAGACGAGACCTACAGAGGATGTGAATAGATCAAACGACCCCGAAGTTTCTCTCTCTCTCTCTCTCTCTCTCTCTCTCTCTCTCTCTCAAGATAGAATAAAACCCTCTTTCTTATTTCGGTTTGATACACTTTCCCTCTTTTAAGTACATTATCTCTCTCTCTCTCTCTCTCTCTCTCTCTCTCTCTCTCTCTCTCTCTCTCTCTCTCTCTTCTTAAAAAAAAAATTATCAGATGGCGCCATTATAATGTGAAAGAAAGTGTTGCCTTCGATATGGTCGTTTTGTATTCAAATATTCACTTTGCCAACAGAAATATACGACTTGTTCACGTGTATGTTATGGTAAATGAGATTAATGAGTGGGTTATGTAAGATTATCAGTTATTGCTCAGTTAATGAGATGAAACTTAACCTTCTCCATCTAAATGAAACGAAGTGTGTGTATAGATATATATATATATATATATATATATATATATATATATATATATATATATATATATATATATATATGTGTGTGTGTGTGTGTGTGTGTGTGTGTATATATGTGTGTGTCTGTGTGTGTGTTCGTGTGTAGGTGTGTCAATGCAACTGGTAATTTGCATTTTACATCTGAACTCATATTTGCAAACCCACAGCCTAAATCTACAAAGACTAATTCCACACAAAACTCTATCTAAACTTGCTGGCGTTACCGAGCACCTACCTTCCAAATGAAAGTAAACCAAATTGAAGAGAGAAAGTTGCACAAAAATTTAAAAATGAATTTCAAAGGCTAATAAATGGATAAAGTTATAGGTTTTCAAATAGTGGTTTTTATAACGAAATCCAGTTTCTAAATACCTCCTAAATTTCGTCAGAACCAGTTTGATTACCCCCAACTCTTGCTCCCCACAAAAATTTTGTCACGTCCGAGTAGATTAGCACCCCATCCCAAATGAAAAGCAAATTCAACGCAAATTCTCCTCATCAAACTTTCATTTGGCAAACATCAAAGACGTAGCTCCCCCTCCCCAAATCCTCTCCCCCCGCAAACTTCTTGTGTTCCCCTTTAAAACATTAATCAACCCCTGCTGGCATCGTTCAAGTGATATCCCACTCTCATGACACGCCAAATCACTTAACGTAGCGGCGCAATTACGTTCGATAACCTTCCGAAGCCGAATGTAAACAAGCGAGGAGCTTTGCCGCGCGCGCGAAGCCTTTTAAAGGTAGACCTCGAAACCCAGCCGCCGCCTCTACCACAAACACCAACCAAGTTTCACAGGGCCCCACAAACACACGCGAGAGTCATCACTTCTCCGTTGATCGTTATTTATCTCTCTCTCTCTCTCTCTCTCTCTCTCTCTCTCTCTCTCTCTCTCTCTCTCTCTGTTACAAGATGATCTAAAACCTATTTTCTTTTTTCCGTTTGATACACCTGCCTTTCTTCCGGGACATTCTCTCTCTCTCTCTCTCTCTCTCTCTCTCTCTCTCTCTCTCATGATGAAATAAAAGCCTATTTTCTTTTTTCCACTTCATACACCTTCCCTTCTTCCAGAACATTCTCTCTCTCTCTCTCTCTCTCTCTCTCTCTCTCTCTCTCTCTCTCTCTCTCTCTCTCTCTCTCAAGATGAAGTAAAGCCTACTTTCTTTTTTCCACTTAATACACCTTCCCTTCTTCCAGGACATTTTTTCTCTCTCTCTCTCTCTCTCTCTCTCTCTCTCTCTCTCTCTCTCTCTCTCTCTCTCTCTCTCTCAAGATGAAATAAAAGCCTACTGTCTTTTTTCCACTTGATACACCTTCCCTCTCTCTCTCTCTCTCTCTCTCTCTCTCTCTCTCTCTCTCTCTCTCTCTCTCTCTCTCTCTCTCTCTCTCTCTTTGAGGGACCTGGGGCAACCCGAACGAACTGTAAGAAAACTGTAAGAAAAAAAACAAGATGAAATAAAAGCCTACTTTCTTTTTTCCACTTGATACACCTTCCCTTCTTCCAGGACATTCTCTCTCTCTCTCTCTCTCTCTCTCTCTCTCTCTCTCTCTCTCTCTCTCTCTCTCTCTCCTTCTCGGGTTTGGGAAGTGGAGGCAAGGATTGAAGAGAGGAAAGAGGCCCTCTCAACTCGCGTCATTTTCCAGCAATATTTTTCCTCAAGTATACTCATGTCACGGTTAGTAGCCGAATATTAATTTCCTACGAAACTTAATTTGTTGGGATATTTAATTATGTACGAAGACTAATTTTATGAGACTGAGGATCTAGCGAAGTAATTCTACACGAAACTTCGGAGCAATTAAGTTTTCTGTTCAGCCGCTACAGCGTATAATCAAGGCCACCGAAAATAGACCTATCTTTTGGTGGTCTCGGTATAATGCTGTATGAGCTGCAGCCAATGAAACTTTAACCACGGCCCGGTGGCCTATCCTATATCGTCGCCAGAAGCACGATTATGGCTAAATTTAACCTTAAACAAAATAAAAACTATTGAGGCTAGAGGGCTGCAATTTGGTATGTCTGATGAGTGGAGGGTGGGTGATCAACATACCAATTTGTAGCCCTCTAGCCTCAGTAGATCTGAGGGCGGACAGAAAAGTGCGGACAGAAAAAAGTGCGGACAGAATAAAGTGCGGACGGACAGACAAAGCCGGCACAATATTTTCTTGAACAGAAAACAAAAAATTACTCTATACCAAATCTAATTTTACACGAAACTAATCAAAGCTTTAATGATAACAGTGTCAGGAATATTTAATATGCGAGGTAATTCAATTTTATAAAATAATTTCAAAACTGTGAGCTTCACTTATGGGAGCAATGTAACTAGATTATTTTTATATGTGAGATAATCCAGTTTAATAAGAAAATTTCAGAGCTTTTGTAAGCTACAGTCATGAAGGCAATGTAACTCCATTATAAGCCTGAATTTTACAAACTGAACTACGGAAAATAAATTATCTATCTTTTACAGGAGAGAAGAAAGTTTGCACAAATGGAAATCATTAAAGCCATATGAAAAATATAAATAAGAAAGTTACAGTAACCTTACTTTCTAAATCAAAACCTAAAGTAAACTTAATGACCTTCCTTTTATAAAAGGGAGGATGAACCTTGCACAAACGAAAACCAATCAAGGCTTATTAAAATGAAAAAAATAGATAAGAAAGTCAAAAAGAATGCTCCTAGCAGGTCGACACCATCGCCTCGGGAAAGAAGTTTCTCCTCTAAACTTGAGGTGAACAAGTGTAATGAATTCGCCACGCTGCTCTGCCGGGGAAAACTTGTTGGTAATCTTCCTTTTCCCCCCAAAAGAAACTTTTGAAATCAATTCCGTTCTTGCGGGATTCATGAGAGAATGAATAGCAAGGGACGACTGGGGCCTAAATAGTGGGTGCGTTCTCTTGGTATTGTTTTGAAATTGGTTTCATTGTTGTTGTTGCTGTTCTTCTTGCAGGAATTAGAGAGTAGGATGGGTGGGCTGATTTTGTGGCTGGTTTAGATAGTAGTTGGAAAGTTTGATTTACCAGGGTACTGTTATAATTATTATTATATTGCTTGGAAATTAAATTGTTGTATATGAAAATTCCACAGTTTTATCAAGAAATGCAATGTATTGATATGTAGATGTTTAATATACAACTATTATTATTATTATTATTATTATTATTATTATTATTATTATTATTATTATTATTATTATTATTATTATTATTATTAAACATTCACAGTTATATCAAATACAATTTATTGATATGTTTCCAATTTTTAATATACCACAATTATTATTATTATTATTATTATTATTATTATTATTCAACCCTGACTGCAATCCACACCAGTCGACTAACTACAAAGTTATCTAATTTACTGCTTTGAAAAAGAAGAGTACAACTGATTTCCCAGTAATGATCTCAAAGACGTTTCCCACACATGGGATCGGACTCGGGTCTCTGGATTGTGACTGTCGTTCACCACATGAATTATAATCCCTTATTTATTTTGAAGGATCGTTTTAAGTAACAATACATTTTTTTTCAGACTGAATTTCACTTCATTGATCTGTCTCAGAGCTGCATGAATTCTTTACAAAAATAAACAGACAGGCGATGAGACAGGGAATACAGACAGTACTGACGGTACCTGGAATCGAAAAAGACGAACACCCACAGGTAACAGCCATCTGGTAATCGGAAAATACTGACCTGGCAAGTCGGAAAAGGATTTCCAATAAACCAACCCTGCCAACCATGTCTTGCAGAAACGGCTCCGGGATGCAGTGTAGAAAATACATCCATTTTCCTTTGCAGGGGAATATATAACAATGGAAGTAAATTTGGAGTAAGGAGGGATGGAAGAAGGACGCGAGAATTGCGTAAGGAAATGGGAAGAGATGAAAATAATCTTAGAAGGAAATGAAAGGAAGAAAGGGTATTTTTTTCCTTAATTCCTCTTTTCCTTTGTCAGTTTTAAGTCTCCATAACTGCAGCTAATTTGTATTAAGCATAAACAGACACACACTTACACACACACACACACACACACACACACACACATATATATATATATATATATATATATATATATATATATATAGAGAGAGAGAGAGAGAGAGAGAGAGAGAGAGAGAGAGAGAGAGAGAGAGAGAGAGAGAGAGAGAGAGAGAGGAGTTAAGGAGAATAATGAGAGAGAAAGAGAGAGAAAAGAGAGAGATTGTAAAAAAACGAGAATGCTCTGAGGACAGGAAACGTGAGGAAGAATTAATGATGAATGAGGAGAGAGAGAGAGAGAGAGAGAGAGAGAGAGAGAGAGAGAGAGAGAGAGAGAGAGAGAGAGAGAGAGATACTCACTAATGAAATCGTATAACTGAGAGTGAAATGGATTTTTATATATATATATATATATATATATATATATATATATATATATATATATATATATATATATATATATATACATATATACATACTGGGTCTTCCCAATGACAAAATCGTACGCAATGTTAATTAATTGCATTGCCCCGATAACTCCATACACTGGAATCAGCGGAATTCCTAACCGGGAAGGTGTTCCCAGTCGTATGAACAACCACTGGAATTTTAATTATGATTCAATTCGGTTTTACGTCCACTAATGTTTAGATACCCAGCTATAAAATAAAAAAAATATCTATCATATTTGACTCACGGTCATTCACGCGCGCTGCCGAATTGATAAGCCACGGGAATTCAGAACACGCATAATTTTTTTTTTACGGCAGATGATATATTGACTCAGTCATTTCGCTGGCTGTTCTATTTATGGGGATAATGCTTTTCAGATTCTGTCTGATTTAATGGCTTTCGTTAAATTCCTGGGATGACGGTGGCATCATGCTTTGGTGACTAGACTGGAAGGCGAAATGTTAATGATTTGATCCTGTTAAAACCTTTCCTGAGATAATAATAATGTTTGGAAATTATAATTATGAGAGCACTGGATAGAAAAAATCATAAATGTTGCTGATTGTCATTATACGAAACTAAAACTTCAGTGGAAGGATGAAAATACATTGTTTAAAAGACCTATGTCTTTGGGGAATTATAAGAGTACTGAATGGCAAAATTGGTAATTGCAGCTGAATTTGAAGATAAAATACTGATTCTTGTGTATGGGTCCATACCTGAAATTATGAATTTAAAGGAAATTGCTTCTAAAGAGTCATTTCACTTTATTGTATCAAAAGGATAAAACCTGGAATAGATGGATATTTAGTATTGACAGCAGGAACCAACGACTCTTCCTATATACAGACCTATGGCTTTACAAAATATATAGGGAATAGAATTGAATATTATACATTAACTTATTTTATGCAGAACCAAGGGAAATAGGGATCTTTCCTAGATAGTGACCCCAAGGTTTTTCGGGGGTCGTTATCGAGGACTAATATTTCTTTGGGGCCACTATCTTTATGATGTTTACAGCCTTTTGTTTATGTTTTTAAGGTCGTCTCCAAAGGGCTTGTACTAAACACGCCGCAAAGGTGGATACATACCTGGTTAAAACCCTTAGCGGTCACTGTCTAGGAAAGATCCGAAAATAGTAAAAAAGTAGTAGGAATCTTCCCATTGCTACTAAACTTAGTAACCTATTGAGTACAGGAGGCTAAATTAAGAATGAATGCGATGGAAGAGTTTTCCATTTAGAAATACTTTTATAAACAGTGTTTCCATAGCCTGCAAACTCACTACTGCTAACACAGCCCAGTTTTCCAAACGCCTCGTTAACTCGTTCAGTCGATGGTTTGCCTTGTGACGTGATTGAAGCGGTTCCAGACCGTGGTAACGCAAAACCCGATATTCTTCCAAGCTTATCCATGAGTTGTGCATCTCTGTGTTTGTGATTTAGGCAGAATT
>NC_089762.1:36758390-36765890 GCF_040412425.1 Macrobrachium rosenbergii | reverse complement strand
GATTAATTGACGGCATTCTACTCTTCCCACACCCACCCCCACCTCCCCCGACCTCCCCGACCTCCCCAACCCCGTACACCATTCACATTTAGTACCCAGAAACTGTCATTTCAAAACGATTAAATTAAAAGATTTTTCTTACTGAACGCCACCTCTTGTCATTTCGCCCCCGAAACATTTTTTTTTTTTAATCGCCCTCCCTTCTCCGGGCATTTTATTTGACCTTTTATCCTTACTTCGTATGTCGCTTCCATTTGACACCACCCTACCGATCCCCCTTGACACCTGGGGCATAAATTATCCTTAAGGGAGATGAAACGTGATGTTTTATACGCATCCGGATTTCGGTAAAGTTGTATGACTGGTTTTTGGCTATGCGGCTGCGTTCAGCTCGAGCGCGGGAGAGCTTTTTTGCGTTACGGGATGATTTAGTTTAGTGGGGTTTTGCCTGTGTTTTTGTAGCGTTTTTTTTTTTTAAGAGTTTCATATGATTTTAAAGTATTGTACCAGGTTTTTGGCTCTGTGGCCGCGTTCAGCGCGAGCTCGGGAGAGCTTTTTTGCGCTACGGGACGATTTAGTTAATGGGTTTTTGTCTGATTTGGAGCGTTTTTTTTTTTTTTTTATTATTAAAAGACAGTTTCATATGATTTTAACGTGTTGTATCTGGTTTTTGGCTCTGTTGCCGCGTTCAGCTCGAGCGCGGGAGAGCTTTTTTGCGTTACGGGATGATTTAGTTTTCTGGGTTTTTGCCTGTGTTCTTGTAGCGTTTTTTTTTTTTTTATATAAGACTTAGTTTAGTGGGTTTTTGCCTGGGTTTTTGTAGCGTTTTTTTTTTTTTATAAGACAGTTTCATATGATTTTCAAGTGTCGTACCTGGTTTTTGGCTCTGTGGCCGCGTTCAGCTCGAGCTCGGGAGAGCTTGTTTGCGTTACGGGGCGATTTAGTGTAGTAGGTTTTTGCTAGTGTTTTTGTAGCTTTTTTTTTATATAAGACAGTTTCGTATGATTTTAAAGTGTTGTACCTGGTTTTTGGCTCTATGGCCGCGTTCAGCTCGAGCGCGGGAGAGCTTTTTTGCGTTATGGAACGATTTAGTTTAGTGGGTTTTTGCCTGTGTTTTTGTAGCCTTTTTTTTTTATAAGACAGTTTCGTACGAGTTTAAAGTGTTATATCTGGTTTTTGGTTCTGTGGCCGCGTTCAGCTCAAGCGCGGGAGAGCTTTTTTGCCTGCGTTTTTTTTAGCGCTTTTTACAAGACAGTTTCTTATGACTTTAAAGTGTTGTACCTGGTTTTTTTCTCTGCGGCCGCGTTCAGTTCGAGCAAGTGAGAGCTCTTTTGCGTTACGGAACTCCTGGATTTGTTGCCAGTGTTTTTGTAGCGTTTTTTGCGATAGTTTGTTGCATAGGATTAAGTTATATGGCATATCATTTCTTTAATTTTTCATCTTTCGTGAAAATTGTTGTCATAATAAATCTTTCTCGTGACAACTGTCATAAGACCTTACAGTTGTGTTTTTATTTTTTATTTTTTTATTTGTCGTGGAAAATTTGTTATAATGCAGCATTCTTGTAACAGCTGAAATATATCTTGCACTACACATCTCATAGTGAAGGCATACACTGCTGTATAACTTTTATGAAAATATTCATTTCAGTCTTGCAACACAATGTCAGTCAGTTTTCGTTCTTTTTTTATATTTTCGCTTAATTTTACCAATCTGAAAAGTTTTATTTTCCCTCCAAACAACTTGGTTGATTTTGCAGTTAAATGTCATTTCGTCTATTATGTATGACCGTTTACTTATTTTAAGTAACAGTTGTAAACCGCAATCATTTATTTACAAGCTGTCATTTATTTTTGCTAAGCTGAGCCACTAGAATTGTAGGTACAGTATACAGTGAAGCTGACTTGAAGATTAGGCAATTCTGACATGCATTTTTCGCTTTCTGTAAAAGAAAACTGTTGTGCCGGCTTTGTCTGTCCGTCCGCCCAGAGATCTTAAAAACTATTGAGGCTAGAGGGCTGCAAATTGGTATGATGATCATCCAACCTCCAGTCATCAAACATACTGAATTGCAGCCCTCTAGCCTCAGAAGTTTTTATTTTATTTAAGGTTAGATTTAACCGTAATCGTACTTCTGTCAGCGCTATAGGTACCAACAACATAGGCCACCACCGGGCCGTGGCTGAGTTTCATGGGCCGCGGCTAAGAGTTTTATGGGTCGTGGCTGAGGCCACCACCGGACCGAAAATTCGATTGCGCCGAAGAAACTTCGGCCTATTTTTTAATTGTTTGTATTGTCATAACTTAAGGAAATTTTTCATTAAGCATTTCTGTGAGGTACATAATGCATTTTGCTACAAAGTTTTTGTAGATGTATTGATATCATAAGCACCCAATTAGGTTTCATGTTAAAAGTATTACAGAAAGTGGTGCATAAATCAGAATGAATGTTTTTTTAAATTATAAATCGTTTATATTTAGATTTTCCTTTGCTAACCAAAAAATATAAAAAAAATTAATTAACCAGTATGATAAAAAATTAATAGCCTTTCAAAGTTTGATTCATATCAGAACGAAAACCCATTGAATACATCTATCGTATCGTTATGACGTCAGTGATTACTTATCGTGCGTAACATCAAAGAAACTCAGAAGTAATATTATTGGTCCGCTGTTGTTGCAGACTTCGAAAGAGAAGGATATCGAACTTCTGTTGACTGTTCATTTATTCCTTCTTTTGATCGCTAATAGAATATTCATAAGCAGATGAGGGTATTATAAGGAAGCTCGAAGAGGTGGTGGTTGATTTCCCCCCCCCCAACCCCTCACCCCATTTTTTAAGAATTAAAATAAGGTATAGAATAGCTATGTATACTTTTCAGACGGCGTAAGGAAGACTAAAATAGCCCGCTGTATCTTTCAGTAAAGTTTTATAGACATGAATTTAGTATATAAAAACATCCTATGATTTTTTTATATTGTAATTATTTCAGTCTCATATACTCTTATTCGAATACAGCATCGAATTAATTTAACATAAACATCAGTGAAGAGAAATTCTGAGAAATGTTTATTAGGTGGAAATTTTAATAACATTCTGAATGGCCAGAGATTCTAAGTAAGATATCGTAATTTTCAAGGTTTTTCGTGAATTACTTCTGCCCCAGGGCCTGACATTGCAGCCTAGTTTCACAATTGTATATATATATATGTGTGTTATATGTATATATATATATATATATATATATATATATATATATATATATATATATATATATATATATATATATATATATATATATATATATATAATATATATATATATATATATATATATATATATATATATATATATATATATATATATATATATATATATATATATATATATATATATATATATATATATATATATATATATATATATACATATATATATACATATATATACTATATATATACTATACATATATATATATATATATATATATATATATATATATATATATATATATATATATATATATATATATATATATATATATTCCTCTAAAAGAGCTACACCTTGTCTGGGTCTTTTCATGGTGCTTCTCCATGAAACTGTGTTTCATTTGTTTCATTTCCATATTCACGTGTTTTTTTGTTAAATTTTTGTGCGTAGCCTTGATCAGTTTCTGTCGAAACTATCCATTATTTGTCGTCCTCTCTCTCTCTCTCTCTCTCTCTCTCTCTCTCTCTCTCTCTCTCTCTCTCTCTGGGCTGCTTTACAGGATGCTTTGTTAGCAGTGCAACAGTGCAAACAAAAACTCCATTCTAAATGCATATGGTTTAAAGACACAGGGAGACTTTCCCTCCATACGTTTGCTTAATGGGAGTAATTTATCTTGGGCACAAAAGACCAAAGGTTCTATTCTCTCTTCACTGCCAGGCTGACGTCATGTACGGGGCAGGTGATGTCCTTTTATTCTCTCTCTCTCTCTCTCTCTCTCTCTTCTCTGAATTTTTATGTGGGGACTAGACTGTATTTTTTTACATTTATTTCACCTTTTTATCTCTGTATCTCGAGGCTTTAAACTCTACACAATTCTGATTCTTGGTTTCTCCTTTAGAAATATTGTATGTCTGTCTCTCCTCAACTGACAACTTCATAACTTGGGCCTTCTTATCATTTAATTTATTATCTCCGTTCGTCCCATATGCACAACCACTAAAGTAATTTTCAATGCAAATAAGCAATGAAAGTAGATTTTCCAAAAATGATACCCCAGATGAACCCGTTCCTCCAAGGTATGAAAGCATCACTTTTTCAATAAGGCTTCGTCTGTCAGTGATAATTTGGATCCCATTCGCCATGAAATACGACAAATTCCTTCCGAAAATTTACTCCGTTTTCAAATATTCACGTCAGGAAATTGCAAATCCTTATTTAATTCCTGTGTCTCTTTGCCTCCCGTTAGTGGCAAAATATGTCATCATTACATATCATCCTATCCATCCCAAATAAGAAGTGAAAATATCTTGAAGATAACTTATTAATATTAAGTTCCCTTGGTACAAGAAAACAACATATCTCGAAGATATCTCATTAGATATTAAGTCTCCTTAGAGACACAAGAAATCAAAATATATTGAAGATATCTTATTAGATATTAGTCCCCTTGGAGACACAATAAATCAAAATGTCTTAAAATATCTTACACTATCTTGTTAGATATTAAGACCTCTTGGGGACACAAGAAATCAAAATATCTTGAAGATATCTTATTGGATATGAATTCCCTTTGGAGATTATCGGATATGAATTCCCCTTGGAGACGCCACAAATCAAAATATCTTGAAGATATCTCATTAGATATTAAGTTCGCGTGCAAACACAATAATTGAAAATATTTTGATAATGACTTATTAGGTATTAAGTCCTCTTGGAGACTTAGAGACACAGAAAATCAAAATATCTTAATGAGATTGAACATTAAGTCCCCTTGGAGAGACAATAAACCAGAATATCTTGAAGATATAAAGTCCCCTTAGAGACTTAGAGAAGCAAGAAACCAAAATATCTCGAAGATATCTTATTAGATATTATGCCCCCATTCCCCTTTTATATAAAGAAGCTGTAGGGGGGAGAAAGGAAGAGGAAGCGGACCACCTCATTCCAAGGGCGAGAGATAGTGAGATGTTGCTGGCTGCGGTGGCGGATATATGAAGAAGAATTCTCCTCTTCATGTGTGATATTACAACTCGGAGCGAAGTGCAAGACGATCCCATATGGCGTCTCGTATTGGGCTTAGAGGGGCTAAGCCTCCCGCATGTCAACATGGGCCTGGCCATATTGCTCATGTTATTGGTATCGCCTTGCGCCCCCTCTCTCTCTCTCTCTCTCTCTCTCTCTCGGGGATGATGCGAGAGAGAGAGAGAGAAAGAGAGAGAGAGAGGTGAGGAGAGGGAGAGAGAGAGAGGGCCATCCTTTGAGGAAGAAGAATAGGTTTGGTACATCCTCGATATCAAGGAGATTGGTGTGTAGAAGAGAGATAAGGATGGGAATGACAGAATGGAGGGAGGGAGGGAATGATCTACATTGCCAATAACCACACTGTATTAGGATTTTAAGTGAGGATTTCAGAGGTGGGGGGGGGAGTCCTTTCGTGGTGGTGCTACGGAGAAAGTTACAGTAATTATGTGAAATGCTCTGATGCATTCGTATGCAGAAAGGCATCTAGAAATGCAATTGATATTCAGAAGATTTCTTTTGAAGAAATTGGAGAAGTATATATATATATAAGAAATTGATATATATATATATATATATATATATATATATATATATATATATATATATATGTGTGTGTGTGTGTGTGTGTGTGTGTGTGTGATGCAAAGTTACAGCCACGTGGCTGTAACTTTGTTCGTATAATCATCATGTTTTTTCGTCATTTAAAATCAAATATATAAAATCATATATATATATATATATATATATATATATATATATATATATATATATATATATATATATATATATATATATATATATATATATATATATATATATATATATATATATATATATATATATATATATATATATATATATGTGTGTGTGTGTTTGTATGTGTAGATACGTACATACATACATACATATATATAACCCACCAAACTCCTTTTAACCATTTAAATCAGGAGATACCAGAAATGTACAACCTTCTGGTTCCTCAGCAAGTTTCAAGGTTATAAGCTTGCTGTGCCCATGCCCTAGTTTCTTGACGCCAGCATATACCAATAGCCAAATACAGCAATTCGAATGCGATTATTTCCTGTACCAGAATTCATCTCAAAATTTCATGATGAAAATTTGGACTTAACAAGCTTGCATTCTCCAGCTGCCCTGGTTGGGTTGCTAACACAGGAGGTGTTCGAGAAAGCCTCCCTTCAATTCGTACAGAAAGGCTTCCCTAACAGCATCGTTGAAAGGGTCACAAGGAGACAATACACCGATTGTATGACTCGAGAGATACCGCCAGTGACTACAAGAGCGTCAAGAGGCACCCTCTACAGTTACAAACTCTTAAAATAACCTTTCACCTGTTACTCGAGAACAGTACCTCCACTTAGACGACCTTCAGAGACCCAACCTGATACGTAAACACACCTGTGGAAGAGTAGAAGTTCTCTTGCCACTTCCAAGACGGCTATAGTAAGGGTCACTGCAGAGATGAAAAGGCCTTATTCAGTGTCACAAATGAGCACTTTTTTTATATATTTCAACGGCATGTTCCTCATATTGTGTTGGTACACTATTCCCATTTCCCATTACTTTCTGTTACTTCTTTCTAATGAACACCATATTCTTTGGAAGCTTGAACTCGAAGTCAGTGGCCCCTGCGAGCTTGTTCCATATGAATAGGATTTAGAAGCCTGAATAATAATAATAATAATAATAATAATAATAATAATAATAATAATAATAATAATAATAATAATAATAATAATAATAATAATAATAATAATTCAGTTGTACAAAAATTTTTTATGAATTTGCATTGCCAACAGGTGTGTTTTGAGGAAGAGGATGCTGGTTATAATGGTAAAATGAAAATACTATGGAATTCTTCATAATTTAACATTCCTCGGTGTCATGGACTTTTTTTTGTGAGTTTATAGCTACTGGAATTGTGTGCTGGAAGCCAACAGCCTTTGTCGCAAACATCATTGAAAGGGAGTACCAGCCTGAAAACGACATTTGCCGTGCCTTTGGAACAGCAGCAGCAGCAACAGATACAGCAGCAATGGGAGTTCTTTGAATTAAGTCCAAAGACAAACAAAACGTTGGCTTGCGTTGTTCGCCGAGCGTATTTGTCTCATTGAGAAGGAATTACGCGGCTGGTTTCACTTGAACTGCACCCAAGGACGATCTAGCAAAACCAGGCAATTTGTGCCATGGGAGGGATCTGCCTCTCCCTCCCCCTCCTCCCCCTACCCCTCCTCCTCCTCCTCCTCCTC
>NC_089762.1:36743390-36753390 GCF_040412425.1 Macrobrachium rosenbergii | reverse complement strand
TATATATATATATATATGTATGTATATATATATATATATATATATATATATATATATATATATATATATATATATATATATATATATATATATATATATATATATATATATATATATATATATATATATATATATATATATATATATATATATATATATATATGTATATATATATATATATGTATATATATATATTATATATATATATATATATATATATATATATATATATATATATATATATATATATATATATATATATATAACTCTTTTCACATCACCGTGATTCATATACAGTCAGTAAGCTACAAACGTCCTTTAATATCCAATTCGCTCTACCTCGGAAATAATATATTTTCATATATGTTACCGAAATGGAATTTTTAGTTTATAATAAGTTCGTCGTCCCGTGGGCTCGAACCAGCGACGGACAAGAACTCAGGACTACAGTGGACGCTTAACCCACACGGCTAGCAAGTGAGGTATAAGTGGATATCGGCTCCCATATACAAATCTCCCGTCGAACTCAGGTGTTCGAGCCCACGGGACGACGAACTTATTATCAACTAAAAATTCCCCTTCGGTAGCATATATGAAAATATATTATTTCCGAGGTAGAGCTGAATTGGATATTAAAAGACGTTTGTAGCTTACTGATTATATATATATATATATATATATATATATATATATATATATATATATATATATATATATATATATATATAGATATAGATATTTATAGTTATATTTATATTTTTATATATATATATATATATATATATATATATATATATATATATATATATATATATATATATAATCACCATGACTTGTGGTTTAAAAGCAGCATAAGCTATTAGTTGCTCTTTCTGACTCAGAGATTAAATATGAGTAAGGGGAATGGTAACTAATTAAATTCTCCCCCTCAAGCCATAACCAATACCCTCCCCCTTTTTTGTTAGCGGATGGACACCAGTCGAGACAACTCCCGAGATAATGGCAGCCATTTCATTTATCTACTGTACACAAACGAACGGGAAATGGAGGAATTAATAAGCTACGTTTCCATAAAAGTGAGAAAGACTTAAGGTTTTTTTCCCAAAACTCTTTTATCCAGTTCCTGAAAGTTCTCTATTGTTCTTTGGATGGATTTATAGAGATAGTCTTTCTTTTCCGTGGTGAATAGCCGGACGTAACGAAGCCTGACGACGCAACTTAGCCTGATGACGCAACTTAGCCTGAGGTAACTAAGCCCGACGCAACTTACCCTGACGTAACCTATCCTTAGGGGGTAACTTAGCCTGACGTAACTTAGCCTGACATAAACGTAGCCTGAGGTAACTTAGCCCGATGTAACTTAACCTGAGTAACTTAGCCAGAGGTAATTTTGTCTGAGGTAACTTAGCCTGAGGTAATCTAGCCTGGCGTAACATAGCCTGACGTAATCTAGCCTGAGGTAACCAAGCCTGAGGTAACTTAGCCTGATGTAACCTAGCCTGAGTAACTTAGCCTGACGTAACTTAGTCTTAGGTAGTTGGAGGTAACCTGACATAACCTAGCCTGAGGTAACTTAAGCCAGCCATTCGGAGCTCCGGAGCCAAGGCCTGAATGACCAAACCCACAAGTAAATGAGCTCCTGAGAATGACATTTGAGAGAAGAGTTACAACCGAAGAAGAAAATCTCGTTGTGTGTGTGTGAGAGAGAGAGAGAGAGAGAGAGAGAGAGAGAGAGAGAGAGAGAGATCTACAATCGAAGAGGAAAAATCTCGTGAAGAGACAGACAGACACAGAGAGTCCTTTTGTACTTTCAAAGCTCTGTTTTTTTATCTCCTAATCCTCCAAGTCTTTTTATCTTTTTCCTGGAACCAGTAGAATAAAAGAAAAAAACTTTGCCTTGAATATATTTCACAGGCCTTTAAGAGTGTTTTCCCGCCACTCGGCTGATGTTTATGTTCTCTTTGTTGCCCAGTATCCATTCAAGAGTTACGGATCCCCTAAAATTACGGTTACGTAAATAGTCAGACCAGGGCTGCGTTGTCTTTTTTTTCTTCGTTTTTTTCGTCTTCATTCAGATGTGTGGGCAGGTAAAATTTTTCGGTGGTTTCGTTTATACATTCAAGGTTAAAACTGTATATAAATATGAAGTTATGTTCGTTTGTCTTTTTTTTTTTACGTTTTTGTTGTGAAAATGGCACAAAGTTTGATCCCCAAAATGGCTGTTTGTTAAGATGGAGTTTCAACCTTGAGAAACGTTTCGTAAATAACTAGGTA
Organism: Macrobrachium rosenbergii; assembly: GCF_040412425.1. Lineage (NCBI taxonomy): Eukaryota > Metazoa > Arthropoda > Malacostraca > Decapoda > Palaemonidae > Macrobrachium > Macrobrachium rosenbergii. The sequence goes on along the minus strand of NC_089762.1, from coordinate 36,751,116 downwards.
AAATTGAATTAAACATTTGAAGATAACTGGGTAGAACTAAATTTCTCTCTGGGAGTTCAGCCTTACTTAGAAATTCAAAAAGGTGTCAGGAAAAATATTTGTGAAAATGTAATAATCGTAAAAGTTCTCCCTTGATCGGTAACAAGGTTAGATTTTGAAATTCCAAAATTTTACACTTTTTAGTTTTCTGTAAAAGAAAACTATTGTGCCAGCTTTATCTGTCCGTCTGCACTTTTTTATGTCCACCCTCACATCTTATAAACTAGTGAGGGTAGAGAGCTGCTAATTGGTAAGTTGATCATCCACCCTCCAATCATCAAACATACCAAATTGCCGCCCTCTGGCCTCAATAGTTATTATTTTATTTAAGGTTAAATTTAGCCATATTTGTGCTTCTGGCAACGATAAGGGACAGGCCACCGCCGGGCCGTGGTTAAAATTTCATTGGTCGCGGCTCATACAGCATTATACCGAGACCACCGAAAGATAGATCTATTTTCGGTGGCCTTGATTATACGCTGTAGCGGCTATACAGAAAACTCGATTGCGCCGAAAAAACTTCGGCGCATTTTTAACTTGTTTGTATAAAGATCTCAATTTAATCGTCAGTAGAAATCGCAAAAAACTTTAGTTTACTGTTTGCAAATGGACTGAATGAGCATTGTAACAAATAGGAAGTATTATTCGTTAACTTCCATCTTGCTTTTCGTTACAAGACCTGGGCTTTCTGTTATTGCTAAATGCCCAGTTTTAGTATTTTTATTATTTCAAAACGAGGGGTAACAATTCAGTGCGGAGGCTTACATGTACAGCAGGTACAAAATTTAAAAATTCACAAACTTTTTTTTTTTTTAATTATGGTTTTAATTCAGTTGCTTAATGCTCTAGCTTCTGGTTGGATATAACGAAAACATAAAACAGTTTGGGTGACTCCGAACAGACAAGCAGTTTGTGGGAAAAAAAATAGACCAAAGGTCAGATATCACAGATAACTGATTAAAAGAAAGAACATGGGCCCTTAATCGCCGAAAATGTACCCCCGGCCAATTCCACTGTGCATCCATACTGAATCACATGAGTGTCTTGCTTGCTTACGTGAATTACGATCCGCCTTGAACCAATAGTCCCCCCACCTCCCATCCCTCCAGATCTGGTGTCAAATGTCTCTCAAATTCCTGACGAAGAAGAAGATGATGAACCTTGAGTCAATTCGTAATCAGTCTTGTTCCCGTTTTCTATGTCGGAATGGGGAAGGGTGTCCATGGGAGGGGGTAGGGCGGGTGATTCTCTTGGTAGCTAAGAGCGATGGGGCCCTTCCAGAATTCTCTATTTTGTTCCTGTATATTTTCTTTTTTTAGCGAAGTCTTGAGCTACGTCCGAGAAATATGAGAATTATGATTATTATGGTATTGCTAACTGGGAGAGAGAGAGAGAGAGAGAGTGAGTTAAATCTTAACTTTACGACACATATCTAACGCTATACTTAAAAACTCGAGTAACTAATAAGGGTTTTTCTTCTACTTTTTTATGTGTGGTCTACATTAAGCCTATTCTATTCTATATAAAAAACTATGTACTTCAACATTGGGGATAATTTCCATTAAATTTTCATTGAATTTTCATTAAAAGTCAGAGGAAATTATTCGACCAAAATATTTGAAATTAAACATTTGTTTCGTTCATTGATGGAACCATTCCGTCTAATTTGACCCTCGAAAAATGATAATGAATGTGAGTAATTAGTTTGGTGCAATTTATTATGAGGTGAATGTGTTTATTTTTTTGTATTTTTATTTTCCGAGATCTCGAGTCCATATTCTTTTAGATTATTTTCAAAAGAGTCCAGTATTGTTGAAGAGTTTCGGTTTTTAAATTGATAAAAAAAAATTGTAACATCAATTGAGCAAATAAGTTCGGATTTTAGTAAAATTTTGACATTTTCATTTTATTAAAGCTTCCCTGCTAATGACAAATCTTTAGTTTGATAAATAAAAAATTCTATTTCTGTAAAGTAAAACCATCATATCTATATAAAGACAATTCTTCAAATGTAATTATATTGTAAACTATATTTATATATGAGAGTAAACAGCACTTGTTAGAATTTTATATATTTTATCAACCTGTACGCCATCTTGTCAAGAATAAATCTTATATGTATATACAGTATGTGTATGTATATATATATATATATATATATATATATATATATATATATATATATATATATATATATATATATATATATATATATATATATATATATATATATATATATATATATATATATATATATATATATATATATATATATTATATATATATATATATATATGTGTGTGTGTGTGTGTGTGGGTATAATTTCCATTCTGAAATGATGTTATCCTATTATAGAGTTCTCTGAAAACTGACTTTTTAAGTACGTTCTAAATATACGCCAGTTCCTATAAATTAAGTTTGTTACCGATTTATATGGAAACGTGAAGGCTTCATTTCTTGAGAAACAGACCCAGTACATCATTGTTCAATATATTATTTCCGAACATGCAGAAAATAAGCCTAACTTTCTCAAGGGTTAATTATTTTCCTAGTTTTCTTTGATTTTCAAATTGAGGAATGATGACAAAAATATGAACTGTATAATAATCGATTGTTTAGTTACACATAAAAACTTGAAAGAAAGTTAAGATTTAACAAAGAAAAGAAGGCAATAATACCAGTTAAGCAAGCTACCCCATTCGGTGAATGATTGTGCAAAGTTCACTAACACATTAGCTGGAATGGCGGCACAGCCATTTGGTAAAGTAGGGACATGCACTGAGGACTCTATCGGGAAGTGGGCAATCAGGGAGAGTGCTTAGAGGCCCTTTGAACGAAGGATGGGGAGAAACATCACCAAAGGATGAAGAGAAACATGAAAATCTTTCTCTCTCACCCCGGGCGGGATTTAATGAAAGGCGTGAGCAGTCCGCAGGCCAGAACTTGAGTTGCGTTCTGTCAGAGCAGAATGCCACAGGTTGATTTTGGCCAGTTGCTTTGTATTAATTTATTTCAGTTGTTGACTCTTATTTCTGGAGGTTAACTTTTGCGAGTAGTTGCTTATTTATTTATTTGTTTGTTTGTTTTTCTAATAACTGATCTCTTTCTGTATTTCCTATTACATTCTGTTACTTCTTTCGAATGAAACTTGAATTTCAAGTCAGTGGCCCCTGTTGTGGGCTTGTTCCATATGAATAGGGTTCATCTCCTGAGTGATAATAATAATGATAATAATAAATATTTTAATTGTTGACGAATATCCTGAGGAATGCAGTGCTTTTGATGAGTTTCCAGTACAGAGTTGTCTTTACACAGACGCAGCAAATTTAAGCGATGCCATTAGGTTTCCAAAATAGAGTTTCGTCTGTTAACCAAAAGCACAGAGAACTGAATTCACTGTGTTTTTGGTTTAACAGGTATCTGTCCGGGAAAAGGGTTTGTTTTTTATTCCCAGGTGCACTCAATTACATTGTTGCTCTCTCTCTCTCTCTCTCTCTCTCTCTCTCTCTCTCTCTCTCTCTCTCTCTCTCCAGAACTTGCGTACCTTATTTTTACATGCTGTACCGGCTGTACCGTTCAAATGAATCCTTAACAAGTATATAATCCTATGAATAAAGTTAAAATGCAATGGTAACGTTAGATCTCTCTCTCTCTCTCTCTCTCTCTCTCTCTCTCTCTCTCTCTCTCTCTCTCTCTCTCTCTCTCTGTACCTCAAGCGTACCTTACACTTGCATGTGTACCGTTCAAATAAATTCTTGAAAGGTTTATAATCCTTTAAATTCAGTTTGAATGCAACACACTCCAAATATTCTGGAGGCCTGATTTTAGGTTCAAGCCCTCTCTCTCTCTCTCTCTCTCTCTCTCTCTCTCTCTCTCTCTCTCTCTCTCTCTCTCTCTGTACCTCAAGCACACCTTACACTTGCATGTTGTACTGTTCAAATTAATTCTTGAAAGGTATATAATCCTTTAAATTCAGTTTGAATGCAACAAACTCCATATATTCAGGGGCTCTCTCTATCTCTCTCTCTCTCTCTCTCTCTCTCTCTCTCTCTCTCTCTCTCTCTCTCTCTCTCTCTCTGTACCTCAAGCGCACCTTACATTTTCACGTTGTACCGTTCAACTAAATTCTTGAAAGGTATATAATCCTTTAAATTCAGTTTGAATGCAACACATATTCCATATATTCAGAAGCGCTTACTTCAACTGCTAACCAGAGCTCTGTTACTGTAATCTGAGAACTAAATGACTTCATTTTCATTTAATTGACTTCAGGAAAGCCCGTGAGGTCACTACATTACAGACCGAGTGCCTGGTTGTGACGGGATATCTATGTTGAACCCAGATAGGATGCTCGTTGGCGGTGGGGAGGGGGTTTTAAAAAATAGACTGAAATGGACTGGAAGCAATGGTGCTTGGGGATTACATGATTTGTTGTTATTATTATTATTATTATTATTATTATTATTATTATTATTATTATTATTATTATTATTATTATTATTATTATTCGGAGCGCGTGAAGACGAGAATGAAAGTTGAGTGAAATGTACAAAATGTTGATATGAAAATTATGATATAACTACCCCTCTCTCTCTCTCTCTCTCTCTCTCTCTCTCTCTCTCTCTCTCACACACACACACACACACACACACACACACACACACACATCCACCCTCCTCTCTCTCTCTCTCTCTCTCTCTCTCTCTCTCTCTCTCACACACACACACACACACACACACACCCTCCCTCACCTCTCTCTCTCTCTCTCTCTCTCTCTCTCTCTCTCTCTCTCTCTCTCTCTCTCTCTCTCTCTCTCTCTCACACACACACATCCACCCCTCTCTCTCTCTCTCTCTCTCTCTCTCTCTCTCTCTCTCTCTCTCTCTCTCTCTCTCTCTCTCTCCCTTCACAGAGACACTGATAAAATATGACCATCTTTAGGACGAGGTTAAACGGCTGGAAAAAAAGTTCTCCTCACTGGGAAAAGAGATCCTTCGAAGGGAATTTCTCAGAAATGAAAAGGAATGCAAAGGGAATTGATCAAACGGTCTGACTGAGATAAAGAATCGGAAAGTAAAATTAAAGAATTCTCTCAGAATTCTGAGTAATGAATTGCTCAGTATCGAAGCTTAAAAAGATGAAGAAGAAGAAGAAGAAGAAGAAGAAGAAGAAGAAGAAGAAGAAGAAGAAGAAGAAGAAGAAGAAGAAGAAGAAGAAGAAGAAAGAAAGATTTTATTCTTTAATAGATGGAATATGGGAAGGGATGAGAGAGAAGATATTCTGGAATGGATACGAGAGCGAGTTATGTCTCGCCAGGGCAAAGGGAAGACAGAAGACATAAATATGATAAGAAGACATAAATATGATAAGTTCGTTTTAATAGGGAATCGAAGATATAATACGGTTTATAGACAGAGGTCTAATTGACTAGAGACTAAAAATAAATTATTATTATTATTATTATTATTATTATTATTATTATTATTATTATTATTATTATTATTATTATTATTATTATTATTATTATTCAGAAGATAACCCCCTATTCATATGGAACAAGCCTACAAGGACCAATGACTTGAAATTTAAGCTTCCAAAGAATATGGTGCTCTCTCTCTCTCTCTCTCTCTCTCTCTCTCTCTCTCTCTCTCTCTCTCTCTCTCTCTCTCTCTCTCTCTCTCTCTCTCTCTCTCCTTCCAGCCACACTCTGCTTCACTGCCCTCTTGCCCTGTTAAATGAACAGTCTAGAAGCCATATCAATTAATTCGCCTTTCATGTACATTGTATTTCAACCCGTGATCCGTTTGTTATGGCTAGATTCAACTTTCAACTTCCTTTTTTTTATTTATTATACTCTTTTGAAGTGTTATATTTAATTTATCTCACATATTTATGAATGAACCACCTACTATGACGCGTGTATAAAATCCCATCACACATGAAATTCACGTATTTGTTTGAATGTATTTTCAAAAATCCTAGTTTTATTTACATCGTATTTCAACGTATGATCCGTTTGTTACGGCGAGATTCAGCTTTTAACTTTGTTTTTATTTGATATACTCTTTTCAGGCGTTCTAGTCGATTTATTTCACATGTTTATGAATGAACCACCTACTATGGCTTGGTTATGAAGTCTCATCACAAATGAAACACATGCATTTGTTTCAATGTGTTATCAAACATATTTTTACATTCTGTTCCAACCCATTATACGTTTGTTATGGATAGATTCAACTTTCAACTTTTTTTTATTTAATATAGCCTATAGAGGGATTGCAGTCGGTTATATTTCACATTTCTGTATGAACTACCTACTATGATGTGTGTATCAAGTCTCATCACACATGAAACATACATGCATTTGTTTCAATGTATTTTCAAAAATTGTAGTTTATTTACATTCTATTTCAACCCATGATCCGTTTGTTAACGTTGGATTCAACTTTCAACTTAATTTTTTTTAATTTTGTATATCCTATTAAGGGGTTATAGTATATTTCACATATTTGTGAACGGACGACCTACTGTGACGAATGTATAAAATCACGCCACAAGTGAAACACCGACATTTGTTTCAATTTTGTTTTCAAACATTCTAGTTCATTTACATTCTATTTCAACCCAAGGTCCGTTCGTTATGGCGAGATTGAATTTTCAACTCTTTTATTATTTAATGTATCTTTTTAAAGGGGCTAAAAAGTCTCATCACAAATGAAACACACATGCATTTGTTTCAAAGTATATTCAACCATTCTAGCTTATGCAAATTTTATTCTAACCCATGATCCGTTTGTTATGGCTAGATTCATCCTTCAACTTTCTTTTTTTTTTATTTAATATACCCTATTTAGGGGTTAGAGTCGGACTCTAATTATATTTCACACTTATGTATGAACTGCCTACTATGATGTGTGTATCAAGTCTCATCATACATGAAGCATACATGCATTTGTTTCAATGTATTTTCAATAATTCTAGTTTATTTACATTGTATTTCAACCTATGATCGGTTCATTAAGGCTAGATTTAACTTCCAACTCCCATTTTTTTATATAATATACCTTTTTGAGGGATCATACTCGATTATATTTCAAATTTTTTAATGTGCTACCTACTATGACGTGAGCATAAAATCTCATCACGCGCGCGCACACACATACACACATTTGTTTCAATGTATCCCGAAAAAACTTTTTACGTCGAATTATCAAGGACTTTCGAAGGTGGCAGGAACCACCACCACCACCAGGTTTTGGGGTTTGTTCCTTTTGGTCAGACCTGGTTGAAGTGTGAGAGAGGTTGTAGCTACATCCACTCAGCCGTAACAAAGGCAAATATTGACAAAGGTAGAGGGGCCAATTTCATGCCGTGTTTACTGAGGGGTGTTACGTGTTAGTCGGCTCCTCTTCGTGTTTGTATGTAAATTTCTTAAGTTTTTTTTTTTTATTATTTTTTTTAAAGGGGTCTTCTTGTGTAACTACTAAAGCAGGCCGAGGAAGTGCACAGTCGCTTGAGTTGTAAATTGAAGTGGTTGTATTTTTTTTTTCTTCTTCTTGGGTGAAAGGAATCTGTAATTTTTTTATTGTCACTTAATACCAAATTGTCATACCTGTTCAAAATGCGAATTCTAAAGAATGTAAGATACTTAACAAAACAATTAATGCAACAGGTGATGGGTGTTGAT
>NC_089762.1:36730890-36735890 GCF_040412425.1 Macrobrachium rosenbergii | reverse complement strand
CAGGAACGGTTCACTAAACTGAGCTTCCATGATTTTGAAGAAGGTAGATAAACTACTGTTTTTAAGTTAGTGAGTGCTATGTTTGTGTAGAAAAGCTATTTAGTTTTGGGAAAATGTTTTTTTTTTAAGCCTGTGATTTACCAAGAAGGTTAACTTTTCACTGATTTTTTTCTGTAAAAGAAAACTACTGTGCCGGCTTTGCCTATCCGCCAGCACTTGTTTCTGTCGCACTTTTTTTGTCCGCCCTCAGAGGCTAGAGGGCTGCAAATTGGTATGATGATCATCCACCCCCAAATCATCAATCATGCCAAACCGCAGCTCTCTAGTCTTTAGTTTTTTATTTATTTAAGATTAAAGTTAGCTTTAATCTTGCTTCTGGCAACGATATAAGATAGCCCACCACCGCGCCTGTGGTTAAAGTTTCATGGGTGGCGGCTTATACAGCATTATACCCAGACCACCGGGATATAGATCTATTTTCGGCTGCCTTGATTATACGCTGTAGCGGCTGTATAGAAAACTCGATTGCGCCGAAGAAACTCCGGCTCATTTTTTACTTATGTATGCGGGAACCAATCGAGTGATTTACAAATACTAAATCGGCGTTAGTATCTTTTTAATCCACCTCAGTTTCTTTTGAATTACCGAAGAGGTTTGGTTTGAGTTTTCGTGAAAAACGAATCAGACCTTAAGCACCTTTCGATTTCTTGTGACATAAAGTGGGAAACTGTTGAAAACCAAAGGAAGCCACTATTATAAGCCTCACGTTCGAATATTCTTCATTATCTGGCCGGCTTCCTGCCGCAAAACTTATTACAAAGAATTAACTGTTGATTTTCGACTTATATAAACAGAAGATTTAAAGACAGAAAGATTGAATATATAATTTGCTATTACGATATATTATTAAGAATAGCTCATTACTTCAAGTAATTACTTATGAAAGGAACATATACAAGCATACATATACTAGCATCAACTTTTGTCAAAAGACAAACGAGAAATTTTACTCAAGAAAACCCACTACCATACGTTGTCGGGACTTTCAGAGAATTACCTTTATCGGCCTGAAATATGCCTAATTGCTCCCAGAGGAAACAAACGTTATGTCATCCCGGTTATAATTCCCGTTTCACGGTATTTGCAGTCTCGTATCTTGCATGTAAAAGATTCCCCGACTACCTAATGCGGTTTGTCATTTCCAATCAATTTTTTTCTTCGTTTCCCTGAGCAATAATTGATTGTATTTTGGCTCTGTTCGACGGAGCGTTTTCGGGTTTAATATTAGACCGGGAGCAGGGAGTGCATGCGAGTCTGTACAACTCTGATATTGAAGTATTTGAAGTTTCGTGACTTGTTTAACTTTAATCATTTCTGTTGCATTACGATACCATCCAAGAGTTGTAACAGGGAGGTTTTGAGTCTTAAAACATAGTACTGATATGAATCTCTCTCTCTCTCTCTCTCTCTCTCTCTCTCTCTCTCTCATTAATTCTACTTTTTTATTCAACCATATATCCATTTTTATCTCTCCTTCTCTTCTCTTTCTTGGATTCTGTTTTCACTCGACTTTTAGTTTTCTGTCTGTCCCTCCGCAGTTTTTCTGTCCGCCCTCAGATCTTAAAAACTACTGAGGATAGAGGGCTGCAAATTGGTATGTTGATCATCCACCCTCCAATCATTAAACATACCAAATTGCAGCCCTCTAGCCTCAGTAGTTACTATTTTATTTAAGGTTAAAGTTAGCCATAATCGTGCGTCTGGCAACGATATAGAACAGGCCACCAACGGGCCGTGATTAAAGTTTCGTGGGCCGCGGCTCATACAGTATTATACCGAGACCACCGAAAGGTAGATCTATTGTCGGTGGCCTTGACTATATGCTGTACAGAAAACTCGAGTGCACCGAGGAAACTTCGGCGCATTTTTTACTTGTTTCTTTTCATAATGATATCAGGAGAGTAATTTAATTTATTATAATGTCTTTTTCAATTGTCTCAGCGTTTGGTTTCTTGGTATTAATGCGGATCAGTGAAAGTGTCAACTCCTGAAAAGAAAAATACTATTTGAATATGTTGCAGTCATCACTGTGTTATTGCATCATTGCGAGAACATTAGGTTATCTCCCTACCAAGACTAATTTGAATGCATTATAGCTAAATTTATTTTGATATTCTGCAATCATCACCTTGTTAGTGCATCATTGCTAAAAACCCGTAAGAATGCCAATTTGAATGTATTTTACAGCTAGATTTATTTTGTGTTGCAATCATCACCGTATTATTGCATCATTGCGAAAACCCCTTTCGAAGACCAGTTTGAGTGCATTTAAAACAAAAGTTATTTTTATATGTTGCAAACATTACCGTGTTATTGCACCATTGCGAAAACCCCATTCGAAGGCCAATTTGAATGCATTTAAAACAAAATATATATTGACATGTTGCAATCATCAATCACCTTGTTATTGCAAAAACCCTAGACTCCTCTCTGTCGCCCTCCCAAGTCAGATGTCCCCCCCCCAACCCAATTTTTTCTTTTCCTCCTCAATTCTTTTCGTTTTGGAGACAGAACAAAGAATAGCTTTCAGTACTGCGCAGTTTTACCTCCCGGGTGTGTATTTTGGGATTCAAATGAAGGCTGGAGCGATAGAGAACCACTCTTGCGGTGTCGGGTGGCTTGATTTTATTCTATCGCTCGAAAAGGGTAAATAAAATAAGAATGGAGAATGGGAGATGCTTTAGTCTTTATTTTATTGAGTTTTTTTTATCTAGAGAAATCATTTGTTAAGGACTGTGGACGGTTAGGTATCTGTTGCCTATCGATGTCTATTTTGTACATTTTGATATTTCGATCCCAGGTTGTTTTAGCGAATTGTTAAACGACACAGACACATGCACGCACACATAAACGATATTTTGATCTGTTTGTTTTAACAAATTGTAAAACTCCATATCACACACAAACAAACACACACATATATACTCAATATTTTGGTCCCGTTATATTTTAGCAATTTGTAAAACACCTCATCACAAACGTACACACACTCAACATGCTCACACACACATACGCGCGCCCACTACTATGGTGTTAGTCATTCTTGCTGAATTTCGCGTTCTCATTATGGCTGTGTACATGCTTTTCAAAATTATGTTCCCAGTTCGTTTTAGCAACCTGTAAAAGGCCACACATACAAACACACACACACACACACACACTTACACGTACACAAATACACTTATACATTGGGACATTCTGGCTAACTTTCTTGTTCACATTATGGTTATGCATCCAGAATGTCATCCTGTTGATACGATTTTGTCTGACGTTGATAATAAAACAAAAGTGATGAAAAAAGAGAGAGAAGTCCATCATCAACATTCCATATTCGTCTCTCTCTTCACCTGTAGCAATAATCACCCATAAACTCTCTGTTCCCCCTTCCAGAGAGGCAAGCAACTAAGTTTTGGCCACTAAGTTTCGGGGAGGAGGTTTCACCAAGTTGTTGCCATTCCATAGTCTTGATGAACAAAGTTGTTTCACTGTCACACAGTTCCCTGGTCCTCAACAACGCGAATTCTATTCAGTGGTTGTTTCCCAGGTGGGTCATGGGGACTTAGTCCAGCCGCCCGCCCCCTTCCCTCCGAGTGATGGCTGTGTGATTTTTAAATATTTATATAGTCTTTGCCTTCTTTTTTTACCTGGATTATATATATATATATATATATATATATATATATATATATATATATATATATATATATATATATATATATATATATATATGTATATGTGTGTGTGTGTGTGTGTGCATATATGTGTGTGTGTATATATATAATATATATAAAATGACCTCTTAATATATACATAAGGTACACTGTAGGCATTACTAAAAATTTACAACATCCCTTATGCCCCTAGCTGCAACCATACCATTTTGCCTTTTACTTTACCTCCGCTCTAACTTCCTTTCTTCCGCGTTGCTGTCCAACCACTCCATCTCCCTATTTTCACTGTTTTAAAAGATGAATGGCTAAATGTGCCCCAGAGCTTGGCATTATAGCCAAATTTTCATAAATGGAATAAAATCGAACTTAAGATTCAATAAAGAAACATATGGATATTATGCTTTGTATAGTGACAGTCGTATCAAATTGTGTGTAGAAATGTGGAAGTCAAGAGGTCTTTGTGCCTTTTACAAACACACGCGCGCGTACACACACACACACACACACACACACACACACACACACTCACGCGCGTAATAAATGAAATGGTGTTACATAGGTCAGTCAGATCAGTGTGGAACTGCCTCAAGAAATGACAACCAGGGACTCAGTTAAGACTGGTAAAGTATCCGCAAGTGTCATTAAAATGGAATTACCAAAATATCCTACAAATAGGATACCAAAGTCAAAGGGCATGAGTCAGGTAGACCCGTCGTCTCGTAGGATGCAGCTGAGAATAAGAGCATATGAGCTGGTGTACTTATTTATAGGACTATCTGTGCTGAGTTCAAAGACAAAATCTGAAATCCGCTCTCATACGGCATTTTGCACTGCATTTTACATAATCAGAATTCAGGTGTTCATTTTCCGTGATAAACTTATGTGAATCTTCCTTTAGTCGTTATTGAAGGCCTAAGTCTCTCTTCTGTAAGTCTCTGTGGCTTTCTTTTTATATGCTTTTATTTAGCTTGCTTCTTTGTCTGTTAGTTTGTTTGGGTCAAATCTTGTAACGCAATCTTCGACCTGTTCCCTTTGAACGATGGACTTAAAATTTTGCATGGTTACTCAATTCTGGTGACAATACAACCTTACATGATCAGTAGGTCAGCAGTGACCTCTAGTGACCCTGCAGTGACCTCTCCCAGCATCTCAGGATTTGTATGAAGTGAATAATTCTACGGATTTGTCATACCTTCTTTGACTCGGTAGACTAAGTTAATAACTCTATGGATTTTTCAAACTTGCTTTGGCTCGACTGAATATTATAGA
>NC_089762.1:36715890-36725890 GCF_040412425.1 Macrobrachium rosenbergii | reverse complement strand
TGGCTTTGGTAATCGTAGTTTTATATTACTAATTCACTGATTATGCAAGAGTTAGATAATATTTCATTCAAATAAAAATCTGGATTGTCTAGATAATATTTCATTCAAATAAAAATCTGGATTGTCTAGCCTAGTAAACAGCGTGTTCATTCTCCATAGTTTTCATTTAATTCTTTAAACTTGTTTAGTCTGCATAATCTTAATTTAATTCCCTATAACTTGTTTAGTAAGCATACTTTACCTTTAACTCCCTTTGCGCCATTGTTTGTGAAGCTACCAAGAAATTTATGTCCATGAAACAATTTCTGTTATACTTTCCTGTGATGAAATGGAATCCTGCAATAAGGATTTATACCCAAGGATTAGGAGATCCTTCGCGCGTGAAAACCCCCATTAAAAGGAGAAGTCAAATGAGCGTTAGAAAAATAAAACCTCTCCCGAATTCTACTTTTAAAATGGATGCTGAAGATAAAACTCTCATTCGACTCTTATATACTTTTGCCCAAGTGCCAATGACCTTAGAAACTGTTGGAAAATCCCTCCCGCCGTAAACTTTATACCAAGTCGTTTCAGATCTCGGGTCATTTTTACCATTTAATTTGAATCGTCGTCTTTTAATCTGGCTAGTCTCGTTTTGTGTTTGAGTGGGATCGTATGGAAAGAATACGATTCGAGGTATTTTGAACAAACTTTCCAGTTTATTTCCCGTAAAAGGAGACGAATGCAAGAAGGTTCGAAAGGAAATTGAGAGGAATATCTTTCATTCATCTCCATACCCACTCTAGTCACACGCCTCCTCATTCATAAACTCACTAAAATGCCTCGTTTCATATCCCTGCTTAGACTTTAAAAGGAAACTGACACATTTCATTCATCGCCACGCCCCCTCTACTACACATTCATTCACAAACTCACGAAAAATACCTCGTTTCTTATCCCTGCTTTGTTTTTCATCACGTCATTGTCAGCGAAAGGAATTTGGCATTAGTCTTCAATTGACACTCCTTCCATTCATTGCCACGCCCTCTACTACACATTCATTCATAAACTCATTAAAAGTGCCTCATATCAAATACCCGCTTCGTTTGCAACACGACACTGTCAGCCATAGGAAATTGACAGTTTTTGCAAGGACACATCTTTCATTCGTCGCCACGCCCCCTCTACTAAACCTCCATTCATAAATTCACTAAACGTGCCTTGTATCATATCCATACATCGTCTTCATCAGGACATCATCATCGAACGGAAATTGACATCAGTTTTTAGCAAGGATACTTCTGTCATTCATTGTCACGCCCTCTACTAGACATTCATTCATAAACTGTCAAAAAATACCTCGTATCATATCCCTCCTCAGTCATCATCACGGCATTGTCAGCGAAAGCAAATTGACGTTAGTTTTCAGCAAGGACACGTCCTTCATTCATCGCCACACCTTTTACTGCACACCTCCTCCATTCATAAAGAGACAAAAACGCATCGTATCATATCCCTGTGTCAACAAAGGCGACATTGCTTTCATCTCTGTTTCGCTTCACGTTTCAGCAAAGACGAAACGTCGGGAGGAACGTTTTCTCCTCGTGAATGTTTATATACTTCGTGTGGAAGGTGGCGAGTGCTGTGTTTGCAAAAACATGAGATAGGTCTCTCTCTCTCTCTCTCTCTCTCTCTCTCTCTCTCTCTCTCTCTCTCTCTCTCTCTCTCTCTCTCTCTCTCTCTCTCATTTTGCTATCTATATCGTTGATGCAATATGCATCAGGGCTTTGGGAGCAGCGTATTTCATTTTCCTTATCTCTCGTTTGTCGTTTTATATCAGACGATTATGCATAGCAACCTACATTTCTCGAGCATTTTATGGTTTTACTCTGCTGCTGAAGACAAAAATATTAATCTGTTGCTGTTGTCCTTATGCCACAATGCATGATAACTAATTCACCTATCTACTAGTACATTCGTTAAGTTTGTTCTACCTTTTTGACGACATCACAGGCGAATTGCCGTTTTAAAAAATGGCCCGCATAAATCAGCGCCTCTTTCAGCAGATGTGAAACTGTGATGTGGAAAAAGATTCATGAGTATGGCAAGACCTGTTTGTATGCAGAATTCATGGAAGTTTCACATCTGCTGAAAGAAGCGTGAATTCTGCAGAATTCACGCCTCTTTCAGATGTGAAAATGTCATGAATTCTGCCATGAATTCTGCAGAATTCACACCTCTTTCTTCTGTGAAACTGCCATGAATTCTGCTATGAATTCTGCAGAATTCACGCCTCTTTCAGATATGAAACATCCATGAATTCTGAAGAATTCATGGTAGAATCTGAGAGGCGTGAATTCGGCCATGAATTCTGCATCAGTTCTGTAAGCAGAATTCATGGCAGTTTGACATCTGAAAGAGGCGTGAATTCTGCAGAACTCATGCAGAATTCACGCCTCTTTCAGATGGGAACCTGCCGTGAATTCTGCGTGAACTCTGTATACAGATTGCGTGGCAGTTTCACATCTGGAAGAGGCGTGAATTCTGCAGAATTCACGCCTCTTTCAGCACATGTGAACCTACCGTGAATTCTGCACGAATTCTATATGCAGATTTCGTGGCAGTTTCATATCTGGAAGAGGCGTGAATTCTGCAGAATTCGTACCTCTTTCAGCAGATGTGAAACTGCGATGCTTTCTGCATACACACTGGTCGTCTCGCCATACTCATGAATCTTTTCCCCCAGTCCAGGCCGGGTTGATCATAATGGCCTCTGGAACCATCAATTTTGAGTGTCTGGGTAGTCAGCGAGCAATATATGTCTGTCGAGGTGATTTCCAATCAATTTTTTTGCAGGAGAGGCATCGCCTGTATGCTGGATCACGTATCGCCCCGAGTTATTTGCTAGAATGGCATTCATTCACGCAGGAGACTTTGCTCTTTGGAGGTAATGCCATCCATCTCCTTGTTTTCTTGTTTTAATTTACGTTCTCTCGGGGATATTAGTTTTCGTTTTTAGGGGTAGGGGAAGTGGGCTCTGGGGGTCAAGGAGGGGGTTGGGAGGTGGAGGGGAGGTGTTCTGTGAACCACTGCTTGCTATAGGAGATTGAGGAATTCTTCAACGCAGGACGTTGAAATAATACTGCAGAATTATATTGCAGCATTCAGTAGCTTGGAATCGCTAATTGTAGTGTGGCCTTGTTTTAAGGTGATCTTTCATTGCGCATTATCTAGATTTGTTATTCAGTTATTCACTCTTGTGTCAATAAAGTCCTTTGGCATTTTTTCATAAGGTTTCTAGCTGAGAATATCACTTTTTTTCCTAGATTTGCTGATAGTTTGTATAGCAATATGTAACTATTATTCAGCTTGTGTCAGTAAAGTCCTTTGGTATTTTTCATCATGTTTCTCACTAAGAAAGAATCCCATAGGGGGCTAGTGCCGTCAGTGCACCTCATGCGGGCCACTGTAGGCATTACTTAAGGTTCTTTGCAGCTGCCTTCGGCCCCTAGCTGCAACCCCTTTCGTTCCTTTTGCTGTACCTCCTTTCATATTCTTTTTTCCATCTTGCTTTCCACCCTCTCCTAACAATTGATTCACAGTGCAACTGCGAGGTTTTCCTCCTGTTACACCTTACAAACCTTTCTACTCCCAATTTCCGTTTCAGCGCTGAATGACCTCATTGGTCCCAGTGCTTAGCCTTTGGCCTAAATTCGATATTCAATGTCGAGTTAGCTTGTTACCGTTACACGGAGAGACCGTGAGATCTACTTCACAACAGAGACAGTTTCCAGAATTCTGTAAAGAAACAGCTTTCGAACTGCGAGTTAATCATTACGTTGTGTAAAGGAAATTTACACATATAAATATAGGCTATATGCTAACAATAACTTCCTTCCTGGGGAATTTGAACCACCGACCACCGAAGCAATAGGTCAACATTTACTGCAATAAGCTACACAGGGAAAAGAAAACGACCAGAGCCAGGTATGCAATTGCAATCTTGGATTTTACCGTGTTCGTCGTCTGTTAATATCATTCGCACTCCATCTATAAAGTTATCGTAATTAAATACACAACCAAATCATCATTTCTGTGATGATGTTACTTATTTTAGTAACATAATCAAATCCAGAAACATGTTTACACATCCATTTTTTTTTTTTTTTTTTTTGGCAAGTTTTAGATTCTTGCTCGCTCGAATGTTTTTCGAAGCACTTTTCAAACGCAGCATTATACCTAATTTTGTGCAGTGTATTACATACGATTACGGCCCTTATGGCCAATGGACATCCCAAACACGGTAATGCCGGAATTAATTAGTAAGGAAACGTACGTCAGGCTTGAAATTTAATCAAATTTTATGGCCAATCCATTAGGACATGATCGCGCTTTGGCAGACGCATAGGACAGGCATATAGCGTAAATGTATACAGCACATGTGCGTATAGCTTATAAAAGTATAGGCGTATAGCGCAAATGCAGATAGTGTATATGCGTATAGCGTATATTTATATAGCATGTATGAGTATAGTGTATAAGTGTATGGCTTTTAAGAGGATAGAGTATGTGTATAGCGCATATTAGTAAAGCGTATGTGTTTATAGCGTATATGAGTATAGCGTGTAGCATATTTGCGTATAGAGTATAGCTTTGGATAGATCTAGTAGTAATCAGTTTCCAGCGATACGGATTTGCAAGTAAGTGAGCTTGAGTCAAATTTTTAATGTATTTCTAAAAACGTTTGTACGTTGCTAATTACCTTAACTGTACTCATTTAAGAAATAAAGTTAGGAGAGAGAGAGAGAGAGAGAGAGAGAGAGAGAGAGAGAGAGAGAGAGAGAGAGAGAGAGAGAGAGAGAGAGAGAGAATGGATTTGACAGGAAAGTGTTTGCTTGGAAAGAAATTGTTCATTGCTATATACCCTGACTTACACTCATTTAAGACTCAGAGTCAGGAGACGAGAGAGAGAGAGAGAGAGAGAGAGAGAGAGAGAGAGAGAGAGAGAGAGAGAGAGAGGGGGCGGGGGGGAAGAAAGGATTTGGCAGGAAAGTGTTTGCTTTGGAAGAAATTGTTCATTGTTATATGCCCTGTCTTATACTCATTTAAGAACCAGAGTCAGGAGACGGGAGAGAGAGAGAGAGAGAGAGAGAGAGAGAGAGAGAGAGAGAGAGAGAGAGAGAGAGAGGGGGAGGGGATCGCAGGATTGCGTTTACTCTTAAATTGTGATGCTTCTTAATTTAAGAGAATTTCTAAACTAGGCCAGGAAGCTACTAGTAATAATAATGATTGCCATAGAAACAGTATATATTTTATGACATTACCTAGCAGAGATTGTAAAGAGAATTTACCTTTGTTTATTGGGTGAATGGACAAAATAAACTGTAATGCAGGATAAGCACTCTTCAGTGATAATTAAAACAAGAATTATTCCTCTTGTAACGGATAGCATATCTTACTCATTACAAAATACGCTTATATATTATCACAGACAGTTCATCATATTTCTGAGAATTTCACTTATATATTATCACAAGCAGTTCATCATATTTCTGAGAATTTCACTTATATATTATGACAAGCAGTTCATCATATACTGAGAATTTCACTTATATGTTGTCACAAAAACAGTTCTTCATATTTCGGAGAATTTCACTTATTTATTATCACAAGGAGTTATTTAGTATCACAAGCATTTCATCAAATTTCTGGGAATTTCACTCATATTATCACAAGCAGTTCATCTTATTTCTGGGAATTTCACTTATATATTATCACAAGCCGTTCATCATATTTTTGAGAATTTACCATATATATTATCGCAAGCCGTTCATCATATTTCTGAGAATTTCACTTATATATTATCACAAGGGGTTAATCATTTTTGAGAATTTCACTTGTCTATTATCACATTAGTTCATCATATTTCTGAGAATTTCACTTATATGTTATCACAAGCAGTTCATATTTCTGAGGATTTCACTTATATATTATCATAAGGAGTTCATCACATTTCTGAGAATTTCACTTATCTATTATCATAAGCAGTTCATCATATTTCTGAGAATTTCACTTATACTGTATATTATCACAAGGAGTTCATCATATTTCTGAGAATTTCACTTATCTGTTATCACAAGCAGTTCATCATATTTCTGAGAAATTCAATGTTATCACAAGCAGTTCATCATATTTCTGAGAATTTCACTTATACATTATCACAAGCAGTTCATCATATTTCTAAAAATTTCCATGCCCCTACGATTACAGTTTCGATGCATGTTTCCCAAAAGGACTGAGGCGAACTCGAAGCGAAGATTGAAATTCAAAATGATTATGGCATTGGGTTTTTAATTCTGTAACTCGGCTGTACGTCGACCAAAGCCGTGCAATCCGAGTTTCAACTTTTGAGAGCCGAGAGACGGGGCAATTAGCGAGCTTTTCTAGCCATAAAACAAAGCCTTGTTGTTTTTGTGGCATTAAAAGGAGGGGGAGGGGTTTCGGGGTGCGTGAGAGAGAGAGAGAGAGAGAGAGAGAGAGAGAGAGAGAGAGAGAGAGAGAGAGAGAGAGGGGATTCTTCAGGCTAGGCTCTAGCTCTTCATAGCATATTCAGCTGCGTCAGTTTCCCAAGAACGATTTACGATGTGGGAGAAGTTAATACAGTAAGTTAATGGGAAAAGCAGGTATGCTTAGCTGTCACGTGCTGATGAGGTTGTCATGTTTAGTGACATGTTTTTTTTCTCAACTTTTTTCTTGTATAGGAGAAATTTTTTCTTGTAATTCGGAGAGATGTGTTTGTGAAGTGTCTGTCTGTCTCTGGCGTGAAAAAAACGCGTCTCCATGTTGGTAAATAAGTAAAAAAGTTATTGAAAAGCTTTATGGCTTATGAACGCGAATTTCGAATTCAGTAAACTTATAGAAAATGTAGTAAATGAAAGCTTATTACTGTATAATGATATGGTGATTATGATGATGATGATGATGATGAGAGAGAGAGAGAGAGAGAGAGAGAGAGAGAGAGAGAGAGTAATTTCTCGCATGGCTTTTATCTTTTGATCATCAATGTCATAATTTCTTGGCCTAAATACAATGTTTCAGTTCCTCGATCACATTATATGCATAACAATGATTTCCCGGCTCGTGAAATATACAGTGTCGTGTAAGAACAATGGTAATGATGATTACAGTGATAAAATGTATAAAACTAAGAGTAATGTTGGTGATAGTGATAATGATGATTATAACAGCACCATAGCAACGCATGGCTTTCATCCCAAGCACCATAAGTAATAACAGCAAGTCTTTAAACCCGGATCGAATTAGCCCGGGATCTTAAAATAAAGTTAATGATGATGATAGTAATACCATGTGTAAAAATAAGGGTAATGATGGTAATAGTGATAATGATGATTATACCAGCAAAATAGAAACGCTTGGCGTTCATCCCAAGCACCATAAGTAATAATTCTTTAAACCCGGATCGAATTAGAACGGGATCTTGAAATAATATTGATACAATGTATAAAATTAACAGTGATGCTGGTGATAGTGATAATGATGATTATAACAGCACCATAGCAACAATCGACGTTCATCCCAAGCACCATAAGTAATAACAGCAACAGCCTTTTAAACCCCGAGATCGAATTATCACGGGATTTTCAAATAAAATTAATGATGGTAATAGTGATACAATGAATAAAAATAAGAGTAATGCTGGTGATAGTGATAATGATGATTACAACAGCACCATAGCAACAACCGACGTTCAGCACCGTAAGTTATAACAACAGCCTTTTTAAACCCCGAGATCGAATTAGCCCCGGAGAAGCCGTTGACTAATTAGGCTCCAATGTCGATCGTTGCATCAGTATCTGATTTTGGGGGCGAAATTGAAACTGCGCAACGAGTGACTGGTTTTCTGGAGGTCCCCCAATTCTATTCCGTAAGCCTCCCCCCCTCCCCCTCTCCTCACCCCATCTCTCTCTTTCTCTCCTTTTGTAATTATGCAATCTCGTGAGTCTAACGAAACGGTTGTAGCGTCAGTCAAAGCCGGAGGTAGAAGAGAGGAGGAGGTTTTGAAAATACGAGGGAAGAGCGATGGATTTCATTTTTCGTTGTTCTTCAGTTGTTTATGCAGTGTTTCGTTGTTCCTAAATCTGGTTATACGTTGTTTCGCTGTTCCTGAGTTATTCATACATTCTTTCGCTCTTCCTATGTTGTTTGTACAGTGTGTCCTTGTTCTTAAGTCTGTTTATATGTTGTTTCGCTGGGCCTTATACATTGTTTCTCTGTTCCTAAGTTGTTTATACATTTTTCGCTGTTCCTATGTTGTTTATACAGTGTTTTCTTGTTCTTAAGTCCGTTCATATGTTGTTTCGCTGGTCCTAAGTTGTTTATACATTCTTTCACCCTTCCTATGTTGTTTCTAGAGTGTTTCCTTTTTCTGAAGTCTGTTTACATGTTGTTTCGATGGTCCCAAGTTATTTACATATGGTTTCGCTGGTCCTAAGTTCTTTATATATTGCATCGCTTTTCCTAAGATGGAGAAACTTATCATATGCAAGGTAAAAAAAAAATTAACGGAGGTAAATCTATATACCATTAGAATTTGGAGAAAATGGGATTTAAAGAAAATATGCCATAATTAAGGAAGTGAACACCACATCTAATTTAATGATTCTACTTAAGAATCAGAATCAAACTGTACTTCTATGGCTGTTGAAAGCAATAACACAAAAGTAATATATTCAGTGTTGACGAAATCTCAAGATTGATTGAATGATTGAATATAGAATTGAGGCCAAAGGCCAAACACTGGGACCTATGAGGTCATTCAGCGCTGAAACGGGAATTGACAGCAAAAGGTTTGAAAGGTGTAGCAGAAGGAAAACCTCGCAGTTGCACTATGAATCAATCGTTAGGAGAGGGTGGAAAGTAAGATGGGAGAAAGAGAATATGAAAGGAGGTACAGTAAAAAGAACGAAAGGGGTTGCAGCTAGGGGCCGAAGGCACGCTGCAAAGAACCTCAAGTAATCCCTACAGTGCGCCGCATGAGGTGCACTGACGGCACTACCTCCCTACGGGGGCCGAAATCTCAAGGATAAAGAGTGTCTCAAGGATAAAGAGTCTATTCTCGTATTTAATTAGTTATAAAAAGTCTTAAGAAATTCTAGATATTAAATTTGTGGAAACCCATCATGAAAATCCTTCAAGAAATTCTAGACATTAAATTTGAGGAAACCCGTCATGAAAATCCTTCACCTCTGCTACAACTGAGATAACTCAGTCCCCTCTGAAAACTGCTTTCGAGATTTTCAATCTCGTTCAAGGGAAATAAACTGTAGGAACTTGAATGGAAACGTCTGTCTTCTTGCCAGGGATTTTTCATTGACTCTCTTCCACTCTCCTCTTTTCCTCCTCTTCCTCTCCTTTGCAATCCGTTAATGCAATCGTCCTGTCAGAATTCTCTCTCGTTCCTCCGTTCTTCTCTGATTCAGGTTTTATTGTTTTTTTCCTTATTGTTCCCGTCATCCTCGTTGAATTTATTAGTTTTTTTTTTTTTTTTTTTTTACTTTTTTGTAGTGTACCTTTTTCTTTTCGTTTATTTGGTTTTTCCATTGCTTTTTAAAAATATTTTAGTTGTTTCCTTTTTCAAGTGTTTTCCTGTTAGATCATGCCATTGCCATTTCGAATTTACCTTCCTTTATGTAGATTATTCCTGTTCAGTAACTTTTACTTATATATTTTCTTTTATTCCTTTCACATTTCTGTTTCATTTTTATCAGTTTTCTGTAAAAGAAAACTATTGTACCGACGTTGTCTGTCCGTCCGCACTTTTTCTGTCCGCCCTCAGATCTTAAACGCTACTGAGACTAGAGGGCTGTAAATTGGTATGTTGATCATCCACCCCCAATCATCAAACATACCAAATTGCAGCCCTCTAGCCTCAATAGTTTTTATTCCATTTAACGTTAAAGGTAGCCATAATCGTGCGCCTGGCAACGATATAGGACAGGCC
>NC_089762.1:36695890-36710890 GCF_040412425.1 Macrobrachium rosenbergii | reverse complement strand
TCGTCCATTCCCCAAATGTATCACCCAAAAATTCCTCCCATTCTTTTCGTAGATTTCGTCCAAGCTTCAGGGAGAAAGAGAAGGAAATAAAAAGGTAATATTTTTTTACAGTGTCAGTGATTCTGTGAGGGAGTAACTGTTGTAATGTAAAAGTTTATAATCCTCTAAAGACTTCTTTTCTTCTTCTCTTCTTCTTTCATTTGCGTTCAGTGTCTTTAGTTAAAGGGGGCGGGTTTGTGGACTACAGGAAGTAGAGGAAAAATAAAATCATCTTGATTTGCCTTGTGCCAAGAAGATTGACTTGATAAACCTTGGCAAAAGCCATGGAGGAATTAAACGTAGGGCATAGGAAGGGAAAGTATTGTTCCCTCAGGCAAACCAAGTAATCTCTCTCTCTCTCTCTCTCTCTCTCTCTCTCTCTCTCTCTCTCTCTCTCTCTCTCTCTCTCTCTCTCTCAGAACATAGGGAAGGGAAAGTATTGTTCACTCAGATAAACCAAGTAACTCTCTCTCTCTCTCTCTCTCTCTCTCTCTCTCTCTCTCTCTCTCTCTCTCTCTCTCTCTCTCTCTCGCTAAACCTTGATGAAAGTAATGAAGGAATTAAACCTAGAACGCATGAAAGGGAAAGTATTGTTCCCTCAGATAAACCAATTAATTCTCTCTCTCTCTCTCTCTCTCTCTCTCTCTCTCTCTCTAAACCTTCTGAAAGTCAGGACACAAAGATGGAAAGTATTGTTCACGCAGGTAAACTGTTATTATTATTATTATTATTATTATTATTATTATTATTATTATTATTATTATTATTATTATTATTATTATCAAAAACCTATTTCCTATCCTCTACAACTTTCATATCAGTACCGCATAAATTAGCATGCTTAATTTATACCCACCCGCTGTTAACTGCTCGAATATTTTCCTTCCTCCAAACCTCTATGAAATATTCATCATTCTGGCACTCTCGGTCTGACAGATCTCGAGCTCTCGAGCTCTCACGACTGGAATCCCCCTCAACAGTGTGATGCAATTAGGACCAATAGCCATCGAAAAGCCAATGCAAACACGATCGTCTGCAGTACTTTTTTTTTTAAGTATAGTTCGAGGTCACAGAATTTTTGAAATTTTGATTTTATGATTTTACACCTGACAATTTTTATTTGTTTGTTCTGGGTCTCTTCTTCGAGATGTGCCAAGTTATGGATATGGTTTTTTTTAAGTATCGTTTGAGGTCAGTTTTTAGGGTTGATTTAATGATTTCACACATGATGATTTTTATTGGTTTAACTGGGTCTCTTCTCCCAAGATGTGCCAAGTGGGGGGATGTGAATTTGGGATGACCTGGTAATTGAAACCTGAATGCGAGTGGACAGATTTATTTTGCATTTGTTATGAGTTTGTCTTTTAAAAAATTCTTTTGTAAGGAAAACACTAAGAGAATTGTTTTTTGTATTTATGATGACTTTGTCATACCTGTATTTTTTTTTTTAAGCTTATAAGGTAAATTTAATGTTGGCTTACTGGTAATTTGATGGCGGGACACATTGTTTTTAGTTTTCTGTAAAAGAAAACTATATTGTCTATCCGTCCGCACTTTTTCTGTCCGCCCTTAGATCTTAAAAACTACTGAGGCTAGAGGGCTGCAAATTGGTATGTTGATCATCCACCCTCCAATCATCAAACATACCAAATTGCAGCCCTTTAGCCTAAGTAGTTTTTTTTTATTTAAGGTTAATGTTAGTCATAATCGTGCATCTGGCAACGATATAGGACAGGCCAACACCGGGCCGTGGTTAAAGATTCATGGGCCGCGGCTCATACAGTATTATACCGAGAACACCGAAAGATAGGTCTATTTTTGGTGGCTTTGATTATACGCTGTACAGAAAACTGGAGTGCTCCGAAGAAACTTGGGCTCATTTTTTACTTGTTTACATTTGTGATAGCTTTGTCGTAGAAGGTATTTATTTTAAAAAAAAAAAGTAATTGGGCGACTAGACAATTTTTTTTCCTTTGTGTTGGGTATTTCTAAGTAAAGTATTTTTTTTAAAGCATGAGTGATAAATTTAATTTCGGCTGACAGGTAATTAGGCGGCGGGACGACATTTTATTGTTTTTTTTTTTTGTATTTGTGATGATTTGAGTATTTAACTTTTAAATAAAAATATTAAAATATAAACATAATGTCGGCTTAATAAATTAATTATCATCTTAGTGAATTAATTAACAATAAACAATGCTAGCTACAATATATTCTATTTGACAAAAAAATGTTTTATCCACATTTCAAGTCTTTAAAAAAATTTAAAGATTTTTGTATTCTAAAATACATTTAATGTCAGCTTACGAAACGAAAGATAAATGAAATATCATTTCAGTGAATTAATTATGAAGTATACAATAAATTTTTTTATTTAAAAGATAAATTTGATAGTGGTTTAATAAAAACAGAAGGTAAATGAAATATCGTCTGTGAATTAATTAATAATGAATAATACTAACGAAAAAATATTGTTTCACTAAAAAAATAATGTTTTTATTTGTATTTTAACTCTTTACAAAATTTTATTTTTTCTTTTAGTTTCAAAGATAAATTTGATATTGGCCTAATAAACGAAAGGTAAATGATATAACATATTCGTGAATTGATTGATAGCAAACAATCTAGTTAACATATATTTTTTGGTTAAAAAAATTGTT
Organism: Macrobrachium rosenbergii; assembly: GCF_040412425.1. Lineage (NCBI taxonomy): Eukaryota > Metazoa > Arthropoda > Malacostraca > Decapoda > Palaemonidae > Macrobrachium > Macrobrachium rosenbergii. The sequence goes on along the minus strand of NC_089762.1, from coordinate 36,708,191 downwards.
TTTATCCTTATTTCAGCTTGGTTAAAAAAATTAACATTTCAATTTTTGTCAAGATAAATTTAATACTGGCTTAATAAGCGAATAACATCTCAGTGAATTAATTAACAGTGAACAATACCCGCGAAAATATTTTGTTTCACTTAAATAAAATAATGTTTAATTGAAGTGAAAAACCTTTTTAAAAACCTATCCTTTTGATGAGTCCCTGGTCAACGTGAGGTTTAATGACCACATATGCTAAACCGGACAGCAATTACGAAAAAATGTAGAACTCTGTTAAAAAGATTTTTTTTTTACCAGTCATATTTCCTGTGGGTTTAACCGCCAAATCGCTAAAAGCCAATGAAACGCACTCTGTTATATTTCATGTGCTCTCTGGTATTGCATTTCCGACGAGAAATATTACCCCTAATGGAATCTTTTTCCGTCGATTTTTATTTCTGGTTTTTTGGTAATCAAACTGAATCGAAAGAGACTAACAGGATAGGATTGCAATTGAGGTTATCTCTAGTTGTTTTTTTTTTTGCAAATTTCTGCATCAAGATTACACATTTCTTCAGTATTTACTGTGTGGAGAAGCGATTGTTACTATTTCAATCTTTCTTTGTTTTTGCAAATGTATTCCTCAGCTGTGCAATGTTGCATTGCAAAATCATAATTTTTTTAGCCTTAGCTATGTGTTGGTATGTAGATTTTCTATTCGTTTTTTCACTGATGTCGTCCTCAGCTGTGCAACGTTCCATTGCAAAATTCTAATTTTTTTTAGCCTTAGCTAAGTGTGGGTATGTAGATTTTCTATTTGTTTTTTACTAATGTCGTCCTCAGCCGTGCAATATTGCATTGCAAAATTATAATTGTTTTAGCCTTAGTTACATGTAGATATGTAGAATTTCTCTTTGTTTTTTTGGTGATGTGCTCAGTTGTGCAATGTTGCATTGCAAGATCATGATTTTTTTAGCCTTGGCTACATTTGATATGTAGATTCTCTCTTTGTTTTTTTTTGTTTTTTATTTGCTGATATCTTCCTCAGCTGTGCAATGTTGCATTGCAGGATTACACTTTTCTCCATTCTTACCTCGTAAATTTATGCAGATTTAGTTTCCTCTATCTTTTCAAAACATCCTATCGTCTATGCAATGTTGCAGTGCAAGGTAACCAACTTTCTGCATTCTTAGCTATATGGAGAGCTGTAGAGTGAGTGGGACGAGGTTTAATGCAGGTGAGAGGATGGCTTTGAGTAATTTGCAATGGCTTGAGCATGTGGAAAGAATGGGGGATTATAGGCGAGACGAGCTTGTTGATGCGTGCTACCTGCGCTGGAATGGCAGTGCTGTCTCCCTTACCCTCCCGATCCCCTACCTACCCGCCTGGCCCCACCCGGGGCGGACAAACAGGTTTGTAGGAGTAGTGTTAATGTCATGTCTCCCCTACCATACTGTTCCCCTACCTACTCCGCCCCCCACTCGGGGCGGACAAACTGGTTTGCTGGGGGTGGGTGGCTGTGTCATGTCTTCCTTAGTGTCACCCGGGGAAGGACAAACAGGATCCACTTGGATTTTATTATTATCGATTATACCTGGAAAGAGAATGTAATTCGAAAGCGTTGGGAGACTGATTTTTGGGGGTATTAGAAAGGATGGTCCTCAATATCAAAGCCAGTGATTCTCAAACTGGGTGCCGTGGCACCTTGGGGTGCCACAGACAGTGCCTAGGGGTGCCGCAAGATTGTCATGAGTTTTGTCTTGGCTAGATCATCTCAGTGAACGTTTGCAAAAAAAAAAAAAAAAAAAAAAAAAAGTTTGCAGAAGTCTTCATATAATTATTATCAGTGTGTCTACTCCAATATGTTCACACACACACATGTATATAGTATGGAAAATAATTTTATTCATTAAATAAGAAGTTAGTTCATGCGATATGGTGGGATGGTGAAGATGGGGTGCCACAGTAATGATTACATTAGTTAGGGCGCCATCACTCAAAAAAGATTGAGAACCACTGATCTAAGCAGTGAGATATTGCATGCAAGATAAGGTGAGTGGTGCAGTGTGTAGGGGGTATTCGACACACTGCTGAAGAACCTTTAGCGTAAACTTATAAAATGACCAGTGCTGTGGAATTTCCATGTACAGATTCATCCACAATTCAGCAGTTTTTTTTTTTTTTTGAGACAGCTTAGGAAACACACACACACACACACACACACACACACACATATATACATATATATATATATATATATATATATATATATATATATATATATATATATATATATATAGAGAGAGAGAGAGAGAGAGAGAGAGAGAGAGAGAGAGAGAGAGAGAGAGAGAGAGAGAGAGAGAGAGAGAGAGAGTGTAGTTTACCAGCGGGATCAATTCCATATTAGCAGGTAGCAAATAAAGACTTTATTAATTTTGGAAGAAGGAATGCAGTTGCGATGACTGTCGAGCAGAAAATCATCTAAAATAGAAAGCGTGGAAATACTGACATATAGATAAAGAAGCTGTATCCAAGGAAACTGTCTGACAGGAATGAGTCTGTTAATTTCATCGACGTGTTCACGCAAGAGCTGGTGAAAGATTTATCAAAGCAGGTGTTTTTGACGGATGTTATGAGAAGTCAACAACTGTTCAGTGAGGTTTAATTGTCGATGGTTGCCAAGCGTTATGATTTTGATTTTTTATTTTGCTGGAGCTCTATAATTTTCCTGAGAGATGCCAACTAGTGTTCAGAAATTCTCATTTTCCTGACGATTTCGGTTCTGATATAAACATTGTTATAAATGATGAATAAGGACAAATAAACGTAATGGAATGAAACTACCTTATCCAGCCGTCGGTCAAAACCACATATACAGAAATAACAAAAAAATTCCCTTGGGAGAAACCTGTTCAGCTTTTAGTATCCTTCGCCAAAGGACACTTTTTATTCCTGCGAGGTAACTCCTACAGGACTCTAGACCCAGAGCCAGTCCTCTCCTTTCGTTCGGTTTCCCTTTTTATGACCTTTTAAACACGGGTCATGTCGTTCTCCTGATCCTGCTAGGCTTATTTGGACTTGATGGCGTAGGACCTCCGTAGGATGATCACCTTCTTGTCCTTGGGGCATCCTTCCTTATATCTCTTTTCCTAGACAGCCTTATGCATTTTTTTATTTTCTTATTTTTCTTATTATTCTTATTTTTCTTATTATTCGTCAATTTCTGAATATTCCTTTTTGATAACAGGAAACATCACTACCCTAAAACAATTCGCCTGGTATTTTAACAATTTACTTAATTTTTATCTATTTATCAATTAATTTGTTATTTTATTTTTTCTTTTCAAATAACCGATCTTTTCTTCCTGTTTTCACGTTACTTTCTGTTACTTCTTTCAAATGAGTCATATCCTTTGGAAACTTGAATTTCAAGGAAACGCCCCCTGTGGGCCTCTTCCACATGCATAGGGGTTTATCTTTTGAGTAATAATAATAATAATAATAATAATAATAATAATAATAATAATAATAATAATAATTAGCGATATTATTTCTTTGTTAAAATCTTTCCGTGGCCCAAGGTTATTCGTTACCTAATTAACTTAGTATGCATTTTACCTATGCAACCTTTGCTTCCATTAGCTTTTTACTATATAGAAAAAGCTAGGAAAGCAAATTTTAACTCACTTCTAGCGAGGAAATTTTCATTAATATTTTTTCTTTATTTACAGAATGCTGAAAGTGTATTGGACATGATGTCAGAAGGTGGAATCACTCGCTTGAAAGGTAAGAGAATTTACAAGCGCTTAGTCAGTCGAAACTAGGATAAGCATTCAACAGTAAATAAAACGTGAATTAATATTGAGATTAGATATATATATATATATATATATATATATATATATATATATATATATATATATATATATATATATATATATATATATAATATTTACATATGTGTATTTAAATATATATACGCATACAAGGTTTTCTGCAACGTCATTTTACGCAAGTTAGTTAATCAGTCAATCCTTTAAATTTTATGCTGACATATATATGTATATATATATATATATATATATATATATATATATATATATATATATATATATATATATACATATATATATATATATATATATATATATATATATATATATATATATATATATATATATATATATATATATATATATATATAAGTAGAAGAGAGAGAGAGAGAGATTGCTGGAGTGCTCACCTATAGAGAGACATCTATGAAGTAGGCTTAGCAGATTTCCATCCTAACTTCATTTGACCTGATCTAACTATTGTAATTCCGTGTCTTATTTGGTAAGGGAACTCCTACCCGATGCATCTTGCTCCGAAAACTTTGCCGTAGGCCTAACGTTAACTCGGAATAGACCTCATTTAATGAAGAGAATAATATTGTTTTAAGTTTAGTGAACTGTTGGTTTACATGTTCCACTGGCGTTTCAGTTCACGTAAAGGCCACACTCGATTGAGCCTGCGCACTGGAACGGGCTTTGCTGGACTAAGAACTTTTGGAAATAGGATGTGAATATAGGTCGTCTGTCTGTGTCCAGGATTATAGATTATCATTTATTGTGAGTGAGTTTTGGAGGATGTTAGAATTATATATATATATATATATATATATATATATATATATATATATATATATATATATATATATATATGTGTGTGTGTGTGTGTGTGTGTGTGTGTGAAATTTTTTTATCACACCGTGATTTATATACAATCATGAAGCTACAAATGTCGCTTAATATCAAATTCACGCTACCACGGGAATATCTCCGATGGAGAATTATCACCGGAGGGGAATTTATAAGCGATAAATGGATTGGTACTGCCGGGTCACGAACCCTCGACACAGAACTTATCCAGCAACTCCAGTAGATGTTACCACTCTTGATAGCTTGTTTACTTTTAATTGTGCATGCTGCATGCCCCTTTTTTACATTATAACCGTAGATGCCCTGACGATGTGATCACGGGTCAAGAAACCGGTCGACAATAAATGTATGTACTGGATCTGTGTGTTCCTGCCCCCTTCTCCTTCTATATATATATATATATATATATATATATATATATATATATATATATATATATATATATATATATATATATATATATATATATATATATATATATATATATATATATATATATATATATATATATATATATATATATATATATATATATATATATATATATATATATACATACATATATATATATATATATATATATATATATATATATATATATATATATATATATATATATATATATATATATATATATTATATATATATATATATATATATATATATATATATACATACATATATATATATATATATATATATATATATATATATATATATATATATATTTATATATTTACCAGCTTTCTCGCAGATCTCCTCCGAATGTATCACACTACCAGTTAATATCAGATACACACATCGCGCTCGGCTAATTTAGTGTTCTTTGTCTGTTATTAATTTAAAATTCCCCCGCGTGTGAACAACTTCTAATTAAATTACGGGTGTAAAGAACGCAAGCAGATTCCCCCCTATGATGAATTATATTCTTCACTGCGAAGAGGTGGGTACGTTTAATTAATTATGTCGAAGAAAATGGAGGACAACCATCCCAATCAACTCGTCCAAATGACTAGGAAGGTTTATGTTTTTTTTTTTTTTTTATATATATATATATAAAGGGATGAGAACGGATGTGTCTTGTCTTAAAGGTAAATGGTGCATGGTCGATTCAAGTTTCAAATTTGACGCGTGAGTACTTCTTAGATACAAGATCTAGATAAATAGATCTTGGTTAGATGTGTGCCGTTGCATACAGTTTGTTTCGTTTAGAGTGCAATAAAAAGATACAGATTTATTTACTATTTCTTTTTTTTTCTATTTCGGTCGAACACACTGGCGGATCCAGTGAGGGGGGGCACCTGGGCACGTGCCCCTCCCCATGGAAAGTAATGACAAAATAATAATATTGAAGATTTAGAGAATAACATAAAAGAGAAATATAAAAATTGGGGAAAAAAAATAAAAACCTATTACAGAAATAATATAATGTACACACACACACACACACATATATATATATGCATGTATGTATGTATGTATGTATGTATGTATGTATGTATGTATGTATGTATGTATGTATGTATGTATGTATGTATGTATGTATAATATGAAAACTGGTGCCCCAAGAAATTTTTCTGGATCCGCTACTGGTCGAACACTGATTGAAGTTGAGTATGTATGTATGTATGTATGAAAAATTATGTATAAATATATATATATATATATATATATATATATATATATATATATATATATATATATATATATATATATATGCATATAAATTGTAAAGTCTGCATTTTCGTTCTATCATTTCAAGAACATTTGTATAATTACGCACTCATCTTACTAATGAAATAAAACGCTTCCTATGTGAAAAGAAAAACAGAAGTTTAAACTTCATTATATTCACAAAAACCCAGCCATTCTTCAAAGGGAATTTCATATCAGAACCTCATCGTTATATTATGACAGACGACCATCCTACGACCATCCTTAGCCCAAAGCTAAGGTCAGATTAAAGTCAGTAAAATCCTGATTTTCGAAAAGCAATTCCTCCACCAGTTAAACTCACGACTTACACAGCTAACTCCACCCTGAGAGGAACTGACTGGCCATTTTCTTCCCCCCCCCCCCCTTCTTCCCCTCCCCTCCCCCACCAAAGGCTCCCCTGATTTAATAGGACACATTCGGGACTTAGATGAGACTTTATGTTTTTGTCGATACAGGAAACGGGGCCTGCTAGGCTAGGCTGGTTGGCTTTTGCAGTTTCTCTCTCTCTCTCTCTCTCTCTCTCTCTCTCTCTCTCTCTCTCTCTCTCTCTCTCTTAAGGACTGGGTCGTTTTCGGTGATTTTTTATATTCGGCTTATTTAAGGAATTTTAGTTGGGCAGTTTTTTTCTCATTCTAGAGGAAGTTCTTTTAATTGTCGTTTTGTTCGGCGGGCGTCTTAGTCTTGTCTGTTGCAGCTGTGATAAGTCACAGAGTTTGTTTATTATCGGTACAGCAGCTTGAACAAGTATTCTGTCCATTGTATAGCTGAAAGGAATAGAACATCCGCTCTTTAGCTCTACGTTTAATGGCTACCTTCATAAAAAACAGTAATTTAATGAAGTTATTCTCTCGCACAAATGCACAAACGTCTTGGTTTTTTCAGGTTAAATTTTTAGGAAATATATTGCAGTCTTTTGCTACATTATCCTTACGTCCTGGGGTTTCGAAAGTCACAGGATTTTTAATTTACATACCCATAATCGACAGCTAGTATTCTATGGCTGAAAAAAACTAAGAAACGTCCGAAAAAAAAAACTAGAACCGTCCCTTCATTTTTATCATCATTGTTTTCATTCTGTTGCGCCATTTTCGAAAAGGATTCTTTTACCCCAATTGATCGTAAGAGTATGAATATACTACAGCGTCATAGACCGTAAGTTTTAGACGTTAGAAATACACAGATCCTTTCTCCCTTACTTTCTTCGTATACATCATCACTGTCTGCATACGTAAGAGAGAGAGAATTTTCTGTATCACCACTTCAACTCATCTGGTTCTTATATAAAAGAAAAATCACTTCCTGGAGCTCATTTCAATTCATACGAGTTCCTGAGATGGTGTTTGAAGTCTGATTCACTTGCATGGCGTCGGGTCTTCCTTTGTGTGATCAAAAGTTTTGTTTCGTATAGAATATGTAAAGGGGCGACTTTGAAAACAGAATGCCAGCGTGTGTTTTTGAAAGGGACGAGGCAAGAGGGTAGAGGTGAGTGTTCAAGTTTTGGGAAAGATTTAGCAGCTTTTTGAAAGATATGAGTGTAATTACTCTTGTTTAGCTTTTGTTTATGGAATGGAATAATAAGGGAACGGGAATGTGTTTTCAAAAAACACAATTATTATTTTCTGTGGTTTACCTTAATCAAAAATAGATTGACATCGCGATTTGGCCTTGTACTGAGAAGAGTCAAAAAGATATATGTGTATGTTTGTAGTCGTTATGAATACTCAAAAATTATATATTGTCTTTAAAAATGACATTGAAACCTAAACGAAATTTAACTCAGTTTGATACCTAGTTTGGGAAATTCAGACATCTAGCAAATAACTCCGAATCCAGTATTAAATAGTATGCTAATTTATGATGTATTTGTTTCAGTCGTCATGAGTTATGGTTTATGGTAAAACTAAAGTGTGCTTTCTTAAAAACCTGGTTATAGTGTTAATAAAAGAAAATAGGTTAAGACAAAGCTTAACAGCATAAGAACAATGTTTTCGTATTGGTAATAACTATTTTGTGTGTATATATGCACGATTTTAATTCGTATAGGCTTTGGAATTTTAGGGGGTGGGGGCCTATTTCTGTCCTTATCATTTATATCACATGAATAATTGAGTGTGTCTTTTCTCCGGGGTCCAACAAGGTATAAAATTTTGTAACCAAATGATTGTCTATCTTCCAAATGAAATGGTTAACATCACTTATTATTCCGGTTAGCCTTATGTCTTGTAAATGGCATAGAATGTATTGCACGTCATTTCAATATCCTATTTACCGCAGAGCCACTCACATGGGGCCAAACGCATCCAATTTCCTTCTGAAATTCATCGTCGAAACGCCTGTGTGTGTTTGTCTGGCACCAAACAAACACGGATCCCTTTAGACTCCGAGATGAACACGTGGGCGTATTCATGAAATGAGCAGAGCGTAGGTTTCTCCCTCTCGACAAAGAGGCTGATGACTGATCTAGTTGGTTTGGTGTCACAGTATCTCGCGCCGTGGATGAAGTTACCATATTCAGATGAGCGTCTGTGAATATCATGGCTCTTGCGTTGCTTAAACGTCCATTTTTCATTCGCCATTGAACGTTAGTTAGAATATTCGATCACTGGTACCCAGAAGATCATAAAGAAAAGGTGATAGATGAAGGCTAGATGTGATAGGAGTTATAGCAGGAAAATTATAGGATATAACAGAGAGCTTAAACGTCTATTCTTTATTTACCTTTGAAAGTTTTTTGATATATACAATCAGCATGGCCCAGAAAATCACAAAATGTGATAGATGAAGGCTAGACGTAGATAGGAGTTATACAGTAGCAGGAAAATTATATGACGTAGCAGATAGTTTAAAGTCTATTTTTCATTTACTTTTGAACATTTGATTGTAAATGCAATCAGCAGTACCCAGGAAATCATGGAAAAATATGATAGATGAAGGCTTGATATGATAGGAGTTTTTTCAGTAGTTTAGGACAGAATATACTGGAGAAAACAAACGCCTAATAGAGAGAAGAATCGACGTCAGATTAAACGTTTTATAATTAAACGTTTGGAGTTATGAGTGAGGATGACAACGTTACTGCCAACTACATATTTTGCCTGTAAGAAATATGGGAGAATATTATCAAATTTATTTATGTATCGAAATGGTTTATTGCCGCTGGTTGGTATAGAGTATATCAAACCCACTTCGATATTTCTACGTCTTTTGATAGAGTTGTTTTTATGGAGTATGTCATAAAACATGCAGGAGACTTATCGCATACATATCGTAAACAGGTTGAAAACAAGGCAACGACCGTAAGTGGAGAACGAGTCTTGGGAGATGATGGATAATGGGATGAACCTCTGATTAGGGATAACAATAATTCGTTGACTTGTATCTAACCTGTTTGTGATGTATGTACGGTAAGTTGTCGACGCGTGTTTGTGAAATATGTGCTAGGCTAGAGTTAAATGAGATGTTTTTAGGAAGAAAACGTGTTATTGTAAATGCTGGATAATGAGATGAACCTCTGATTAGGGATACCAGTGAGTCCCTGACTTGTATCTAACCTGCTTGTGATGTGCACGATAAGTTGCTTACTTGTGTTTGTTAAATATGTGGTAGGGCTAGAGTTCAATGAGATGTCCTCTAGGAAGAAAACGGGTTATGTGACTGGGTAGGTGGGTATGGGAAGGCCTTCTGAGAGGACTGTAATGATTTCATTTGGACCAACTGTTAAAAAATAAAGAAAAAAAAGTCTCTCATTTCCCTTCAACCGGCATGATGAAATCTGGACCTTATTGAAACAATATGAGACGAAAAGTCACACAATAAAGAAAAAATAAGGCAAAGCCAAACCTTTTTACCCCCCTCCCCCCTCCCCCGCTGGTCGGACCGACAGTGAATTCCCTCTATTTGGATGAAAATCGCAGACTTATGAGACCAATACTTTTCATGAAAGTGGAGGAATGCGAAGAAATTGATGCTGTCGCTCGGCCTGAATGACGTCATCAGGTAGGGATTACTGGCCTAAATGACGTCATCAGGTAGTGATTTCGGGCCTAAATGACGTCATCAGGAAGGGTGGGTTTCATTATTCATAAAACGGAATATGTATAATAACGTTCCCGGAATTCTCAAATCAGAAATAATCAAAACGAAATTACTGTAAGCGTCTCGCTTTTAATGAACAAGACCGATATTACTCTCTCTCTCTCTCTCTCTCTCTCTCTCTCTCTCTCTCTCTCTCTCTCTCTCTTTCTCGCTGTCCTGCCTATCAGTATAAAGGTAATATGTCTACAGATTGACGATTCAGACCCTTCTAATAAAGGCTTTTAGAGGTTCGACATTTTATCATAATTAGTGATACTGGTAAAAAACACTGATGTTAAAAACGTACAAATTAACAAAATCAATCTCTCTCTCTCTCTCTCTCTCTCTCTCTCTCTCTCTCTCTCTCTCTCTCTCTCTCTCTCTATATATATATATATATATATATATATATATATATATATATATATATATATATATATATATATATATATATATATATATATATATATATATGAATTATGTATATATATATATATGTGTATATATATATATATATATATATATATATATATATTATATATATTAAAAATATCAACACAAACGACCGATAACTGTATATATTATAACATTATGGGTCGTTTTGTGTTGATATTTTAAATATATATATATTATATATATATATATATATATATATATATATATATATATATATATATATATATATATATATATATATATATATACATATATATATATATATATATGATGGAATATATATATATATATATGATTATATATGTATATATATATATATGTATATATATGTATAATATATATATGTATATATGTATATGTATATATATAAAGTATATATACACACATATACATATGACCATGATGGAAAATTGAAGAATATATTTAATATTCAAAATGATTATTAAAAATAAAAAAAAGACTCTGTTGCTTTGGTAACTGACAGTGGTTTTCCCTAATGGAGTGCAGGTGGAAATACCACTAAGCTGACTGATGGGAAATAATTCCTGTAATTCGTTCAATCGGATTGAGATTACCCTTTGATATTGGAGATTACTCTGATGAATTTTTAATCTTTAGCCTGTGTAGATGGCGATAATAGTTAAGCTTTAATATCCGTCGCCCTTCACAGGACTGACTCTCTCTCTCTCTCTCTCTCTCTCTCTCTCTCTCTCTCTCTCTCTCTCTCTCTCTCTCTCCATAAGTAAGCGTCATATTTATGATACGTTTTTATTTCTTAATGTCATAGATGCAATGTAAACAAAATATATTTTGACAAAGTTTTCTCATTTGAGAAGTTCGTTGTATGTCTTTGTGGATTACTGATGAATATCAACAACTGAAAATGGTGTAAGTGATGAGTAACCATTTTCATGATAATATAAATACCTAAAATAAAGTAAAAATGAAGAATAACGTATACATGTGCCTGGCCAAAGAGAACGGAAGCGAATTCTATATCCTAAATTATTTAAATGTATTGTCAAGCTTATTGAAATTATCAATTAATAAAATTATTATTAATTAGTTTTCTGTCCGCCCTCAGATCTTAAAAACTACTGAGGCTAGAGGGTTGCAAATTGGTATGTTGATGATCCACCCTTCATTCACCAAACATACCAAATTGCAGCCCTCTAGCCTCAGTAGTTGTTATTTTATTTAAGGTTAAATTTAGCCATAATCGTGCATCTGGCAACGATATATGAAAGGCCACCACCGGGGTTTGGTTAAAGTTTCAAGGGCCGAGGCTCATACAGCATTATACCGAGAACACCGAAAGATAGACCTAATTTCGGTTGCCTTGATTATAGGCTGTACAGAAAACTCGATTACTT
>NC_089762.1:36680890-36690890 GCF_040412425.1 Macrobrachium rosenbergii | reverse complement strand
TGGGGGGATTTAGGGAAGGTAGTTGGAGGGGTGTAGGGGTGAATCGAACCATCCCACAGGTGAATCCACAGGTAAATCTTACCTGTAACTCTGTTTCATGTTCATTTATATACTTTAGGTATTTTACAGTTTCTTCAGTGATAAAAGTTGTTTTTTATGTTGGTGAAATAATTAATATTTCATGCTTTTACTCTCTGACATAAACAGTTTTAGAATAACAAACTAGTGAAATTAAATTTATGTATTAATTGTGTCTGCCTTGTATTATGTTTGTGATTTGCACTTTAAAAATAAACAGTTTATTTTTGCGAGTATTATGAGTCTCTCTCTCTCTCTCTCTCTCTCTCTCTCTCTCTCTCTCTCTCTCTCTCTCTCTCTCTCTCTCTCTCTCTCTCTCTCTCTCTCGCTCCTGCACTTGCAAATGTTACAAAAATCTCCAGAAAGGTTTTTATGATAACGTTCAAAATAACAGATTAGTTAAAATATTTAATGCATATTAACTGCTGCTGTTCTTCCCTTGAAGTGTGCATGAAAAATTAACAAACCTCTCTCTCTCTCTCTCTCTCTCTCTCTCTCTCTCTCTCTCTCTCTCTCTCTCTCTCTCTCTCTCTCTCTCAATGTATAAACTGGGTCTGCCTTGAAGTGCAAGTGAAAAAAGAACAAAGCTTAAACATAATGAGTCTCTCTCTCTCTCTCTCTCTCTCTCTCTCTCTCTCTCTCTCTCTCTCTCTCTCTCTCTCTGTATGAATGTATTAACTGGGTCTGCCTTGAAGTGCACCTGAAAGAAAAATAAAGCTTAAACATTATGAGTCTCTCTCTCTCTCTCTCTCTCTCTCTCTCTCTCTCTCTCTCTCTCTCTCTCTCTCTCTCTTCTCTTGTGTTATAAAATTCTCAAAACTGTTTTTTTACGATAACGAGTTCCCAGAAAATCACGCTCCATAAAACGGGAACGACCCGGATGCACGAGAAAACTATTACAGAGTAATTCTGGGGTTTTATTGCCGCAATACAAATGACTTGATTATAAGCTCGGTGCTTCGTATAAAAAGGGACAGATTAGGCATTTTGGATTCGTCTGTCAAGTTCTGTAAGTTCTTCGAGACTGATTGTTTAGGGAAAGATCTAATGTTTTATACAACTTTCCGTAATCCAGATTAGGGATTTTGGATTCGTCTGTCAAGTTCTGTAGGTTCTTTGAGACTGAATGTTTTGGAAAAAGATCTAATATTTAAAAAAAAAAAAAAGAAAAAAAAAGACAGATTAGACATTTCAGATTCATCTGTCAGTTCTGACTCTGAGACTGAATATTTTTATGGAAAAATTAATATTTTATTATTTTGGATTTATTTTCTTCTGTCAACTTCTGTAAGCTCTCTGAGACTGAATATGTTTAGGGAAAAAACTAATATTTTTTATCATTTTTGGACTATTTTCGTCTGTTTACTTCTGTAAGTTCTTCGAGACTGAATGTTTGGGAGAAAATCTAAATTTTTTCATATTTTTTATTGGAGAGAAAATTTTATTTATTTTTTCTTATTCAGATTAGACAGTTGGGATTAGTCTGTCAAGATCTGTAAGTTCTTCGAGACTAAATGTGTTTTGGGAAAGAGCTAAATTTTTAATATAATTTTTGTTGAGGAGAAAATTTGAAATTTTTGGTAATTCTGATTTGACATTCTGAATTCGTATGTCAACTTACATAAGTTCTCTGGGACTGAATGTTTGGGGAAAGATCTAAATTTTTTATCATTTTTGTGTGGGAGAAAATTAAAAAATTTTGATAATTAGACATTTTGGATTCCTCTCTCAAGTTCTGTGAATTCTTCGAAGCTGAATATGTTTAGGGAAAGATCTGTATTTTTTATATAATTTTTGTTGGGGAGAAAGTTGGAAATTTTGTATAGTTTTAATACTTATTTGGGGCTAACTTTCTTAATTAGACTGACGTGTGATGCACTTGAATTTTGTTGAGGAGAAAATTTGAAATTTTTGAAAATTTATTTTACTAAAGACAAACTTTCTTAATTATAATGACTTATGGAGGAGGTGGGTGAAGATAGGAAGATGGGAAGTAAGTATATTAATGAGAGAAATAAGTTTGAATAAAAAGAAGCGAATATTGAAAGGATAACCCAAGATAAGTAAAATGTAAAGGTAATAATAATAATAATAATAATAATAATAATAATAATAAATAATAATAATAATAATAATAATAATAATAATAATAATGAGTCTCTTTTAGGGTAATTTGACTAAAAACAATTGCTGTTTCGTCAGCATTTAGCTTGTAGACAGTCTCCTCTATTCTTCTTATATTCAGTATAATGAGAGGATAGAGAAGACTCTACGAACTAAATGCCGTTGAAACAGCACAATAATAATAATAATAATAATAATAATAATAATAATAATAATAATAATAATAATAATAATAATAACAATAATAATAATAATAATAATGGTAAGATCCTAACAGTGAACCAATATTCGCCTCACTGCTTTTTAAAGGTCTGACCTTTCTCCTACACGGTTACCATATAAACGAAATGACCTTTTCCGCTTAATGCAACAAAATGTTAAGCATTACAGCCCCCTCCTTATCACCTTTTAGTTAATTTGTTTTTATTCCTACGTAGCGGGAGAGGCCATTTATGAATACACGTGTGAGGCATTATATATATATATATATATATATATATATATATATATATATATATATATATATATATATATATATATATATATGTGTGTGTGTGTGTGTGTGTGTGTGTGTGTGTGTGTGTGTGTGTGTATATTATATATATATATATATATATATATATATATATATATATATATATATATATATATATATATATATATATATATATATTTATATATATATATATATATATATATATATATATATATATATATATATATATATATATATATATATATATATATATATATATATATATATATATATATATATTGTTTGAATCAAATTTTCGTGGATGTGATGTAGGTAGAAATACTCATTTTTAGTAAGAGTAGCGATTAAATTAGGTTTTTTTTAAGATAAATGTTCAAACAGAACAATCCTAGGATGGTAAACAATAGCTTGTAAAGTTGTAAAGATCGAAGTATGTTTTTATGCCAGATGAATAGATATTAAACTAGAACAATCTTAGGGTGGAATGCAATCGCTTGTAAAGTTGTAAAGATTAAAGTGGGTTGCTTTTGTCAGACAAATAGATATTCAAAGAGAACAATCCTAGGAGTGTATACAACCGGTTTCAAATATTTATGCGAAGGTAGATAAAGTAAAGATAAGAAAGTGATACATAGATAAAAGAGGGTAAAAGTAAGGAGAAGAATATAACAAGTAATTAAGATATCATTCACTAGCTAATAAAATATGCGCATACGAAAGAATTATACAAACCTGAAAAATACAAGACAATTATACAAACCTGAAAAATAAAATAATAATTTAAGCTATTAAACAGTATTTATACCCTCTCAAGCTTGTCAGCACCAGCCAGAAAAAAAAGCATTGCACTTTTCCAGCAAAGACATTTCCAGTATTCCAGCATAACAGCATTAATTACCATCCTGCCGTCGGCTAGGAGAAACATTCCGCGTGGAAAATCTGTAATTGCCCGGAGTGATAAAACTTCATCTCACCACTAATATTTTCCGTAAGGATTTGAAAAGTTACTTCAGGCCGAAGTTCCGAAGCGAGGAATCTCTTTAATATGTTTAAATTATGTCGTGCAACAGGCCAGAAAATGTCTTTCTTTTGTGTAAGGAAATTGTTTAACGGAGCCGTTTTTGGTCAAATTGGTCGCTAAAAAACAGAAAGTGGATCTTTTATTGTTGTCTATGAATGAAAGATGGCCAATTTTATAGAAATACTTTTTATTTCAAAGACTTTTAAATACACAAACATAATGGTCTTGCGGTTTACTTGTTGATCCTTTTAAGTAAGATAGATAGTTTTATATAGAACACAGTTTATTAAGAAGACTTACTAATCATATATAATGGCCTTATAATGTCTTTGTGTACGCAGGTGGAGACAAAAGTACAAAAAAAAATGGCAACACCAGCGAAAGAGAATTATTGAGGAAATCAAAGTTAATCAGGAATCTTTATTAAATTTCGTTTTCCTAATCCCAGTTACACACCAGAATATACAGAGCCGACGCAAGTACTGTTTTATCTATTTTTCCAGTACACTGTTACAGATCGGGATTTCGTCTGAAAGTGGATTTTATGGTTGACATTGAAAACATTAGGGAATTATTGAGGAAATCAAAGTTAATCAGGAATCTTTATTAAATTTCGTTTTCCTAATCCCAGATACACACCAGAATATGTAGAGAGCTGACGCAAGTACTATTTTATCTATTTTTCCAATTCACTTTTACAGATCAGGATATCGTCTGAAAGTGGATTTTATGGTTGACATTTAAAACATTAGAGAATATATGAGGAAGCCAAAGTTCATCAGTAATCTTTATTAAATTTCGTTTTCCTAATCCCAGTTACACACCAGAATATGCAGAGAGCTGACGCAAGTACTATTTTATCTATTTTTCCAATTCACTGTTACAGGTCGGGATTTCGTCTGAAAGTGGATTTTATGGCTGACATTTAAAACATTGCTTTGGGTTCGTGAAAATCTTGCCGTAGCCTAACACGAAAACACTATTTCTACTTCTGAAGGCCCAAGTAACCTGGCAATATCCTTCTGAAGCAGTTTGTATTTGACGTGGATTCTACAGTACTAGGATATTTTGGGGGGTTCCTTTATAATTTCATTTCCACATCAGTAACCTAGATGTTGCGACACCAGTTTAAATTACCATAAATCAGTCATTCAATATATCACCTATCAGTCAATATGTGTATGCATCTCCATATGAAATAGAAAGACTTCAGACACACAATCGCAAAATAAAAACATTTCAAAACGATTTTGTTTGCCTCCCCAGGCGCGCTCCAAATGCCTAACACGTCATATTTCTGGTGGCCTCTGATGCAAAAACTTCCCCAGCCTCGAACATTCCGCCTTGCAAAACGACCCAGTGCACTTCTTGTTGATTAATTTTGGTAGCCCCGTAGGGCAGAGGTCACTGCAGTAATCCTTTTTCCGGCCTCTGCAATAATACGCAGTGTTCGTCAACTTCAAAAGTGGCGACACTTACCCATTTTTCTTTTGACACCTATTTTTCTTTTGACTGAACTGCAAATGAAACAAATCTTTTTATACAAGATGCTGTGAATAAATTAAGATTCTATAACGTTCTAGACATACTTGATTGTTACATGAGTTATCACAAACAAAGTTTCGGTAAAATTCACATAATTTATCTGGAAAGAAGAATAAATAATTTTTTATATCTATTTTCTTTTGACTGACCTAGACATAAAACTTTGTTTTTTTATGCAGGATGCAGTGATTAAATTAAATTCTTTGACGGTCTAGACATATTATCAGGAACAAAATGCCAGTAAAATTCACAGAATTTATCTGAGAAGCTCAGTGTCTGTAGCTGAGATGCAGTAAATCAATAAAAGTTCTTTAACGTTGTAGATAAAGTTGATTTGTTACATGGATCACCATAAACTAGATTTCAGTAAAATTTTCAATTATTCAAGCCACAACAGATTAAACGTTTTTCCTTTTTATTTATATCAGAGAATGACTAGGTAAATTAAAATCCATTTAACTCTCTAGACATATTTGATTGTTACATGAAGTATCATGAAAAGACTTCTCTCAGTATCGTGTTAGGAACAAACATCTCCAAATATGTTGAAAATATTTCAAATTCATCAGACGGCCGAAGGCTCAAAGGAAAATATTTTTTCAACTCTTCGACTGACACGAATTTGCCATAATTGTTTCACATTCATTGAGGCTCAAAAAAAAACTTATGAAGGCTAAATGGAATGTCGAAGCTCCATTAATGCGAAATGGGATTTCTCTGTTTAGAAAAAAAACGCCCTTTACAGACTATTAGGCATTGCCGTCCCACTTTCCTCCTTCATGGATTTATACACGCGCGTGCACACCACACACTTTTGCACAAACACACACGTGTATATATATATATATATATATATATATATATATATATATATATATATATATATATATATATATATATGTGTGTGTGTGTGTGTGTGTGTGTGTGTGTGTGTGTGTGTGTATATATATATTTATTATATATGCATATATTTGTGTGTGAGAGAGAGAGAGAGAGAGAGAGAGAGTTGTTTTCCTTATAGAAAATTCCTTGCTTTAGATCAGCAGAATAACGATAAATATTTCTGTGAAAAGGCCCTTATATCATATTCCCCCACCCTGGGATCGAACTCAGGATTCTTGCTTTCGTTCGGATAACGAAGTAAATAATAATAACGAATAGCAAATATCAACTTTAATAATATTGCAACATACTTTTCCCGTATATCCCAATTTATCAATTTATTACGCATGATAGTGTATACTAATCAACATAATTTTGAAAAACTGAGCTGATAGAAGCAAAAACAGTCTCTTTCGCTATCGAGTAGTGGGCTTATTTTTGACTAATTATTTACCTCAAATTATGCCCAAAATTGATGAGATAATATGCAGGGGAGAAAAAATGGCCTATAATGAGGTATAATGTCTTGTGGCAGAGTGTGAGCATAATATCAGCGTGTAATCATTTCGGAGAGTTCCCGTAATTCTCTGGGTAATGAATATTTGTGGCAGATGCGGTTATGAGTTTTTTGTATGTGGTGAAGGGTGAGACATTTTGTTTGTATATGGATGTGTTTGTGTGCTTGTGCAAAAGAGAGAGAGAGAGAGAGAGAAAAGAGAGATAGAGAGAGAGAGAGAGAGAGAGAGAGAGAGAGAGAGAGAGTGTGTGTGTAAGGCACATAGATGACCTAGAATAATATTTATTCTACAATATATATAATACACATATACATATAATTTATATATATATATATTTATATATATATATATATATATATATATATATATATATATATATATATATTTATATATATATATATATATATATATATATATATATATATATATATATATATATATATATATATATATATATATATATATATATATATATATATATATATATATATATATATATATATATGTATATATATAATATATATTATATATATATATATTTATATGTATAAATATATTATGTTCATATTTATATGTATATATATATATGTATATATATGCATATTATGTTTATATTTATGTATGTGAACATATTTTTATACATATATACTGTATATATATATATAGGTAAAACCATATGTGAATTTCAATATTTACATACACCCTCTACATATGCCACCACCATGACACTTCAAGAACCCCACCCCCACAATTTTCCTCCATCCCGTCTCCCTCCCCCTCCCCCCAACACCCCCGCTCCCACGCGAACTTCCAGAAACGCTAAATAATTGCTCACTTTAGCGCAGCTTATGAGCGCTACTAAAAAGATCATTAGAGGAACGAACGGCCGTTGTAATGATCCCGATTTCCTCCCCGAAATGAATCCTGGGCAGAGCGAACTTTGCCCATTGACGTCTCTCGACTTTGCCAAGTAGTCTGTATTGGGCCGGACGTTCAATAATTGCAGGAGCAATTTGTGTTTTTGGTATTTTTTTCATTTTCAGACTCGTGAATGGCCGCGTTTCCTTGAGAGAGAAAATGTTTAGTCCCGTCGCTGTTGTCTTGTTGATCATAGGCAAGAATTTATAACTTTAAATGGTTGTTCTGAGTGATGGTTCTTAATCTGTTTATATTTATTATTTTTGATGATTTTCTAGTCTGTTAGTGATGAGAGTTTGTTCCGATTTCATATAGTCTTCAGGTATTATTATTATTATTATTATTATTATTATTATTATTATTATTATTATTATTATTATTATTATTATTATTATTGAGGAGATCTCTGAGGGCAGTAGCTTTGAAAATTATAACTGTTTCCACAGCATGTAATTAGAAGTCGCTATACAAATTAACTGCCGTGGAAACAGCTATTATTATTATTATTATTATTATTATTATTATTATTATTATTATTATTATTATTATTATTATTATTATTATTATTATTATTATTATTATTATTATTATTATTATTAAGGAGGAGGCCTTCTCTGAGGGCAGTAGCTTTGGAAATTATAACTGTTTCCACGGCATTTAATTAGAAGTCACTATACAAATTAACTGCCGTGGTAACAGCTATTATTATTATTATTATTATTATTATTATTATTATTATTATTATTATTATTATTATTATTCAGACGATGAACCTTATTCATATGGAACAAGCCCACCACAGGGGCCACTGACTTGAAATTCAAGCTTCCAAACAACATGATGTTCATTAGAAAAAAGTAACAGAAGGTAATGGGAAATGCAGAAATAGGAGATCAGTTATTAAAAAAAACATATTAAAAGGGAGAGCAATATTGCTAAAGTACCTATGGGTTGTTCAAATTTTATTTCTTAATCATAACTATAGTACATGTTTGTAACCAAATTCTCTTTTTCTGCTGCCCAAACCTGCCAGGCATATTCTGATGTTATTCATAATAATAATAATAATAATAATAATAATAATAATAATAATAATAATAATAATAATAATAATAATAATAATAATAATATTAATAAAATTATTATGGAATTATTATTATTTGCAAGATTAGGACAAAATTATTATTATTATTATTAATAAATAAGGAATAGGAATCACAATATAGATTTAAGACCAGGACAAAACTTCATGTTGATTTAATAATAAAAATAATAATAATAATAATAATAATAATAATAATAATAATAATAATAATAATAATAATAATAATAATAATAATAATAATAATAATAGATGTTAGAGGTAATTGAAATTAAATGAATCCAAAGATCTGTATGCACAGAGAACTGATACGTTCAAACACTTCGTTCGTTTTTTTATTTACCGTTTACTTCATATCATTCCGACCTTTCCCCGTTGAAAACCGAAAGTAAAAAAGAAAAAAAAAAATAGGAACATGCACCAAAGCAGTTTACAATAAAGCAAGAAAGATTTCCCCAGCGAGTGCTGGTGGAGAACATAACCACACACTCGTAGGCTATAAATCTGTATTGCTATTGTTCCGTCAGAGTACGGAATTGTTTCATGCGTATTGGCGATTCTTCATTCTTTTCCTGCGCCGAAATGTTTACATTTTGCTTATTCTCTTCTTTCTGTATTTCCTGTTACCTTCTGTTACTCCTTTCAAACATAAACATCATATTCGTTGGAAGCTTGAATTCCAAGTTAGTGGTTCCTGTTGGCTTGTCCCATATGAATAGGGTTCATATTCTGAATAATAATAATAATAATAATAATAATAATAATAATAATAATAATAATAATAATAATAATAATAATAATAATAATAACCATCCATGAAAGGAGGTTGAGTTGTATATTTTAAAGCCAATATCAGATTACTTGCTTTATTTTTATTTTTTTTTTTATTTTAAGTTTCTTGTGAATTTTTGGATTCTCTGAGTTTGATTACCTTATTTCGAACTTCATATATTCTAGATTCCTAAACGCTTGCAAATCTTCATGTTAACCCTGAATTTACCCACTTTCTCCAAAAATATTTCTGATAGGATATGAGCCTCAACATCTGTTCCAGGTCACATTATTGGTACAAGAGAAATTTTAGTAAAAGAGAAAAAGTTAATGTTTTTGTACAAATATCTTGCTACACACGCTTTGCAGAAATGTATTTCTGTAGAATTCATTCCATCTATTAATTTCATTTACATTTATGCACTTAGAGTGTAAGACTCATTTATCTTGAGAACTTTATATCACGAGAGGAAACATTGCAGAATCTTCAGTATGGAAAACTCTTGAAGTTCTCAAAAGACTAAAATCTCTATTACAACACCTTC
>NC_089762.1:36663390-36670890 GCF_040412425.1 Macrobrachium rosenbergii | reverse complement strand
TGTTGACTCGTTCATCTCACCTTCTGTTTCTCCCTCAACCATTCCTCTCTTCTCTCTTCCTCCTCCTCATCCTCATCCTCCTCCACCTCGTGTCCTCACTTCCAACTATACCAGTCCTTACCATCCTGATACCATCATCCTCCATCCTAAACATTTCCCCAACTTCTGTTGGCTCGTTCACCTCACCTTCTCCTGTTCCTCCTTCAGCCATTCCTCCCTCTTCTCTCCTCCTCCTCCTCCTCCTCCTCCTCCTCCTCCTCCTCCTCCTCCTCCTCCTCCTCCTCCTCCCGCTGACCAGATAGTGGGCGGATTTAAGTTATGTTGTGACAATGGTTCGGACGAGAACACAATGTGACCCGGGGCGTCCAACATTATCGCTCTCTTGGGAAATTTAAAAGACCCCGAAAGGTCTCTCTGATGGAGCCACCATCTGGCTGCCCTGTTAACCCGGCCGAGATCATCGTGGAATTTTTACCCGTGCTTTCCCCAAGCACTTTTTTTCTTGTGTTTTTTTTTTTTTGGCTTTCACCGTTATGTTGTTTTGTTCCTCTCTCTCTCTCTCTCTCTCTCTCTCTCTCTCTCTCTCTCTCTCTCTCTGGAGTTTTTTCTCGTGCTACTTCGAAGCACTTTTCTTTGCTTTCATCGTTATGTTGTTTTGTTCCTCTCTCTCTCTCTCTCTCTCTCTCTCTCTCTCTCTCTCTCTCTCTCTCTCTCTCTCTCTCTGGATTTTTCCCGTGCCTTCTCCAAGCACATTTTTTTTGCTTTCAGCGTTATTTTGATTCCTCTCTCTCTCTCTCTCTCTCTCTCTCTCTCTCTCTCTCTCTCATAGGCGGTACTGTATTCCTAAGAATTCTCTCTCTCTCTCTCGGGATTTTTCCCGTACCTTCTCCAAGCACTTTTTTTTGCTTTCAGCGGTTTGTTCTCTCTCTCTCTCTCTCTCTCTCTCTCTCTCTCTCTCTCTCTCTCTCTCTCTCTCTCTCTCTCTCTTGTTAATGAAGGGACCATTTTCCGCTTGTTTACTGCCCAACTTCCTAATGAAATTAGGTTTTGCTGTTGCTTATATTTCGGAAGCATCGTCTGATCGTTCTCAATAAACCTTTTTTTATAATTTGGACTATTCTTGATAAACCTCTTTTTCATAATTCGGAAAATTCTTAGTTCCTTTCTACTTTCTACTTTGAATGTCATTCTGTTTAAAAGGCAATGCGTTGGGTACATTTATATTTCAATTTTTTCCTTTTCTTGTTGTACTTCCTGTAAAGGTGTAATGCTTTACCCACACATAAGTGTTAAGTGAAGGTTTAATATATATGTGTGTATATATATATATATATATATATATATATATATATATATATATATATATATATATATATATATATATATATATATATATATATATATATATATATATATTATTTTATTTTCATCTTCAATTTATCCTAACGATTTCTTTTTGATTTATCCCGATTTCGGTAAAAAAAAAAAAAAAAAAAAAAACGCCGTTTTCAAAAACAGTTTTACTATTTCTCATTTTTTTTTTCACTTGAACAAAAATGTATAAAATGTAACGCCTCAAAGCTAGCTGAATGCTACTCTTATTTTTTGGTCCAAAAAATGTTTGTTAATCCATTTTACAAAGAGAAAAATTCTCTTACTTTTCTGCTGCCTCGTTCATTTTAAATTATTCCGAGACCTAATGAGAAGCATTAAAAAAGCGTAGGCTGACTGTGGGCCGTCTCTGATGATGATATTACAATTGCATAACAATCAAGATCATTTGGAAATGCAACAGTTAAATAAAAGGGAAATGAACCCCGACATGCATCAGAAAATAGAAACGGTTTTGTAATGCTAAAACAATAATTGTGTTTATTTATTAAAGCAAATCTTAACAATAATAAATTCTGTTTTATTAACTGTTGCTTGTTGTGCTTGCAAAGCAGTGGAGCTGAAATTAGACCAAGAATTCTGTTAGGATATATTTCCAGTCAAATCTGCTGAGATTTTTTAGGCCATTACCATGAAATTCTTGATAGCTGGAATGACCTTATTCAATGAACACTTCGTGACTAGAGCATCTTCTTTCTGTACATACAGTTATCTTCTTTCTGTACTTGCAGTTATCTTCTTTCTGTACATACTATTATCTTCTTTCTGTACTTACAGTTATCTTCTTTCTGTACATACAGTTATCCTCTTTTCGTACATACAGTTATCTTCTTTCTGTACATACAGTTATCTTCTTTCTGTACATACAGTTATCTTCTTTCTGTACATTCAGTTATCTTCTTTCTATACATACAGTTATCTTCTTTCTGTACTTACAGTTATCTTCTTTCTGTACATGCAGTTATCTTCTTTCTATACATACAGCTATCTTCTTTCTGTACTTACAGTTATCTTCTTTCTGTACGTACAGTTATCTTCCTTCTGTACTTACAGTTATCCTCTTTTCGTACATACAGTTATCTTCTTTCTGTACTTACAGTTATCTTCTTTCTGTACTTACAGTTATCTTCTTTCTGTACTTACAGTTATCTTCTTTCTGTACATACAGTTATCCTCTTTTCGTACATACAGTTATCTTCTTTCTGTACATACAGTTATCTTCTGTACTTACAGTTATCTTCTTTCTACAGTTATCTTCTTTCTGTACATACAGTTATCTTCTTTCTGTACATACAGTTATCTTCTTTTCTGTACATTCAGTTATCTTCTTTCTGTACTTACAGTTATCTTCTGTTCATGTCTTTCTTACAGTTATCTTCTTTCTGTACATACAGTTATCTTCTTTCTGTACATACAGTTATGTACTGTTAACTTTTATACATTGAACACCATATCTTCTTTCTGAAGTTTAGATTTCTTTGTCAATGGAATCTGAGTTATGTACTGTAACTTATTGAACACCGTTTGGAAGTTTAGATTTCTTTCATTTTCTTATTCCGTTTGAATAATTTTCTGAATAATAATAATGATAATAATAATAATGTCTATGGTTTTTTTCCCTTGAAAACAACAGATATGTCTAAAAAAAGGTTAACTGTAATTCAGTGAACTACTCAACAGCAATTCTTCGTAATGATTATTAATATGGAAGCCACAAGTTCTTCGTTGGACTGGTCGGTACCGTTCTCGGCTGGCACTCTGCAGGGTCCGTGTTCGAATCGTGGGCCGGCCAATGAAGAATTAGAGGAATTTATTTCTGGTGATAGAAATTCATTTCTCGGTATAATGTGGTTCTGCTTCCACAATAAGCTGTAGATCCCGTTGCTAGGTAATCAGGTGGTTCTTAGCCACGTAAAATAAGGCTAATCCTTCGGGCCAGCCCTAGGAGAGCTGTTAATCAGCTCAGTGGTCTGGTTAAACTAAGGTATACTTTACGACAGCCATACTGACATCAGAAATTCATAGAGAGAGAATCTTGATATGTTTCACACAAACGTTTCAGTCGAGTTCTCCAAAAGTTTTGGGAATTGGTTACTTTAGGCTTCAGGTTCTCTCCCAGCTGGCTCTTCACGCCAATCCTGCTATTAAAAACAGCAGATTACTCTCACCTACAGAATTCGATCAATAAAGGCACGAACGAAGACAAGGTTTGTTGGCAAAGGCATAGAACAAGGACCGCAGGGAGGGAGGGAGGGAGGGACTCCTGACCAGGAAACTTGACGACTAGAGAAGACATCAAACTCCTGCCGCGTTATCAAAGTGACATTCGAGGGATATCAAAGAGATTTCAGCGCGATAAGGGGAGGAATTAATCACTGTTATGGCCTTTTGATGACGCGGATTCCGAGTTGACTTTGTCGATTTGCACTTGAAGGTTTTGTCTTCTTGTTCAAGTTGACAAAGTGTACAGACTCTTGTTTAAGTTTGCAGATTAGTCGGCTAGCGGACATAACTTTTGTAAGTTTCTTGTCAGACTTTTTCTTAAGTCTTAGCACGTATGTGGCATAAAATTTATCAGATTCTTTTTTAAGCCGTCGCACGTTTATGGCATAAAGTTTGTCAAACTCTTTTTTAAGCCTTCGCACGTTTATGGCATAAAGTTTGTCAAACTCTTTTTTAAGCCTTCGCACGTTTATGGCATAAAATTCATCCGATTCCTTCTTGAGTCTTCCCACGTTTATGGCAAAAAATGTGCCAGATTCTTTCTTGAGCCTTCGCACGTTTATGGCTTAAAATTTGTCAGATTCTTTCTTAAGCTTTCGCGCGTTTGTAACAAAAAAGTGTGTCAGATTCTTTCTTGAGCCTTCGCACGTTTATGGCATAAAGTTTGTCACACTCTTTTTAAGCCTTCGTACGTTTATGGCAAAAAATTTTTCACACTCTTTCTTGAGTCTTGGCACGTTTATGGCATAAAATTTGTCACGTTCTTTCTTAAGCCTTAGCAGGTTTAAGGCATAAAGTTTGTCACACCCTTTCTTAAGCCTTCGCAAAGTTTGTCACATTCTTTCTTAAGCCTTACCACGTTTATGGCATAAAGTTTGCCTTAATCCTTCTTGAGCCTTTGCACGTTTATGGCAAAAAAAATTTCCGATTCTCTCTTGAACCTTGGCACGTTTATGGCATGAAATTTGTCAGATTCTTTCTTAAGCCTCGCGTGTATGACATAAAGTTTGTCAGACTTATATGCCCTAGCATAAAGGATTCATTAATAAACGCTGAAAGCTAAAATTGATTGAAAAATTATTCCAGGTTCATTAACTGAAAACTCACAGGGTTTTTGATTGAATATAAATTATAGACTTTCTCCGAGTTTTAGTTTTGCATCGTACATTTCCATCAGATTCTATCTTCAGCGTTCGTAAGTTTATGATATACAGTTTGTCAGACTCTTAAGTTTTATCAGATAGTATTAAAAACATTTTTCAACACCAAAAGTTAAACATGAATAAATAATTGCTTCATCCTTACCATTAAAAACTCTCAGGTCGTTTGACTGTAAATTCCATATTTTCATGTTTATTAATTAATAAAAACGCTGTGGATGTTTAAATTAAATGTAATATCTAGACTTTCTCTTTCTCTTCAGGTTAGGTTTTACATTTCACTTTTTCAGATGCAAGGTTAGTCATTTTCACATTATCCGATATTTTCCTGAAACCCTGACAGACACTTTTTCTGTTTTGGAAATTTGTTGAAATAGATCCTGTGGGATTTTCAGTCGTCTTCTTAACATTTTCCAACATTTCCAGTTAAAACATAAAAACTCAAAAAAACAATGGTTTTCAGTATGTAGAATGCATTAGTTTAACAACGGTGACTCATGTCCATTGTGATATGTACAAAGAGGGAGGCAGTTTTCATGTAATATGACGAAATTTGACCCATGGAATTTGTTCGTATGTAGAGGACCTACCTGTTCGTATGTGTGTGTGTGTGCGCACGCGTGCGCTAGTGGGTACACGTGTACTAAACACGTTTGGACTCACTTACAGATAAAATATCAAACTCTCAACCCCACGAACAGATAGTGTTGCTGAAAGAGAATGAAATCACCTGATTGCTGAGAAAAAAAAATTGTTGGTGTGCCCTTGAGGTGAATAAATTGTTCATCATGCTGCCTGAAGTTTCTCCACGAGATAAGAAGTGTTTGGAGTGAATGTGTCTGTGATAGGACCTCTTGGCCTCTGTCTGTACGTCTGTTTGTATGAAATTCATGGTAACAGAGCAGATAAGAGTCATGGAAACTTGCGCTGGAAGGAGATAAACCAGTTTCGTGTTGGGTGCTTTTACTATTATTATTATTATTATTATTATTATTATTATTATTATTATTATTATTATTATTATTATTATTATTATTCTGTGAACTGCACTGAGGAAGTCATTATCGAAAGTCATTATAGATTACTGATGAAATTTATTTGCTTTTTGGAAGAGAGAAAAGGGAATAGCTGCTTGCTCTGAATTTACGACGTCATTTAAGAGAGAGAGAGAGAGAGAGAGAGAGAGAGAGAGAGAGAGAGAGAGAGAGAGAGAGAGAGAGAGAGTAGGTGTGTGTGTAGGTGTGTGTAGGTGTTGAGGAGGGAGAGTATATCCAAGGTAATTTTCAGCACACGAAAAAAATTCTGAATGTCATCGAATTAGGTGTTGACAATTTCTGCTGAATTATTATTATTATTATTATTATTATTATTATTATTATTATTATTATTATTATTATTATTATTATTATTATTATTATTGGAGAAACAAACCACAGTTATGTATATGTATGTATATATATTTAAAGATAAATCTTTAAATATATATACAGATACATAACTGTGATTTGTTTCTCCATTTCAGGACTCATGGTACTATGAGTATTATTATTATTATTATTATTATTATTATTATTATTATTATTATTATTATTATTATTATTATTATTATTATTATTATTGGAGAAACAAATCCACAGTTATTTATATATACATATATTTAAAGATAAATCCTTAATTATATGTACGTTTACATAACAGTGGATTTGTTTCTCCATTTCAAGACTCTTGCTACTATGAGTTTTTTTAATTATTATTATTATTATTATTATTATTATTATTATTATTATTATTATTATTATTATTATTATTATTATTATTATTATTATTATTATTATTCTGACGTCTAATGACATACCGAGGAAACAGTGAAAAACGTTTATTCAACGCTTTTTCACAAAAGCCTTCGACACAAAGTCTAACTTCCCCCAGATTCCAACAGTGACATTGAAACAAAAGAGAATCGCTTGACGCATCTTTGATAAGGACGAACTAGGTCCCCATCAATCAGAATCTCAGGATTCGTAAGAGGAGTCGTTCAGGCCCAGAAAAAAAAGGCCTTCGTACATAGAAACGAATAATTAGAAGGGGTTAACAAACCCGAATTGAAGGAGAGAGAGAGAGAGAGAGAGAGAGAGAGAGAGAGAGAGAGAGACCCCGGCTCAGGAAGACATTGAATTTGCATAACTCGAGATTTACCGAGGAATGCAATTATGGAAATGATCCCGTATACTGACTTACTGTGCGGATTACAAAGGTATTTTTTTTTAGTGGGGATGGTTATTGGACTAAGTTGAATAAATGATGGAGGCAGTGAGATGTTTCTCAGGCTGAGCACAGACTGAATGGGGACAAGTAATGATCGCATGGAGCAGAAGGGGAGAGACTGCGTTTTATTTTTTTATGAGCTCGAAATGGACTGTTTCGATTGAGATATGTTGTGAGTGAAGGTTTGTCTTTGTTGTTGACGTTGAGGTAAAAGTATACTAAATATATTTTTATGTATTTTGCCAGGAAACCTCTCTATTGCATGTATCTAGAATATTACATGTTAAATCATTCATTTATGTAAGTGACTAAAGTTGTATGAGAAAGCATTTATGTGAGCACCATTTTGTATGAAGAAATAGTATTTCTGCAAGCATGACGTTGTATGTGAAGGCATATAATTTCTGTAAGCATTACTTTGTATGAGAAAGCGTTATTTCTCGAAAACAATCATTAATAA
>NC_089762.1:36655890-36658390 GCF_040412425.1 Macrobrachium rosenbergii | reverse complement strand
AGTACAATCATCCCCATTCTCTGCCAAGAATCTTTTACAGGATAAAACAGAAATAAACGAAGATTTCTCTCTTAAATTCATAAACAGGCTTCTCCCCGTAGGGGGCTAGTGCCGTCAGTGCACCTCATGGGGTGCACTGTAGGCATTACTAAAGGTTCTTTGCAGCGTCCCTTCGGCCCATAGCAGCATCCCCTTTCATGCCTTTTACTGTACCTCCATTCATATTATCTTTCTTCCATCTTGCTATTCACTCTCTCCTAACAATTATTTCATAGGGCAACTGCGTGGTTTTCTTCCGTTTACGCCTTTAAAACCTTTTTTTCCTCTCAATTTCCCCCTCGGTGCTGAATGACCTCAGAGGTCCCAGTGCCTGGCCTTTGGCCTAAACTCGGCTTCTGACTATTTGTTATCAGAATTACTTCAGAAAATCTCGGGCCTTGAATGCTGAAGTTTTCTTGTTACCATTTCCGACAGGAATCTGCAGCTAATGAGAAAGAAGAGTTAAAACCATTTGTGATGATGTTATAGGTTATTAGTAGTTTTAAAATGTTAGTTTTTTTTTGAAAAACAACTTTTACCGATATGTGCTGTATAAAATTAGAAATTTACTTATAATTTCCAATGACTGATATATCACGTAGTTATTCATTAGCACGTAAATGATTTTATATATGATTTCAAAAAGCGTAAAATCTCTCTCTCTCTCTCTCTCTCTCTCTCTCTCTCTCTCTCTCTCTCTCTCTCTCTCTCTCTCTCTCTCTCTCTCTCTCTCTCTCTCTCTCGATATACCTTCGAAGTATTTTATTCATTTTCTAACTAGACGGGCATGACGGTCGTAGAGTCTGTCTCAGGGGCCTTGTGGTATCAAATCCCAGGTTTGGGATCACGAAGCTAAGAGAGAGAGAGAGAGAGAGAGAGAGAGAGAGAGAGAGAGAGAGAAGCAAAGCCCACAGTTGGATCGCAAGCTCAAGTTTACAACACCGCATGCGGGAATAATAGTTCTCTCTCTCTCTCTCTCTCTCTCTCTCTCTCTCTCTCTCTCTCTCTCTCTCTCTCTCTCTCTCTCTCTCTCTCCGGCCTCGTTTCACAGTTCCTTAAAATCAATCGTAATTGAATTTTAATTTTTGAGTTTTGACGTAATGCCTTATTTGACCATCGATATACGTTCATAAAAACAATCCTACTTTTCTCTCTCTCTCTCTCTCTCTCTCTCTCTCTCTCTCTATATATATATATATATATATATATATATATATATATATATATATATATATATATATATATATATATATATATATATATATATATATATATATATATATATATATATATATATATATATATATATATATATATATATATATATATATATTATATCTATATATATATATATATATATATATATATATATATATATATAAATTATATATATATATATATATATATATATATATATATTATATATATATACTGTATATATATGTGTGTGTGTGTGTGTGTGTATGTATGTATGTATGTATAACTGAATCACAACAGTCGAGAGGCCTCGCATCAATCCAGTGTTTCTCTTTCCTCGTGGAGTTTATATATATATATATATATATATATATATATATATATATATATATTTATATATATATATATATATATATATATATATATATATATATATATATATATATATATATATATATATATATATATATATATATATATATATATATATATATATATATATATTATTTTATTTCCCTAACCAAACAGGGAGAGGTTGGGAAGTCAGCCAGTCCATAAACCTTGTCCCAGGGGCCTTGTCTTCTCATATCCCACCTCGGAGTCACGACTAGGAAAGAAAGAAGAAGAGGACAACAACACTTGGGTCGTAATTTCCGAGTTACATCGAGAGTAGTAAGAGTCTTCTTCTCTTCTTCTCTCCTCCTCCTCCTAGCTTTTATAACCCCTTGTTTAATCCCTCATTCCGGCCCGATGAAACGTAAATGTCAGCCAACTCTCTCTCTCTCTCTCTCTCTCTCTCTCTGGGACACAGACACATTGACACATAGACAAATTCATACAATTATATCAGGAAATTCCACTTGTTGCGAAAGCTGTGAAAATCGGAATAATGAATTTTATATCATTGCAAAAAAAAATTATATATGTACACACACACACACACACACGCACGCACAGACACACGCACACATATATACAGTATATATATATATATATATATATATATATATATATATATATATATATATATATATATATATATATATATATATATATATTATATTGTGTGTGTGAATTTTTGTTAGCCACAATGACCTCTTTTTCTCGATTCCTTCACGCATTTCTATATTATCTCAACAAACCCTGAATGCAGCTGTGGAACATGTTAGAAAACCTTACCCTCCGTAGTGGAATTCTTTCCACGTATGGTAAGCTGGAGGTGAGGTTAATTAACCTAAGCCATTCTGTCATGGAGTAGCAGAGG
>NC_089762.1:36645890-36648390 GCF_040412425.1 Macrobrachium rosenbergii | reverse complement strand
ACTTAAAGTTAATTGTTAAGTATATGCGCTGCTTTTGAAGAAAGTAATTCGTTATCATATTTTGTTACGTAGAAAAAATGAATTGAGGAATATGTGCTTCTTTTAAGGAAAATAATTTGGTATCATTTTTTACTGTGAAAAAATTTATTGTTAAGTATATGCGCTTCTCGTTAGGAAAACATTTTGGATGCTCTCTTATGACTTAAATGCCTTGAAAGGTCAATTGAACATCCATATTTTCCACATTCATTTTGTGATTCGGTTAAATACTAGCATATGTTGAGATCACTGAAGAAAAACACATTAACATGGCTTTTCGAAATCATGCATACATACTGTACATTCATACATATACACAAACATGTATTCATATGATTTTTTGTCACATACATCATGACATTTTCCATATTCACAAACATTAAGCTACAAATGTCGTTTAATATCAAATTCACTCAGCCTCGGAATAAACACCGAAGGGGAATTTATAATTGACAAGCGGTCCGTCACTTGGTGTGTGTATGTGTGTGTGTGTGTGTGTGTGCATGTGTGTTTGTATGTGTGCGTTTGCGTGCGCGTGTTTGTGTGTGTAGAAGGCAAGATAGTTGGAGGAAGTTCCAACTAGATTATATAAAAGATGTCACCATTTCTCTTCATCCTCGTCGAGAAAATTATATAAAAAAAAGGATTGAGATACAGAGACATTATCTATATAAACTTCCATAACCACGCAAATTTTCGGAATTATAATAACTCGACCATTATTCCCAAATAATGAGAATCGAGGCCACTGGAATCTGATACTGATTAGGCCGCGTTCATTACCAGTAAAGACTCAGCCGTCTATTTCGAACCTGGTAATTTAATCATGTAATGGAAGGGATATCATTATATAATGTGTTCTTTGAGTAACCACAGGAAATTCATGAATTAATCCCGCTCACTAAAAGGCTGTTCGCTAATTAACGAGGGATTAAGGCTTCGGTGAGAGAGTAAAACAAAAAAAAATTTTTTTGGCGCGGAACCGTACCATGAATTTTGTGGAAGGGAAAATGCGTGGCTAATGATTTGGCAATTAGTTTATACAAATTTTCTGGTCAAGTGAAGTCTTTTTGCGATCACTTTGTCTCCCGTAGGAACGAAAGGGGTTGCAGCTCAGGGACGAAGGGACGCTGCAAAGAACCTCAAGTAATGCCTACAGTGCACCGCGCTTGAGGTGCCATCGGCCCTGCAAAGAACCTCAAGTAACGCCTACAGTGCACCGCGCTTGAGGTGCCATCGGCCCTGCAAAGAACCTTAAGTAATGCCTACAGTGCACCGCGCTTGAGGTGCCTTCGGCCCTGCAAAGAACCCCAAGTAATGCCTACAGTGCACCGCGCTTGAGGTGCCTTCGGCCCTGCAAAGACCCTTAAGTAATGCCTACAGTGCACCGCGCTTGAGGTGCCGCAGCGTCCCTTCGGCCCCTAACTGCAACCCCTTTCATTCCTTTTGCTGCACCTCCATTCATATTGTCTCTCTTCCATCTAACTTTCCACCCTCTTCTAACAACTGCGAGGTTTTCCTCCTGTTACACCTTTCAAGACCTTTTACTCTCAATATTCCTGTTATCGCTGAACGACCTCTTTGGGCCCAGCGCTTGGCCTTCGGCGTAAATTGTATATTCTGTTCTACCACTTTGCCGTTCTGGGATTCTTCTTCTTCAGTACAATGTATTTATTTAGGACTCAGTTTAAATGCATTTCTTCAGGAATCATTTTGAAGTATTTATTTTCATCAGAACATTATCCATTTCAGGGGAAATAAATCGTTACTTGTGATTTGTTAACAGTACAAATTTTGTGGTCAGCAAATTTTAGACGATCACCTTTTCGTTCTGTAAAACGTCTGATTCAGTAAAAAGGCATTTCTTAAAGATGTAGTTCAAAGATATTTTATTAGGATCCATCTAAATATTTATTTTTTAATCAGGACATTATTAGTTTCAATGGGAAATAAATCTGTACCTTATGTTTACTAAAACATTTCAGCATTACTACCCATTAAAATTGTCCAGGTCCTCTCTCTCTCTCTCTCGGCTTAAATTGTATATTCTGTCTCTCCACTTTGCCGTTATATATTATATATTATTCAGTACAATATTTATTTATATTCATATATTTATATATATATATATATAATATTTATAAGAGTATTTATTATCATAGAACACACATCCATTTCACATACACATATACTATCATTATCTCCTAACATTAATTAGGCAAATTTTGTGTTTCGTATTGTTCACAGAATCTGAATCTATCCTCTCTATCTATCTCTCTCTCTCTGAAGGTGAGAGAATATAATGAGGTCCTTGAGACGGAAATTTTATTAGGATTCATTTTGACAGAGAACATCATCAAATCTTTGAGATCGAAATACATGCCGATGCCGGCCCCACACGGAGAGAGAGAGAGACATTTTACCTTACAGACCATTAAAATTCGTTCCAGGTTGCCCCAGG
>NC_089762.1:36635890-36638390 GCF_040412425.1 Macrobrachium rosenbergii | reverse complement strand
AGGCCTCGTCATTCAGTTCGACTGTCATTTGTTTTGTTTAAGTTTCTGTTTAATTTATACTGTATTTGTGTAGACGATTCGTTGTTTATATTCCAAGGCCTTGTGTCAGTTAGTTCGACAGTCATTTGTTTTGTTTCAGTTTCTGTGTTTGATTTGTTTTGTATTTTTTTTTTTTTTTTTGTTTTTTTGTAGCTGATTCGTTGTTTACATTCCAAGTTTTCATATCATTCAGTTAGACTGTCATTTGTTTTGTTTATGTTTTCGTGTTTAATTTTGTTTTGTATTCCTTGTAGATGATTCATTTTACATTCCAAGGCCTTGTATCATTCAGTTCGACAGCCATTTGTTTTGTTAAGTGTTGGAGTTCAGTTGGTATTTTGCAATTTGTAGTTTTTCATGTAGTAAAGATGATTTTGAAACTGACAGCTTATGTCTGTTATATTTGTTACCATTTTAAAACTTCTATGATAAAAAAATTGATTTTCGTGTTTTTTTTTGTGTCGATGAGAATAAATTCAAACATAATTCACGAACCTGCAAAGACAAGTACAAGAAATTCGATTTATCTACTGAGAGTAAATTCAAACATATTTCACGAACCTGCAAAGATAAGTGCAAGAACTTCGATTTATCTACTGAGAATAAATTCAAACATAATTCACGAACCTGCAAAGACAAGTACAAGAACTTCGATTTATCTACTGAGATAAATTCAAACATAATTCACGAACCTGCAAAGACAAGTACAAGAATTTCGATTTATGTACTGAGAATAAATTCAAACATATTTCACGAACCTACAAAGACAAGTGCAAGAACTTTGATTTATCTACTGAGAATAAATTAACGAAGATGGTAGGTATTTGGAATCACATAATCTTAAGAGACATAAAAAGGAACACTGATTTATCTGCAGAGAATAAATTTACGAAGATTTTGGTACTTCCAATAATACAGCCTGTTAAGAAAAATACAAAAACTCGATTTATCGTTAAGAATAAATTCACGAAGATCGTACGCACTCAAATCATACAAACCTGCGACGACATTCGCAAGAACTTTGACACATCTACCGAGAATAACGAAGTTGCGACACTGCAAAATCGAAGCATTAACGAGGCACCTGAAGCAGCGATCGACTTTGAACCTGGACAAGAAATACCATCAAAGCCCGTCGCGAATATTAGAGGATTTATCAAAGGAGAAATAGACACGACACGAATGATCTGTCACAGAGGAAGGACGGCGATACTCACTCGACGCCTCTCACGGCTGTCGCATCTCTTTGATGACGAATCTCGGGGTTTTCGAATTGTCTCTTTTTGTCTCTTCGCAAATTATATTTCAAGAGTTCGGGTTTCTTCGGGTGTTGAGAGATCACTCCAGCCTTCGGCTCCTTCTTGTTAAGTTTCGCTTCGTGAAATCTTGAGGCGTTAATGAGGTGATGTTAAAAGGTTTTGATGGGAGTTTCGAAATGTGTCAAGATCGGGTGAACTGATAATTATAGTCTGAATGTGTGGGTGGTGCTGATTCCACATTAAAAGAAAGCAGCTGTAACAATATTTTAAAAAATTTAAACAGAGATCAGATATAACATGAAACGTTTGAAATCCATAGTTTTGTTTTGACAAAGATGATGTTTCAATAATGGCATCTGTAAGAACTGGTTCCTTATGGTCCATTTTATATTAAGCCACAAATATCGTTTAATATCGAATTCACTATACCTTGGGAATAACATGCACCCATAGGGAATTATAAATGATAAGTACTTCTGCACCGGCCAGGACTCGAACACGAGGGGAAGCAATAACTTGCATTTTTACATAAAATTCAAAACGATGTATAAAACAAACTTCCTGGACATAAACATTTTTAAAACAATGATGAATAAAACTAATTTTCTGTTCTTATGTCCCTTTAATACTGTTGTTACGACAGGATCCATAACTCAGTTAAAAGCAAAGGCATGTAATGCGGTCATAACTTAAGGTATTAAAAACTTTCCACACTCTGTTCCATTTAACACTCCATTATTCAGGCGATCACCTGTTCCAAAGTATTAGAAAGTCGACATTTTATAGCTATTATTATTAATGGTGACCCAAATCCACTTTCCCGTTATAGAAACTTACAGGTTGTTGGTCATATAGATTTCTGATATAGTATGTTGTTTCGCAAACAGGTCAATGTGTTGTGACCTTCGTCACAGGTCATTTGGTCAAGTTCAAGGTCACACATGACCTTTGTTGTGTTATATAGGAGGCTGTCTTGATATTTGAAAGTAACTTTTTTTCAATAATGAAAGTTGAATTGAAATTTCTACTTTTCTTTTTGTATTATCATAGATAATTCAGTTTCTTTGTCAGTTGTCATAGATATACTTAATATATGAATGTATCTTTTTTTCACAAAGTTGAACTGAATTTTCTATTTTTGTTTCTGTCTTATCATAATTTATTCAGTTTCTCTGTCAGTTGTCATAAATATCCTTTCTCCC
>NC_089762.1:36628390-36630890 GCF_040412425.1 Macrobrachium rosenbergii | reverse complement strand
ATAACTAACCACGCCTTCATTCTAATATACATCCAGTCATAATTAACCACGCCTTCATTCTGATATACGTCCAGTCATAATTAACCACGCCTTTATTCAATATATATCCAGTCATAATTAACCACGCCTTCATTCTAATATACGTCCAGTCATAATTAACCACGCCTTCATTCTAATATACATCCAGTCATAATTAACCACGCCTTCATTCTAATATACGTCCAGTCATAATTAACCACGCCTTCATTCTAATATACATCCAGTCATAATTAACCACGCCTTCGCTCTAATATACATCCAGTCAAAATGAACCACGCCTTTATTCTAATATACATCCAGTCATAATTAACCACACCTTTATTCTAATATACATCCAGTCATAATTAACCACGCCTTCGTTCTAATATACATCCAGTCATAATTAACCACTCCTTCATTCTAATATACATCCAGTCATAATTAACCACGCCTTCATTCTAATATACATCCAGTCAACTTCATCTCCCTCATACGTGATATTATATTTATCTACGAAAGGGAATGAATATGGAAAGACGCCATTAACGCAAACGTCAAATAGTTTCCTTATACATATGCAAACTAAACCGTCATTTGTAAAGGACTTTCTGAATAAATGAATCTTATTAGTTATTCATGGCTTCTCAACTCATGAATCTCCTATACTTTGATGTTCCGGTTATCACATGTTTTTTTATGTGAATTATGCTCGCATTAAGTATTCCTCCCCTCTTTTCACATTGAATGTGGAAATGGAATCTGACTGGGTTACTAAGTGGTCAGTGATAGGTAGCATGTATTCTATTATTATTATTATTATTATTATTATTATTATTTTTATTATTATTATTATTATTATTATTATTATTATTATAAGAGGCAAATATAAATTCGTATGTGTCAGGTTGGGTATACTCAAGACTTTCTAAATGTAAGAAGGACATAACTGCAGATCCTCAGTACAGAAACCTTACAGTAAATAGGATGTATTAATATATTATTGATCCTGGGCGAGCTAATGCAAAAGGACATATAATCAGTTTTTACCTACGCAAATAAGTCGGTTCATTTGAAGGAACGAATTCATATTGGATGCGAATTTGATACGTAAATATATAGTATATAAATTACTAAGACTTTGCGGGTCGAAACTTCGTCACATATTTCACAGATTACGTGTTGAAGTTTCGTGTTAAATAAGGCGTATTATAAAGTATTGTTTATTGACATGAAGTGTGAACTTCCTTACTAATGTGTCTGACTTGATGACATTTTCTTTTGCTAAAGTGGCTTGTCTGAGTTAACGTCTAAAAAGGGTTAGTAATTGCGTTATTATTATTATTATTATTATTATTATTATTATTATTATTATTATTATTATTATTATTATTATTATTATTATTATTATTGACAGATTTTCTCGCCAAGTTACACTTTAGTTGAAAATGAGGTCATCATTCAAGTATTGTCGATTATATCTTGATACGAGACAGAAATATTAACTCAGTGTTTTTACAAAGGAAAGATCCATGGGATAATCATAAACGGAGAGAGAGAGAGAGAGAGAGAGAGAGAGAGAGAGAGAGAGAGAGAGAGAGAGAGAGAGAGAGACTGTAATGATGCTTATAAAGACAAAAATTAGAAGCAGAAAATGACGGAGGAAAGATCCATCGGATTAATAGAGAGAGAGAGAGAGAGAGAGAGAGAGAGAGAGAGAGAGAGAGAGAGAGAGAGAGGGATTGCTGTAATGAAACTTGCTAAGGCAAAAATATGAAAAAGAACCACGAAAGAAAGATCCATGCAATAACTATAAAGAGAGAGAGAGAGAGAGGGGGCGGGTGTTCGTTGTAATGGTATTTGCTAATGCAAAAATGTAAATGAAAACACGAAAGAAAGATCCATGGGATAATAAACAGAGAGAGAGAGAGAGAGGGGGAGAGAGAGCGGGTTGTAATGATATTTGCTAATGCAAAAATATAAATGAAAACACGAAAGAAAGATCCATGGGATAATAAACAGAGAGAGAGAGAGAGAGAGAGAGAGAGAGAGAGAGAGAGAGAGAGGGGGCGGGTTGTAATGATATTTGCTAATGCAAAAATATAAATGAAAACTCGAACGAAAGATCCATGGGATAATAAACAGAGAGAGAGAGAGAGAGAGAGAGTGTGGTCTAATGCATTGAAACTTTTCCCGGAGACTGAAGTGTTTCACATGCAAATGAAATTCGCTCTTGTCGAATTTATGCTGGCGTATGCATTTCCTTGCACGGGAATAAACAAGGAAATAAGCAGTTCTTGGTTTTGCAATAAAAGTACAGGCGTGGATTGTTGTTAATGTATTTTGTTAGAAAACCTTCGTACTTATCGGACAATGTTTTATAGTTTCAAAATTTATAAAATTTTGTTTAATTTCTTTTACGTGATTATAAATTGTTGAGAATGAACTGGCTTTAGTAATGGGTACCTCTTGGTAATTTCATTAT
>NC_089762.1:36605890-36623390 GCF_040412425.1 Macrobrachium rosenbergii | reverse complement strand
TGGTAAAAATACAAAAAAGGTTGCAGAATTTCGGAAACCCTTCGTAACCATTATTTTTTATTCTCTATTTATTTTTTCGTTTGCCGCTCTTTCTGTTGCCCTGGGGGGTTTATTAGGGGCGGTTGAGTTATGAAAAAGGAAATGGTTAATAAACGAAATGAATAATTCATGTGTATGTACTATATATATATACATATATATATATATATATATATATATATATATATATATATATATATATATATATATATATATATATATATATATAATATAATCACACGATCACGGACGGAACAGAAATGAATTTCTGACTCACATCGGGATCGAACCCAGGTCTTTCAATTGACAGGCAACGCCGCTGCCAACCAGGCCATACAAGTCATAAAAGAAGTTGGAACCTAAGCACAACCGTACCTAAAGCCTTGCCTTTCAATTGAAAGACCTGGGTCTGATCCTGATGTGAGTCAGAAATTGATATATATATATATATATATATATATATATATATATATATATATATATATATATATATATATGTGTGTGTGTGTGTGTGTGTTGTGTGTGCGTGTGCACGCATCTGTGTATATGTAAACTCGTGCATGCCTGTATTCCTCTCCTTGTGCTTGTGCATTTTGATATGCAAACGCAATATCTTCTAATGGTACTGAAACACTGCAACACGTTGTGGAGTTCTTTCATTTATCGTTCTGCTCATTATCTTCCCCCGTCTTACTTATTATCCATTCCGGGACTCAGGTGGGAATACTTTGGTATAATGAAAACATATGATGACATTTCTTTCCGGTGCTGTTCTCATTATAGCTGTTTATTTCATTCTCCGTTCCTGAGAGAGAATTTTTATTATTTTTTTTTCATTTACGTTCTTTTTGCTTATCATAATTTTATTTATGAAATTTAGATTTTATCCTGTACGTATTTGTATATATGTATATATATATATATGTATATATATATATATATATATATATATATATATATATATATATATATATATATATATATATATATATATATATATATATATAATATATAATTTATTTATTTATTTATATACACATATATATATGCATATATGTACATATACTGTATATACCTTTAATTATCCTCTCTCTCTCTCTCTCTCTCTCTCTCTCTCTCTCTCTCTCTCTCTCTCTCTCTCTCTCTCTCTCTCTCTCTCTCTCTCTCCAGCCACAGCTGGGTTTACTTATGGTGTATTATTATTTTGCATCAGCATAGGAGTGCTTCTCTCTCTCTCTCTCTCTCTCTCTCTCTCTCTCTCTCTCTCTCTCTCTCTCTCTCTCTCTCTCTCTCTTCTAGCAGAAATTTCCATTGATTTTCGTTACTGGTGCTTGGCTGTTCCCCTTTACTGAGGAAGCATTTTCCTTAAGTTTTATCTCAGTTGAGTTGCTTCCTAAGTTACTGTTCACTGATCTTCTGTAAATTTATTACATAAATATTTAAGCGTATTTCTAAATAAGTCACGGTCTGTCCAACCTTCTTGAATTATTGGCTTTCGTTGGGGAATTATAGGCCACTGTGACAAGACAAAATTCTGGTAACACGACACTGTGTTTTATTTTGCATTTACCGTGTCAAGTTATTCAGTTTCTCTTTGCATTTCTTGTGTTAAGTTATTCACCTTCAGATATTTTTGTTTGCCTGTATCTCTCTGGCTTCGGAGGTAGGTCCAATTTTCTGTGATATTGGAAAACCCCTGCAGGCAACCAGACTGATTCAGGTAAGCCTGCGCATGTCTGCGTGTAAGTGCATGGTCCGTTCATTGCCCTTTTCAGTTGAAATGAAAGTGTGCCCCGTTTCTGAAAGCTGAAATATGATTCGGTAAACCAGTATGGGTGTAAATTCGTTGAAAATCAAACCACTCATTATGTTCATATTGGCTAGAAAATGTATGGTCTGTTTACTGTCCTTTTCAGCTGAAATGGCAGTGTACCTCATTCACTTAAAAAATAATCACATCTGGCAAATCAGGATTGGTCTAAATTGGCTTAAAATCAAACCTTTCGGTTATATTGGAGCTTTTAGAAAGTGCATGGTCCTGTTTACTGTCT
Organism: Macrobrachium rosenbergii; assembly: GCF_040412425.1. Lineage (NCBI taxonomy): Eukaryota > Metazoa > Arthropoda > Malacostraca > Decapoda > Palaemonidae > Macrobrachium > Macrobrachium rosenbergii. The sequence goes on along the minus strand of NC_089762.1, from coordinate 36,621,300 downwards.
TTGGTTATTTATTTCCTTTCAATTGTGTCCTTCTGAAATGATGATTGTTGGTTTTATCTGGAAATAGGTTTTGAAGAATTATATGTATATATATGTATATATTCATATTTAAAATATGTTAATCAGATTAAACATTTCTTTAGAAATGCTACGTAACGTGTTTGCGGCCTATCTTCAGAAAACGTGGTAACTAGCAACCTCTCTCTCTCGGGATCTCTCTCTCTCTCTCTCTGGTACTCAAACACATATCTCTCAAAATGGATATTGGCATAAATAGAAATCAAATAAAAAACCTTTAACAAACAGAAAATTGAAATTATAAATTTACCAAGTCCTAACTCAAGTCTGTTGAATGCTTTTTTAGATTCCATCGAGTCTTAAAGTCAACCACATTTAACTGCAAAGATTGCAGTGTTCTTTCTATCACCACAGCATCCACAGTATCCCCACAGACATCACCACCGACATGAAAATTAAAAACCATAATCTCCCACAAATACAGTGCATATGACATTTGAAAATCTAAAATGCATGGTTAACCAATGTCAAATCAGAACACAATAAAATATAATATTAAAGTGACATAAATGCCTATGTATTCTCAAATTCACAAGTGTATTGGAGATGGTAAATTCACTAGTTCAGAGTCCACACAGAAAAAGAGAAGTCTGGATTTACGAATGCCGGTTTTCTTTGACGATATTATAATTCAATTTAACTTTTGGCACAATTAGACACACAATCTCCATTTTTCTAACGCACGAACTTACGTTCGGGGTGCCTCACATACCAGCTTCAATATTGTGTGTTCTTTCGAAGCTGACAATTGAAACATTGTGACTGCAGTGATTTTGCATCTGTGTCACCGTCCAAGTACCACTCTGGTTTTGCTTCAACGAATTGAATATACATGTAAATCTAAAACGAAATATATTTCCCCATATATATATATATATATATATATATATATATATATATATATATATATATATATATATATACATATATATATATTTTATATATATATATATATATATATATATATATATATATATATATATATATATATATATATTATACACATACATAAACATAATATATACATATTATATATATATATATATATATATATATATATATATATATATATATATATATATATATATATATATATATATATTATATATTATACACATACATAAAATATTTATATATATACATATACATATATATATATATATATATGATATATACATGAAATATATGCATGTTCAAACAAAACTCATTGCATGTTACGTTAAATAATCTTTCCATGAAATGTGAAAAAAACATTAGATTCGACATTTGCATTTCTTCAAGTTTTTTTCCAAAACAAGTTATATAAAGTTAGTGACACTTCCAAGATTAAAGACAGAAGTTTGAGGACAACTTCGCGAAGTTGAGAGAGTGTTTGCATGTTTGTTTTCATGTTTTCAGATCCTTCATTACTTTTGTTTTCTTCAAAATCAGTGTCTTTAAAACATGGAATATATTATGAAAGTATATGTAGACTCTACTGGTCACTATTTATTAGATACAAATGTAATTGTAATTGCCACAATGCCCTCTTTAAACTTCTCGAATTCTTCGCGCTTTTTTTGGGAACGCTTGTCACTACAAAGCCCTAAGATCCAAGTGCAAGATATTTGAAGCGGTTATGATGTCCGGTACCGGGGAACGAACCTGCGTCACCATAATCACGACGAGGTCACGTTATGGCTATATTTGTCTTTGTTTTTTTTTTTTTACAATTTCAGAAATTATGCTGAAAAATTAGAATTGATTAATATGAGATTTGAACGTAGGTGATATATATATATATATATATATATATGTGTGTGTGTGTGTGTGTGTGTGTGTGTGTGTGTGTGAATACACACAATAAATATATATATATATATATATATATATATATATATATATATATATATATATATATATACATTGGTGTGAAATCGAGGCTATTCTCAGCAAAATAGCAAGAAGGCACTAAAGCAGACAGCTTGGTACATGGTTTTCCTTTATTCAGGGCGGCCTACGTTTCGAGATTTGTCTCATCCTCAAGGCTAAAAATACAAAGTAAAATATACAAATACAGCAAGAAGATTTAGGATATATGTACAAATAAAATATGATAAAGTAAAACATCAGTAGGGTAAACCTAAAATAAAATTGTTAAAAAAAAAAAAAAAAAAAAAGAGAAAGAAATAGAAAATTTTTAACTAACAGACCTTATAGTTCATATGAAAAACAATAAACATAAGGTGGGGTGTGGTTTAGCTATATACAGGGGCGTGGACGAGGAATGATTTTAGGTTTACCCTTTTTTACTGATGTTTTACTTTATCATATTTTATTTGTACATATATCCTAAATCTTCTTGCTGTATTTGTATATTTTACTTTGTATTTTTAGCCTTGAGGATGAGACAAGGATCTCGAAATAGGCCGCCCTGAATAAAGGAAAACCATGTACCAAGCTGTCTGCTTTATATATATATATATATATATATATATATATATATATATATATATATATATATATATATATATATATATATATATATATATATATATATATATTTATATATATATATATATATATACATGTATATATATATGTAAACATATAAATACATATGTATGTGTATATACATATAAAGAAAATAACGAGTGATCATTACATTGAAATATAAATACTAAAAGATTCCACAAAAACAAGGACCTGTCACTCGCTTTTTACAAATACGTTCAGAACTTCACTAATGCCACTGATCATTTGTCTCTGAATTTTTCTTCTTTCAACCAGTCTTTTGTTCTACTTTCCCCTTCCTATCTTCTCCTCCATTAATTTGCGTGCTTACTCGACCATCTTTTAAAGGGAAAGGCGATAATCCCCATTAAATAGCCTCTCACTCAGTGACTGTTTGATGTTATTGATAGCGCTAATAGCTAACATCGTCAGTCACTTTCTCCCGTTTTTTGTACGAAGGAATGAAACGGGTTAAGTCTGCTTGTAATAAATGTTGACAGGGATAAGTATATTTATTAGTCTTTAACATATTTTGGGATGGGGTGTATATCAGTTTTGTTTATTAGAAATAGTCGTAATTTTGTATATTTTCTTTGTGCTAGACTTTTTATTAAAAAGGTGTCAGCTGTGAAAATGACAGCTATGAAAATGACAGGTGAACTGTCAAGATTTAAATTAATTTGGTGAATCCTAAAAAATAAGTATTTCTTTAAAATCAGACTTTTATGCCAAATAAATCAGCCAGAGGGAGAGAGAGAGAGAGAGAGAGAGAGAGAGAGAGAGAGAGAGAGAGAGAGAGAGAGAGAGAGAGAGATGTAACATTGAGAGAAATCTTATTTGAAAGAGAAACAGAGATAGAAAGATTAAGTATAAAAGTAAGGGAGAGAGAGAGAGAGACGTATGTAACATTGAGAAAAATCTTATTTGAAAGAGAAACAGCGATAGAAAGATCAAGTATGAAAGTAAAGAGAGAGAGAGAGAGAGAGAGAGAGAGAGAGAGAGAGAGAGAGAGACGCGCGTAACTCTGAGAGAAATTTGATATGAAAGAGAAACAAAAATAGAAGATTATGCATAAACGAGAGAGAGAGAGAGAGAGAGAGAGAGAGAGAGAGAGAGAGAGACAATGAGATACTTTTAGAGCAAAAAAAGAGAGAGAGAGAGAGAGAAATCTGACGCTTTTCAATCCAAAGTAACAACCTGACCTACCCAGGAAACGTTGTATGTAACAACTCCTGCAGGATACTGGTTGCCTCCGTGTGCGAAAATCCTTCGTTCTCCTTGTTACGTCTTTAATTAGGGAGTCGATACACGAAGGATGGCTTGATAATTACCATTCGTCATCCCCCAAAGACCACTGGAGCAGCTCGTTAATTCTTAATGAGTGTCATTAATCATATAATTATGTGAAGTGGCAGCTACACCGAACGGAGAAACACCGAACACCCAGGATTAATGACTCACTAACGGAGCTATTCATTAATGCGTTCGGCTCTCTCTCTCTCTCTCTCTCTCTCTCTCTCTCTCTCTCTCTCTCTCTCTCTCTCTTCTAAACAGTCTTTCTCCTCTTCTTTTCTCTTATAAACAGTCTTTCTCTCTCTCTCTCTTTCTCTCTTCTCTTATAAACAGTCTTTCTCCCTCTTCTTTTCTCTTTCGCATCAGATCTCTCTCTCTCTCTCTCTCTCTCTCTCTCTCTCTCTCTCTCTCTCTCTCTCTCTCTCTCGCTAAGTGTCAGAGAGTTATCCCGAACTGGCAAAGAAAACGTTACAACCACGAATTCACATATATGTATATTTCTTTTACGAAATGTTTCCCCCAACTGAATTCTATTCAAGCTCCCATTTAGACTCGCTGTTACATCTGCCCAGCAGCCCTCAATGCTAGGTATATATACGTATATTTTTAGAGCCTCTCTTACAATGCGTGATGTACCCTTTTATATATCTGGAATAACCCCTGTTCCAATTTTGCCCTAAGTCTTTGTTTTGGCAGCAAACCCTCTTCTCCCTTTCGACTCTGCTGTAGCCGAATGGGATCTAAGATTTTGCGGGAATATCCCTCTGGAGGCGGAGAAAATCACATAAAGGTTCGTCAGGGAAGGCGAGCGACCTCTGGTGGGAAGCGTTTGCAAACAGGCGCATGCGTGATGGTTCTGAAGCAATTAGAGGGGGAGAGCTTTTTGTGCATTTGTAAACAAAGGCGAATAGAAACTAGATTGCTTGGATGTATGCGTTCATATGGTTTTTGAACTGTCTTAATAGGTGATATAAAGAAGATAATTCTGATAGATTCAGGGGGCGTATCTTCTGTGAAGGAAATACGAGGCATAACGAGAGCGCACTTTATTTAGGGGGGAGCTGTTCGTGTGTTTTTGTGTTTTTTTTTTTTTTTTTGTAAACAAAAGTGAATAGATACCCAGATAGCATGTATATAAGCTTTTATATAGTTTTCAAACTTACGTAATAGGTGACATAAATCAGGTGATACTGACAGATTTTGTTTCATTTAAAAAAATAGCAGCCTTAACAAAGAGCTTTTTGTGTTTTTGTAAACAGAAGTGTATAAATGTGTTGGGTGTATGTAAGCTTTAATATTGTTTTAAAACTAACTTATTAGGTGATATAAAGAAGGTAATATTCACAGATTCAGGGGGAAATATATTTTACGTAAGAAATATCAAATGCTTTCAAAAGAGAACACTTTGATCATGGGTCATTATTGATATTGATAAGCAGGCTTATTGTGGAAACAAATATACCAGTCAAAATGAGTTACCCTCTCTCTCTCTCTCTCTCTCTCTCTCTCTCTCTCTCTCTCTCTCTCTCTCTCTCTCTCTCTCTCTCTCTCTCTCATGAAATACTTTCATGAATGAAGCTCTCCCTCTCTTTTGTCTATGTTTTAGCACATTCTGACCTCGTATATATTTATATTTTGTTCTATTTTCTACGTTGTTAAATTGCACGATGGGAAAACTAAATTGTTTATGGAGGGTAGGTCAGGGTATGTTGCAGAACCTAATGAAATTTTACGAGTTAATTCCCGGAGGAAAGTCTTCTAGAGAGCTAGAGTAACTTTGTTAATTGTGCTTGATAAAAATGTGAACTCTGGAGTAATATGGTGCCTTTGAACTCTTATATATGTATTAAAAGGATATGAAACGTTGGTGCAGGAAAGAGAGAGAGAGAGAGAGAGAGAGAGAGAGAGAGAGAGAGAGAGAGAGAGAGAGAGAGAGAGAGAGAGAGAGAAAGCTGTCTCATAGGTGATGTGCCATGGAATGAGAAACAGATCATTGTAAAGCTGTCAATAAGAAAGACAGGTGTAGAGAAAGAGAGAGAGAGAGAGAGAGAGAGAGAGAGAGAGAGAGAGAGAGAGAGAGAGAGAGAGACATCGGTCTCGTAGGTGATGTGCCATGGAATGAGAAACAGATCATTGTAAAGCTGTCAATAAGAAAGACAGGTGTAGAGAAAAGAGAGAGAGAGAGAGAGAGAGAGAGAGAGAGAGAGAGAGAGAGAGAGAGAGAGAGAGAGAGAGGGAGAGAGATCGGTCACGTAGGTGATGTGCCATGGAATGACAAACAGATCTTCGTAAAGCTATCAATAAGAAAGACAGGTGTAGGGAAAAGAAAGAGAGAGAGAGAGAGAGAGAGAGAGAGAGAGAGAGAGAGAGAGAGAACGCCAGTCAGTCTTCTCGTCACCAATACTTTTTCGTATTGATTCTGAAGCGTTCTCTTTTATGATCTACCATTTCCTTCTTCCTTCTGACCATTCTTCCCTAACTCTCATCCTTAAACTATGAGTCACTCTTAACGGCACCCTTATATTTCCCTTATCGCTTCCACTTATCCCCTTATCTTTCTCCTTATCCTTTCAGCTTCATGCCTCATTGACTCGATTCTACAGACTGCCTTCTTTCTACAGTGAAGCCTGTGTTAATTATTATAGTGTGTGAGTTAACTCAGGCTATGTTGTAATTTGTGTTTCTCCACAGGCATAATTCATGGATATTATTTAACAGTTTCATATATAGCAATAAATAAGTAATATTGGACAATTTCAAATATAGTAATAGATAAGTAATAATATAGGTTAAGTGTATATACATCTTATGTAGATTTGTATATTGAGTTACAAATAGGAAAAAAATCTAGCATTGGTATTATAATTAAAACTGTTATAGATGAATGAAAAATGGAATGTAACGTACTGCTCACATTTCCGTAAAAAGTAAGTTACTTAATTTTGTTTTTGAAGCTAAAATACATTTATTTTTTTATTTCAAATTCAGTGAAAAAACAAAAAATTATCCTGATCTCATATATATTTTTAAACCTTCGAAGGGAAGTCAATATAAATGCCTAAGAAGCCAAAAGAAACGAAGTACTCAACCGAGGGAAATCACTCCTTAGGAGGAATAGTGACCGTATTTATTTTTCCGTTTTCTTAATTTTCATTTTTTAATGCTTTGCTGTTTCCGCTTGTAGAGGGCTTTTCTAACCCATATCAATTTAATTAAATTATTTATTCTAAAGATTTTTTTAAATGCTTCAACTATATTTGGTCATAAAATGTTCTTTGCCTCGAAATTAGGAAAATTTGGGACATTTGTCTAAAATGGTAATGATGATTTTAACAGCCTACAATATTAAACGCGGCCTGGCCACGTAAGACTGTATGACTGTGGTCAAATTACAGTTCGTTATTAACTGTCATTTGTCGCTGTATGTTCAGAAAAGGAAAAGGAAAAATTACTAATTGGACATTTTATCCAAACAGAAGATTCTTTGCTTTGTCTTGAATAAAAATCACTGAAAATAAATTAAGTGAGATATATCAGTTTCTCTTCTTGCCTAAAAAATAAATTAGTGAGATATATCAGTTTCTTTTCTCGCCAGGCTCAACTTGCTTAGATGCCTTTACGTTCAGAGAGAGAGAGAGAGAGAGAGAGAGAGAGAGAGAGAGAGAGAGAGAGAGAGAGACTAAAAAGGCTGAGTGATATCTGACATGTAAGAGAAACAGAGAGACTGAAACACCATGCATGAGAGAGAGAGAGAGAGAGAGAGAGAGAGAGAGAGAGAGAGAGAGAGAGAGAGAGATCTGATATGTAAGAGAAACAGAGAGACGGAAACACATGTGAGAAAAGAGAGAGAGAGAGAGAGAGAGAGAGAGAGAGATCTGATATGTAAGAGAAGCAGAGAGACGGAAACACATGTGAGAGAGAGAGAGAGAGAGAGAGAGAGAGAGAGAGAGAGAGAAGGGCTTCCGTACTACCTGAACATACATCATACCAGAATGACTGCAACATTGAGAATAAAGTGTTCTACTATCCAGTGATTGTAGCCACAAAATGTAAGTCGTGTACCAGCTGCGCCCTCGGTCATATTGTACGAGTATGAGGTAGAGGACCTCTCTCTCTCTCTCTCTCTCTCTCTCTCTCTCTCTCTCTCTCTCTCTCTCTCTCTGCCCTCCTTTATGACATTAATTGTATCATAAATTACGAGATTCTAAATTGCTCTCTAAATCGCAATATTTAGGCCGAGCCGAGCGAGATTATGAAGCCAGGTTTTGCGTCAGGATGAGATATTCATGTGCGTTTAAAACAAACCGTTCTAGATGTTGTTGTTTGTGTTGATAAGTATCGAAAATTGTTGTTATTTAACAGTTTTTTTATTTTATTTTTTTCCATGTCTTTCCGTGTATTTAAAGTTCGAAAGAGCGAGTGTCAGGTTTCTGTGGAACAGCCTCCCTGAAGATGTTTTGTAGATGGAACCTCTAAAGTTATAGCGGAGATGCAATGTATTACTACCCTGAAATAATTCTCCCTGTATTTTATAATTTACTTGCGTTTCATATCTCTGTACCATTTTATTCTTGCTCACATATGTCGAGACAATTATGACAAAATATTCACAAACGGAAGAACGTCTAAATACGTAGAGAGAGAGAGAGAGAGAGAGAGAGAGAGGAATAAGTACAGTTAAAATGTCAGAGTTGACAAGACGGTCTGACAAAGACGTGCATTTCTCCGTCCCTTGCAAAACTTTCTATGCTCTTTGATGTTCTGCTGTTTAATTCAGGAGACTATTTCAACATTCCACTATTTCCCCTCGTATGAGTTTACTCTCTCCCATTCTGAGTTGTGGGTCTGTTTTCAATATGAAAAATACACTCCCCTTCTGAGTTGTGGGTTCATTTTTAATACAAAAATTCACTACCATTCTGAGTTGTGGGTTAATTTTTAATACAAAAATTTACTCCCATTCTGAGTTGTGGGTTTATTTTTAATATAAAAATTCATTCCCATTCTGAGTTGTCGGTTCATTTTTAATATAAAAATTCACTCCCATTCTGAGTTGTGGGTCTGTTTTTAAGACTGATAAAAAAAAATAGGAAAATCATTGCCTTCCTCAATAGTATGATTTCATATGATGAATTTTAGACTGTCAAGTCAAACACTGAGGTTCCCAGTAGTATGTCCAGGTAACAATTTGTAAATTGGAATTGCTAATACGAATAAAAGAGAATGAATGTAAATTTAAAGTTGAATTGTCCCTCCCTAGTTTCCATTTAAAACCTAAAGGACTTTCTGAGGCTATGCAGGCTTTACTTTACTCTTAGCGTCGTTGTTGACTAAATTTTCATCAGACATTTTGAAAGAATCAGATTTTTCCTTCATTTTCTGCTGGTTCTGATTTTCAGTTCTCTTGTCATTAATTTTACATTTTTCTCGTCTTTCGATATATATTAGGAAGTAAACGTGGTTTGATTTTGTGAAGACGTTAAGAATAGTTTTTCAGTTAGAGTTTGTCAAGCTTCTAAGGAAATAGTCTGCTGAAAGTAACTCAGGACAGGCTGCTTTTATAATTGTAACAATAAGTAAATTGAAATGAGGCTTAAGGCTCGATACGATTTTCTAATGAACAATACGAATTTTTGTTATAAAACAGAATAAATAAAAAATGTTTCAGCAACTTTACAGCTCATAGAACTTTGCACTTATTCAAAACATTATTTGCACACCCGCTTGCAACGCCATCTGTGGAATAACAGAGGAACTAAATTACAAAAGAACACTTAAATTAACCCTCTCTCACTGGCCTGTTTAGGACTATTACAGATAAACGTCAGCAACAAATAGAAATATCTTACAAATTCTTCAGCATCAACATTTCCCCCAAGTATATAAACTCGACCTTAAATACCTTGTAGTCACCAGCAGGTGTTGGAAAGCCTTACTCTTAACACCCTTGCGAAATTGTGGCTATTTCCGCTTACTTTATGCAGAGTTCTGTCATAAAAATGGCAGTCTCTTAGCGCTGTTATAATCTCTGGGAGGTGGGATGAGGGAGAATGTAAAGAAACCTGCGTCCCCGGAGGGTGAGTGGGCGTTTGTAAGTGGTGGCAGGTTTGTCTGAGGAAAAGGATGAGGACTTAGGAAATGGTGGCTGTGTTGGCTGAAGAATATGCCTTCATGAAACTCGCTAATTCTTCGCGAAGATCAAATCATTCTCACTGGAGGGAGGAGAGTGATTTGATTCTTAAAGAAAGATAGGTTCTTACTGTACTACATGGGTATGAGATTCCATTATTATTATTATTATTATTATTATTATTATTATTATTATTATTATTATTATTATTCAGAATATGAACCCCATTCATACGGAAGAAGCCCAAAATATATTATTATTATTACATGGGCCATTATGATTTGAAATTCAAGCATTCATGGAACAAGAATAGCTTATTATTATTATTATTATTATTATTATTATTATTATTATTATTATTATTATTATTATTATTATTATTATTATTATTCAGAAGATGAACCCCATTCATACGTAACAAGCTCGCATGTGCCATTGACTTGAAATTCAAGCTTCCAAAGAATATATTATTATTATTATTATTATTATTATTATTATTATTATTATTATTATTATTATTATTATTATTATTATTATTATTATTATTATTCAGCAGATGAGCCCCATTCATACGTAACAAGCTCGCATGGGCCATTGACTTAAAATTCAAGCTTCCAAAGAATATATTATTATTATTATTATTATTATTATTATTATTATTATTATTATTATTATTATTATTATTATTATTATTATTATTATTATTCAGAAGATGAACCCCATTCATACGGAACAAGCCCACATGGGCCATTGACTTGAAATTCAAGCTTCCAAAGAATATGTTATATTATTATTATTATTATTATTATTATTATTATTATTATTATTATTATTATTATTATTATTATTATTATTATTATTATTCAGAAGATGAACCCCATTCATACGAACAAGCCCACATGGGCCATTGACTTGAAATTCAAGCTACCAAAGAATATGGTATTCATTAGAAAGATATAAGAGGAGGGAAGATACAGAGAGAATACCTTCACTTATTGAAAATGAAAGAATATAAATTAACAAATAAGATTGATAGACAAAAAAGTTAGTAAATTATTAAAACGCAAGGAGATTTGTATTAGGTTAGAAATGAAATTCTACTGCATTTAACCACGTTGGGGAAGTTACTTGGAGTTTTGAATAATTAATGATAAATTTGTAATATATTTATACACATTTAAGAATCAGAAAACTACACAACCTTTACTGGTAACGTATTGTAGTAGGTTGAACTTTTTATATCCTTTGTATTACTTATTCCTTGAAGTGGCATCTTAAAAGATGATTGTGGAAATATTTATATTATGTGATTGTGCTTGTGAGGTGTAAGTGATTCTACTGCATTTAAACGGTTATGAGGAAAATCAGCTAAGTGTATTTTTTTTACAAAAAAACTGTATGTATATATATATATATATTTAACTTTATATATATTTATATTACTTATTATATATAGTATCTTAAAGATATAAATATTTATATATATATATATATAGGTATATATTATACTGAACGGATATAAATATATATATATCTTATATACAAATATATATATATATATATATATATATATATAGATAGATAGATAGATAAATAGATAGATAGATAGATAGATAGATAGATAGATAGATAGATAGATAGATAGATAGATAGATAGATAGATAGATAGGTAGATATATATATATATATATATATATATATATATATATATATATATATATATATGTATGTATGTATGTATGTATGTATGTATGTATGTATATATATAAATATATAAATATAAAAACATAAATAAATAATTATAGTAATCAAACAATAATATGGATCTCCCGTGGGATACTCGTAAATAGAAAAATTCAAGAGAGGTAACATGCAACCAGCCGTGCATGGAGCTTTTGCCTAGCGTAATTGTAGAACAATTCTTTATTTAAACGAGAACAAAAATACATCTGACTGTAAGCGCCTGAATGCAAATCGGAATTAATGCATATTATTTCCTTATTATTTTGATTGTATTTATAAAGTCTTCAGGAATAAAAAAAAAAAGTTACGTCATGTAAATTTCATTTTCTCAAAAAATAGTCGTTTTAGTTTGAATTAATGTGGAGACCTGTCGAGAGATTCTAAAATCTAAATCTATAACTGAATTAACCGACTCCTTTACATTCCCTACATTTCAAAAAATAATCCTTTTTTTAGAAAAAAATCCTTTTTTAGAAAAATTTTTTTTATTAGAAAAAATCCTTTTTTAGAAAAAAATCCTTTTTAAAAAAATCCTTTTTTAGAAAAAAATCCTTTTAAAAAATCCTTTTTTAGATAAAAATTTTTTTTATAAAAAATCATTTATTAGAAAAAATCCTTCTTAAAAAAATCCTTTTTTAGAAAAAAAAAATTCTCCTTTTCCATAAAACAAACTGCTTCAATCTTTTGCTTCCTGTGCCAGAGTTGCGGATCCATTTCCGAAAAAGGGAGAGTTGGAAAAATAGTTTTCGTTGTTCAAAATAATTGTTTTGGCTTTTTTTTTTTTACCTTTTTTATTCTTTTTTTTTTTTTTTTACTTTGAACTTCAAAACCCCAGTCATAGGTAAAAGTGTTACTGTGAACTATTTTCCCCCGTGAGGAAACCCTTTCCACTTTTCGGAGTATTAGCTCCCGCTCCGTTCTCTCTCTCTCTCTCTCTCTCTCTCTCTCTCTCTCTCTCTCTCTCTCTCTCTCTCTCTCTCTTTCTTTCTGGTTTCAACTGGGAACAGAATAAAAGGCGAAATGGACTGTGCTGACAAATGCACTGACATACACACGCACACTCATACAGATAAGCGTACACAGACAGATTATACATATGTGTGTGTGTGTAATATACATATATGTATGTATATATATACATATATATATACATACATATATAAATATATGTATGTATGTATGTATGTATATGTACACTCATATAGATATTTATATGAATATAAATGTGCATACATACACATTTATTATGTATATGTATATATATATATATATATATATATAGAGAGAGAGAGAGAGAGAGAGAGAGAGAGAGAGAGAGAGAGAGAGAGAGAGAGAGAGAGAGAGAGTTTATGTTCTTGTCACCCCACCACCCCACCATTAAAGAATGGCAGTAGCAACATTCTTCAGATTCTTTCATTCCTTTCACTGCAATGGTCAGAGCTCGTATATTCGAATGCGACTCTATTGCAGCTTTAAAAAGCTCTATTTCCCTTTAGCTGCCTTATCCCTTTCTTACACTGAATTGCTGTGCATTCATTGGCAAATACTTCTTCAATCTCCATAAGTTCAGAAACTTGTTAGTTTCCTTGAGTTCCATTTGTATTTTTGCGTATTTCTGTGATTTTTTTTTATTTCTAAAAAAAAAAACTATTGAGATGGGTTTTGTCTGTCCGTCCGCACTTTTTCTCTCCGCTCTCAGATCTTAAAAACTGCCGAGACTAAAGGGCTGCAAATTGGTATGCTGATCATCCACCCTCCAATCATCAAGCATACCAAATTGCAGCCCTCTAGCCTCAGTAGTCTTAATTTTTTAAAGTTTCTGGTTAGCCGTAATCGTGCGTCTGGCAACAATATAAGACAGGCCACCACCTTGCCATGGTTAAAGTTTCATGGGTCGCGGCTCATACAGCATTATACCGAGACCACCGAAAGATAGATCTGTTTTCGGTGGCCTTGATTATACGCTGTACAATCAACTCGATTGCTCCGAAGAAACTTCGGCTCGTTTTTTACCTGTCTTTCGCGTATAGATAATCCATTGTAATAAGAGGAAGCATGATATTTTAGCAAATGATTAGTCATGTCTTACAAATAATTGTCCAATTTGATATGAATATCAATTATAATAAGACTCTTAACATAGAGAAACAAAGAACTTCAGAACTGTATGTTTCTTAGAAGCATGACATTGTTAGCAAATATCTAATCATTTTTAATATGAGTATCGATTGTAACTGTGCATGCGAGAGACTATTTAAGGGAGGTATAATGATCATTATGTTATGGGAAAATCAAGTATGTTTTTAAATTACTATGCAGATGTTGGGACTTTCAAATACAGACAGGAAATGGGTAGATATGTTAATGCCATCTATATAGGTAGAGTTATCAGATATAAGTTGTAAGTAAACTCATTTTTCAGCGGACAGACCTCAACACGTTACTAAGACCTACAGATTGCAAAGATATTCAGTAATTGCAACAATGCAGTTATTTTAGAAGCCTTTTGTACTATCATTCCCGGCCTTTATGCCTTTTACGTCCTGAAGAGAGAGAGAGAGAGAGAGAGAGAGAGAGAGAGAGAGAGAGAGAGAGAGAGAGAGAGAGAGAGAGAGTGTGTGTTTGGAACAATTTCGCTTAGGTGTATAGTATCTGAGTAGCCATTTCATCAATGGATTTAGAGAGAGAGAGAGAGAGGGTGTTTGGAACAATTTCGCTTAGGCGTATAGTCTCTAAGTAGCCATTTCGTCGATGGATTTAGAGAGAGAGAGTGAGAGAGGGTGTTTGGAACAATTTCACTTAGGTGTATAATCTTTGAGTAGCCATTTTATCGATGAACTTGAAAGAGAGAGAGAGAGAGAGAGAGAGAGAGAGAGAGAGAGAGAGAGAGAGAAAGGGTGTTTGGAATAATTTTCCAAATGTGTATAGTCTCCGACTAGCCATTCCATCGACGTACTTGATTGAGAGAGAGAGAGAGAGAGAGAGAGTGTGAGAGAGAGAGAGAGAGAGAGAATTAAAAGAAACGCCAGGAAAAAGTCCTCATCCGTCATCGACCTACCGGAATTCAGGATTGGAAGGCCTCTAATGGAAAAGGAAGTTTCACTCTCCCTTCTTCGTCGTTCTCTCAATTTTTTTGTTTCATCCTTTTCTTTCCCCTTAATAAAACATTCAGCGTTTGCTACAGAATCTCGCAGTAGTGACGGAATGAATTTGAAGGCATCTGTTGGAAATGTGATTCCTTTATTTCGTGTACGTTGGCAAATGTTGGATGCTGGGACACCAAAGCAGAGTTCAGTGGTCTTCAGTGACCCAGGTCGGATAGTGTAATGTTTTCTGAATAACAGATTTTTGCCTATTTAAACCTAGTTATATCAAGGATATTAAAACTAATAAGGTTTTTTATTTTTGTAAGTTCTCATGAATTTTTTCTTTTTAATGCATGTCCAATACCCATGGGAGATTGTATTTAAGAAAAACATTATGAAATCCGTTTACATTTTAAGAGGTCCTTTAGAATATACATTATATTTTCCTCTTTCAATGGGAGATTATATTTGAGAGGACCATTGTAAATTCTTTATATAATGTAAGAGGTCCCTTAGAATATACATTATATTTTCCTCTTGCAATGGGAGATTATTTTTGAGAGTACCATTGTAAATTCTTTATATAA
>NC_089762.1:36588390-36600890 GCF_040412425.1 Macrobrachium rosenbergii | reverse complement strand
GTGTGTATGTATGTGTTCTTGCAAAGCACGTAACCATAAACGTTTAACGAACCAGACTTATCGTGGACATACTTCCATTATGAAGAACGGTGCTCGGATCATGTCTGTATTTACCAGCATGCATAGTTGGAGAGGCATGCGAATTATATATATATATATATATATATATATATATATATATATATATATATATATATATATATATATATATATATATACATATATATATATTATATTATATATATGTATTTTAAGCTTTACGATTTCTCTTTTACAGAACGCAAAGTGTTTCTGAAATCATTATACGATGTGTGTGAGAGAGAGAGAGAGAGAGAGAGAGAGAGAGAGAGAGAGAGAGAGCAAGAATATTAGCATAACCAGATGAGAATCATTCGGAAAATAAATATAGAGTTAATTAAAGAACCATCTCCATTATTCCATTTAAGCCACATCAAAATCCCAGTGATGCCACCTTGAAAACCAACGAACTAAAATTAAAACAAAACCATTTAACTTAATCAAATCACATCGCAGGACCCCAAAAGTCCTCGGATGTCGCATGGCTTCAAAGACGCCACCCTGAGACCCCACGTCGAAAGCTCGCAATCACTGCTTGCCGAGTTCAGATGCCGTAAAAGAGGAATCTTTCTCTCTCGCGCTGAGATTTCCCCCTCGCTCCTGGTACAATTAGACAAGGCGGAGGACCAGAATCCTGCTCTGAGATTATTCCGGTGGAGCTGCTACGCCGAGGCGAAGGTTCTCTTGGAGGAATATGATGAAAAGGTGTTCAGTCGTTACTGGGACAAACAGGGGCAAACACGAAGCGTTAGACAGTTGTCATTAAATTATTGTGTTTGCGTTTGGTGAATTTGTGTATCAGAGAGAGAGAGAGAGAGAGAGAGAGAGAGAGAGAACACAGCTTAGTCATTTAAATTGTCCAAAACTGAGACAAACGGGGACAAACACGAAGCGTTAGACAGTTGTCATTAAATTATTATGTTTGCGTTTGGTGAATTTGTGTATCAGAGAGAGAGAGAGAGAGAGAGAACACAGCTTAGTCATTTAAATTGTCCAAAACCGAGGTATTTTATATTTGGCGATGGTGGTTTTATCACTCAGGTGAATATAGGGAGAGGGAACACAGCCTTACTAATTTAAATGGTCTTCATTCGCAGTATTTTATGTTTGCTAAAGTTAATTTCATTACTCATAATTTTATGTTTACCAAAGATGAATTTACCACTAAAAGAAAGTCAGAGAGATGGAACACAGCCTTAGTAATTTAAATAGTCGAAAACCCGGGTGTTATTTTATCATGACACATTACCTAAAGCAAACACTTACATAACATTTCAGAATAAAGTTTCATTAGGCTGGGAATACCCATGAAACGATCCTATTTAGCGTAATGAAAGGTGATATTTGGAAAACCCTCGATATGATTGGACTTTCATTGACATTCACATCTCTACCCCTTTCACCAATGTGGAATTTTTATTCTGCATGTATTAATCTCGATTTTTTACTATTTTTAGTTTCATTTCATCAGTCAGAACAAGTGAACCTTGATCATGGTATCAATTTGAGTTTTTATTCACTTTCCTGTGTCTGCGTGTCAAGCCGAATGTCTACCTTACGGGTCATAGCTAGTAAAGCTTTATGAATGCGGAAAAACAGAGGGTGGTTAGCAACACAGCCTTTTAGTAACTTGATGTCTTTTAAAATATTCTGACACTTACCATGGAGGGCCTGTAGAAACAAACCTTATGTTACTAATAATAATATTAATGCGTATAATACTATGTTTGATTATACTTACCTCACAGGCAGATTATGGCCTTTTGTAATTGATAGTAAAGTGGCTGCCATAATTCTCGTGCGCTGTCAGATCCATTTGAACAAGAAGAATTAAACGACCAGCAATGGCAAGGAAGGACTAAAACACCTTTGCTAGACAAGGAAACTAGAAAGAAATGGGGAGCTCCTACCACTGACCTGATAAATCGGAAAGAATATAGATTTGGTAAATTGATTTTCAGAAAAAAAACAAGTAAAAAATGAGCCAAAGTCTCTTCGTCGCAATCGAGTTTTCTGTACAGCGGATAGCCAAGGCCACCGAAAATAGACCTGTCTTTCGGTGGTCTCGGTATAATGCTGTATTAGCCGCGGCCCACGAAGTTTTAACCACGGCCCGGTGGTGGCCTGTCCTATATAGTTGCCAGACGCACCATTATGGCTAATTTTAACCTTAAATAACATAAATACTACTGAAGCTAGAAGGCTACAATTTGGTACGTTTGATGATTGAAGGGTGGATGATTAACATATCAATTTGTAGCCCTCTAGCGTCAGTAGTTTTTAAGACCTGATGGCGGACAGACAAAGACATCTCAATAGTTTTCATGCACAGAAAACTAAAATTATATTTTTCGTAACCAAATGGACCCAATCGTATGACCTCTAATATTCCAGAATATTTTTAGGGGATAATTAGTCAAACCTTGGCCAAGATGGGAGACCTGAATTGGCAAAATTTACTCTTAGGTTTTGTAACTTTTTCGAAAAGTCATATAAACATTATTGTCGGAGGCGAGACAAAGTTGAATGACTTCATGGCTAAGAGTGTGATGAACTTGTAATTGAACCCCATGTAAGTGGGTTTAATATTGAACAAACACAGTGGATGAAACTTCATGATGAGTCTGGAGTAATGAGAAAACTGTGACCAGTTTCTCTAGCAAACACAAACTCCCAACAAGCGAATGAAGTTTAACTTGGCTCTTAAGAAAGTTCAAGCAAGTTCTGATTTGATTCTCTTGTGCAAATGAAAGCTGAATGTTGAACTTCACAAATGAAACTGACTTTTCTTCGTGAAGGAATCTTTCTGTAATCATTCACACAAGCAAAACGTTATGGAACTGACCTTTTCTTTGTGAAAGAATCTGCTGTAGTCAGTCATACAAGCAAAATGTTATGGAACTGATCTTTCTTTGTGAAAGAATATGCTGTAATCATTCATAAAAGCAAAACGCTATGGAACTGATCTTTCTTTGTGAAAGAATATGCTGTAATCATTCATAAAAGCAAAACGCTATGGAGCTGATCTTTCTTTGTGAAAGAATCTGCTGTAATCATTCATAAAAGCAAAACGTTATGGAGCTGACTTTTTCTTTGTGAAAGAATCTGCCGTAGCCATTCATGCAAGCAAAACGTTATGGAACTGATCTTTTCTTTGTGAAAGAATCTGTCAGTAATCATGCATACAAGCAAAACGTTGTGGAACTGACTTTTTCTTTGTGAAAGAGTCTGCTGTAATCAGTCACAAGCAAAATGTTATGAAACTGACTTTTTCTTTGTGAAAGAATCTGCTGTAATAAGACATACAGGAAAAATTTTGTGGAACTGACTTTTTATTTCTGAAAGAATCTGTCTGTAATCATTCATACAATCAAAACGTTATAGAACTGGCTTTCTTTGTGAGAATCTGTCAGTAATAATTCATACGCTCGTGAGAGACGAAAGAAAAAATTTTTTTTCTTTTACATTTACGCATTTGTTAGGGATAATTGGTCACGTGATGCCACTGAATTCAAACTCAGGGTTATAATGAACGAATATGATATGGCCCAGGAACCATCGTTAGAACGATAAATGTGAAATTACCATTTTTAACGATGTTGAATTGTCTATTTTTTTTTACGTTTTGGACAATAATTTCGCGAAATGGCTTCGAATTCACTTTTAAAATGCGTAGTTTTGTGTTTTGCAAAAGATGTGTAACATCATTATTTACTTATTATATTGCATTTCATTTGATTTCTTACCTATTTCAATTCTATCATTCTTGACATCCTAGAATTGTGTTTGTCTTAATATTCTCAAACTGATTCATATTTCTATTATCTTACTAGAAGTTTGATTTGGTAGGCTAAAGTATGTTAAATTGACATAATAGGGAAATGTACGGACTAGAATTATTAGGCACATATTTTCAGAAATACTGAAAGATATATCTGTACCAACACGACAATCTGGGAAATATTTTCTTCGTTTAACAAATTTTATATATATATATATATATATATATATATATATATATATATATATATATATATATATATATATATATATATATATATATATATATATATATATATATATATATATATATATATATATATATATATATATATATATATATATATACAGTATATATATATATATATATATATATATATATATATATATATATATATATATATATATATATATATAAAATAATTTAGAATTCACGATGTTTCACTCAAGTGTTTTTCAATGACTTTGTGAGAAACTATAAATCAGGCGTTTTGTACACAAAAACGAATAAGCTACATTCCGTATATCTTCATTGCTTCTGGGACGCTTTCTCAGATATGAAAATATGTACAAATGTTTAATTTATAGGCCAGGACATTATCAGATACAATCTGCCATCAATAAGGTAAATGTCATTGTCTGAAATATATCGGGATTATTTGTTTTCCTTAAAGGAAGGTGTCCAAATAAAGATACGAATTCCCTCTTATTTCCAAACTCTGAATTAACATGAAACCGCCAAATTTATTTGAACTGAAGGTTGTAAGTGACTTTTTAACGTACCCTGGAACGCCATTCAAAGTTATCAGTGAGGACCTTTAGTGCAAAGAAGGACATTTCCTTAATGAAAATCATAAAAACGAACGTAAAAAAATGGTCCATTTACAAGATATTTAGGTAAAAATATTTGTAACCAATAATCCACTGGCTCGAATTATTTTTATTTTTTTTAAAGGAAAGTGTTCAAAAACAGATACGAATTCCCTCTTATTTCCAAACCCTGAATTGACATGAAACCCCGCAATTAACATGCAATAAAGTTTTTTAAGTGCATTTTTATAACATACCTTCAAACGCCATTAATAGTCATCAGTTAGAAACGTTCCGCAGCGCAGACATTTCCTTATTAGAAATCATAAAAAAAAAAATTCTGTTAAAAAAATGGTCCATTTACAAGATATTCATTTGAGTAAAACTATTTGTACCCAATAATCCGCTGGCTCGAATTACCCATTCGGAGATTATTATGGATCCATTAAACAACAATGGGGTGTCATTTCCATGTACGTGATGGGATATGGAGTTTATGCAAATGACCGACACACTGGGAACAAAGCAGATTACACCGTGCATATCAATACTGGTGGTGTAGGATTCCATTGTCTATTAGCTGACGTTCCTAGCTGAGAGAGCGGTGTTTTTCTGTGTGGTGTGATTGGCGGATTGCATCGTGGGATAAGTTTAATTCTCCTTAAATACTGCTAGAATAAATCTTGGGTATTTTGAGAAATTTTCTCAGTCTCTCTCTCTCTCTCTCTCTCTCTCTCTCTCTCTCTCTCTCTCTCTCTCTATATATATATATATATATATATATATATATATATATATATATATATATATATATATATATTATATATATGTACACACACACACACACACACACACACACACACACACACATATATATATATATATATATATATATATATATATATATATATATATATATATATATATATATATATGTGTAGTGTATGTATATACACATATATATATATATATATATATATATATATATATATATATATATATATATATATATATATATATATATATGTATATGGAGACAGAGAGAGAGAGAGAGAGAGAGAGACTGGGAAAATTTCTCAAAATACCAAAGACTTATTCTGGCAATATTTAAGGAGAATTAAACTTATCCCACGACGCAATCCGTCAATCACACCACACAGAACAAACACCGCTCTCTCAGCAAGGAACCCCAGCAAATATACACTGGAATCCCACACCACCAGTATTGATATGCATGGTGTAATCTGCTTTGTTTCCAGTGTGTCGGTCATTTGCATAAACTCCATATCCCATCACGTACATGGAAATGACACCCCATTGTTGTTTAATGGATCCATAATCATCTCCGAACGGATCATTCGAGCCAGCGGATTATTGGCCACAAATAGTTTTACTCAAATGAATATCTTGCAAATGGACCATTTTTAGTTTTTTTATATAATTTCCAATAAGGAAATGTCCTGCTTAGCCGAAAGTTTCTAACTAATGACTTTTAACGGCGTTTGAAGGTATGTTATAATAATGCGCTTAAAAAAACTTTATTGCGTGTTAATTGAGGGGTTTCGTGTTAATTCAGGATTTGAAAATAAGAGGGAATTCGTACCTTTACTTAGAAGCTTTCCTTTAATAAAAAAAATAATAATAATTCGAGACAGTGGATTATTGGCTGCAAATATTACTACTCAAATATCTTGCAAATGGACCATTTTTTTTACGTTCGTTTTTATGATTTTTATTAAGGAAATGTCCTGTTTTGCACTAAAGGTCCTCATTAATAACTTTTAAGGGCGTTCGAAGGTATGTTAAAAATTCACTTGCACCCTTCAGTTCAAATAAATTCAGCGGTTTCGTGTAATCCAGGGTTTGGAAATGCAAGGGAATGTTTTCATAATATTTGGGCGTTTTCTTTTTCTTTCAGGAAATAATACTGATATATATATATATATATATATATATATATATATATATATATATATATATATATATATATATATATATATATATATATATATATATATATATATATATATATATATATATATATATATATATATATATATATATATATATATATATATATATATATATATATATATATATATATATATATATAATATATATATATATATATATATATATATATATATATATTATACATATACATATATTTATATATTTATATATATATATATTTATATATTTATATATATATATATATTTATATATTATATATATAGAGAGATAGAGAGAGAGAGAGAGAGAGAGAGAGAGAGAGAGAGAGAGAGGGAGAGAGAGAGAGAGCCCTCTTTTAGTAAACCCTTAAAAAACCTTTAATTCCCATCGGTTTTAAACAGTCTTTTAACAGCTGGGGACCGAATCAAATACTAATTATATTAGTGAAGAATAATTGCAAAAGAACTGCTTACTAAAATATTTAGAAATGTCTAGGTATTTCTCGTAGTTGGGTTTGCAGTATCCTCTAGTACATACGAGTATAATCGAATGTAACTTAGATTTTCTTTATAATTATTTATTTACTTAATCACGTTTTAATCGAATGTAACTTAGATTTTCTTTATAATTATTTATTTACTTAATCACGTTTTTCTAACTTGTGACTCTCTGTGGGGGCTGATTTCCCTCCGGAACCCCCTTTTGGTTTATTGTAGTCTGCTGGCTCGGTCCATAACGATTTTCTCATTTATCTCGTGTCTTTATCTATTACCTTTCCCTTTAGCCTCTCTCTCTCTCTCTCTCTCCTCGTTGGACGAATCGGTAGAGTTCTCGGCTAGCACTCTGCTAGGCCCGAGTTCGACTCTCCGACCAGCCAATGAAGAATTAGAGGAATTTATTTATGGTGATAGAAATTCATTTCTCGGTATAATGTGGTTCGGATTCCACAAAAGACTGTATGTCCCGTTGCTAGGTAACCAATTGGTTCTTAGCCACGTGAAATAAGTCTAATCCTTCGGGCCAGCCCTAGGAGAGCTGTTAATCAGCTCAGTGGCCTGGTTAAACTAAGGTATACTTAACTCTCTCTCTCTCTCTCTCTCTCTCTCTCTCTCTCTCTCTCTCTCTCTCTCTGTAGGCTGACTTCCCTTTGGAGCCCTCTTGGGTTTATTGTAGTCTGTTGACTATGTCCAAAAGGTTTTCTCATTTACCTTATTTATTTGTTTATTTATTACCTTTTCCTTTAACTCTCTCTCTCTCTCTCTCTCTCTCTCTCTCTCTCTCTCTCTCTCTCTCTCTCTCTCTCTCTCTCTCTCTCTCTCTGCAAGCTGACTTCCCTATGGAACCCTCTTGGGGTTTATTGTAGTCTGTTGACTTTGTCCGTAAGGGATGTCTAAATTTATCTCATTTTTTGTTTTGTTTATTACCTCTCTCTCTCTCTCTCTCTCTCTCTCTCTCTCTCTCTCTCTCTTTCTAGGCTGACTTCCCTTTGGACCCCTCTAGGTTTATTGTAGTCTGTTGACTTTTTCCTTAAGGGTTTTCAACAGAAAACTTAAAGAAGCAAATAAAAAATAGAGCTTCAGCAATCCCCGTTATTGGAGTCGCCATTAACTTTCATGAAATCAAGGATTAAGGGGAATCCGTAACTAACTGCAGCCACCAAATATAGTAGAAACGGTCGTAAATTCGCCCAGGCTGATGTATTTGAGTTAGCTATAAATTTCCTGGAGTCAAAGATAGTGGAGGTGTCCGTAGCTCTGAGCAATCAGAGGTAGTAGAGTTTGCAATAACTTTTCACGGATCAAATATAGAGTTGTTGGTAAAATAAAAAAGAGCAAAAGTCTTTCTCTGCAATTAGAGAGAGTGCTGTTCTCCTTCACAGTAATTCTCGGGGAATTTCAGTGATCAGTGTAAATATCATTCTTAATAACTTTAGAGCAGTCGGAGGTAAGGTTAGTTGGCAATAATTTTTCTGTAGAGACGGAGCGAGGTCACTTCGGTATTTTGCACCTTCAGTTTTATTTTTTGTATAGTTTTGTATAACATCCCAGTTTTGCCTTTTCCATTTGTAGTTCATTCTGGAATCTTATGTAATTTTACAGGTTTTCCAGTCAAGATGAAATTGTTTATCGATAAAGATACAGTGCGACCTTTTATATTCAATTCATTATTAGTATTATGACCCTTACGGCCATACGGCAGAAGGATACATTTCCCTTAACAACTCGCTGTCTGGGGAAGGGGCGGCTCACTAACTGTTACCCCAGTCTAAGTAATTTTAAAGATTTTACTGCTAAGATGAAATTATTTATTGATAAAGATAAAGTATTACCATCTATTTTGAATTCGTTATTAGTATATGGCCCTTAGGGCCATACGACAGTAGGACAAATATCCCTTAACAAGACCCTGTCTTGGAAAAGGCTGGGACTGTTATCCCATCCAAGGTCTGATGCCACTCCGCATTACAGTTAAGATGAAATTGCCTAACGACAAAGATACAGTGCCACCTTCCATTTTCAATTAATTATTTTTAGTATCATGACCCTTACGGCCATACGATAGAAGGGCAAATATCCCTTGACAAGACCCTGTCTGGGGAATGGGCGGGTCACTAACTGTTACCCCAACCAAGATCTGACTCCACTCCACAACCACCAAGATTGAGTTATGGTCCAACCGTCTTCCCTTGGGGAACTCCCGCCAATGAGATCTTTATCTCCCGCCACTTAGTCCGCTAACCGCCTTCCCGGGGCCGACAAAGAGAGATCACCCTAAGGTCTTTGGATCACCCTAGGCTCTGGAATGACTCGAATTCTGTTAACTAGGCAGCGAACTCATGCATAGAGGATCCCAATCTACCGGGTCAATTATCTCCGTAATGGGGCGGTGTGTTGGCCCAATTTAACCTGCCCCCTGACCTCCTCCCCCCTCTTACTTGTAAAAGCATATGCCCGAAGGGATTATTCGCCGTGTACCTTGGCCCTTGCCTAGACCTCGTTGTTTCTAAATAGACTGCGTTGATGAGAGAGAGAGAGAGAGAGAGAGAGAGAGAGAGAGAGAGAGAGAGAGAGAGAGAGAGAGAGAGAGAAGGGAGGGCGCCATTATGGAGGAATTAATTTCTCAAGCAAAAGTGGTTTCCAGGATGGTGCTTTGAACGTTCTCTCAAACAGATAAGCTAGAAGGATTGTTATTATTATTATTCTTATTATTATACAGAAAACAAACCCTATTCATATGGAGCAAACCCACAGGGGCCATTGACTTGAAAGTCAAGCTTACAAAGAATATATGGCCTTCATTTGAAAGAGGTTACAGAAGATAATGGAAAATACAGAAAAAAGCGATTAGTTATTGGAGAAGAAAAAAGGTAAATTAATAAATCAATAAGTAAACAGATAAAAACATAAATAAACTACTAAGATAAAAGATTATGGTAGGATAGTGATGCACTGCGTCTTCGCTTGAACTTTTGAGTTTCTTACTGCACAGGACCTCTGGAACGCAGACGTTCGACAACGAGGCACATTTACTGTATATAGGTGCTGCCCTTCAGCAAATTTCTCGAGGATGAAGAAGGAAAAATCCACACCTGACGAAGAGGAGAATTGAGCAAAAGGGGGGAGGGAAAGGACTGGAAATTGTGCCCAACGCGAGGATAAGAAATATTGCTATTTTGTGAAAAGGTGGCTTATTTTCCACAGATGCTGGAGAGAGAGAGAGAGAGAGAGAGAGAGAGAGAGAGAGAGAGAGAGAGAGAGAGAGAGAGAGAGATCTTTCTTATCGAATTCCTTTGTTCAGTGATAAAAGTGAACATGTATATAGTGCACTATTCAGGTTCTATAAGCACTGAGAGAGAGAGAGAGAGAGAGAGAGAGAGAGAGAGAGAGAGAGAGTGAGGTGAGTGTGTGTGTGTGTGTCTGTGTGTAAACTGATACATCAAATTCCTTATTGCTGTTATAGAAGTGAACACGTATCGTACACTATTCAAGTTTTATAACACAGAGAGAGAGAGAGAGAGAGAGAGAGAGAGAGAGAGAGAGAGAGAGTCTGGGAAATAGATTTCAATGTTTGTTCGAGCTTTTCTGCGTCGTCTGTGCGCATGCGCTACCTTGCCTGCTTGCTTTCGTCCTCTGTCAACGAGGTGAAATTTTCCAGAGATCTCAAATATTGTGTGATAATATTTGTAAAAGGAATAACATTGAAAATGACGGATGTAGACGGCAAAAGAAAAAATATGCTATAAATAAACGAGCGAAGACGTAAAATACTTCAAGATAAATGGAATGGTGTGACTTTTACGTTAAGAAAGATGAAAACACAAGGGACATGACATTAAAAGTAAACGACTATGTTAGGGGGAAGTTGGTAAAAAATAAGACAAGGTGATAGATCAAAATTCTGAGTCGCATTTTGGCTGAATAGAACATTAAAAGGGATTCAGAGGGAGTTCATAATTTTTAGTATACAGGATGTGTTTTTTTTTTTTTTGGGGTGGGGAGGGGGATTTATTTATATTGAAGGAAGTCTGATATTTTTATTTTATCTCAAAAGTATTTTTAAATGTCTTTTCATGATGTACTTATTTTATGAATATATGAAATAGTTTCATATATTTAATATCATATATTTAACATATATATATATATATATATATATATATATATATATATAGAAATAGTTTCTCATGCTTTAAAATATATATATATATATATATATATATATATATATATATATATATATATATATATATATATATGCAGAAATAATATTTAAAATACTTACAATATAAATATATCACGACAAAAGAACAACATTTAAAAAGATACGTTTGAGATCAAATCTAAAGTATTAAAAGAATGACTAGAAAAACAAATTAATTTCCCTAAAACTAAAACGCCACATCCTCGAGGCTAAAAATTAAAAGAGTTCCCCCACAAATCCCTTGTAACCATCTTCTGTTCAGTCAAAAAGCGACTCGGAATTTTGTCTCACCCACTTCTTGGTTTTTCATAAACTTCCCCGAACATATTCGTATACTTTGATATTATATCCCTAATGCTTTCTTGTTTTCTGACACGCAGTCACACCATTCCATTTGTCTTACAATTTTTTTTTTAAGTCTTCGCTTGTACAGTATAATATTATTTGTCGTCTAATTTTTCTTTGCCGCGTATATTCGTCATTAATTTTTTGAATGTCATTCCTTCTACAAATACCGTCACACGAAATTGTAAGAATCTCTTGGAAATGTCACCTCGCTTTAAGAGGACGAAGCAAGCAAATGCCTCTCTCTCTCTCTCTCTCTCTCTCTCTCTCTCTCTCTCTCTCTCTCTCTCTCTCTCTCGTAGCGTCCGTGCGAATGGCCGCCTTTTCACAAAATAGCAATATTTCTTACGCTGGCGTTCTGCTAAAAATTCGTCCATCCTTCTTTTCCCTTTTGCTCAGTTCGGTTCCTTGTCAGGTCTGACCTTTTCCTTCTTCATCTCAGAGAAATTCTGGGTTTTATTTTTCTTCAGGCTCTTCCTCAGTCTATCTACCTGCCTCTCTGGACCGCAGTCCGGGGTTTTAGGTTGCGTTACCTGACTGTTTTTGATGGTGTTTTTTTTTTTTTACGAAGGGGTGAAGGCGTTTGAGAAGGGCATTCAGAGGGTAATATTTTGATGGTTTTGACCAAGGCTTAGAGAAAGAGAAGGTCTGCTCACTTCCCCCCAAATCCCCCATGTAGGCGGAGCTTTGTCTACCTCCTTATTGCGTCAGCAGTGAATTGCCGTAATGAGCAGGTACCACCTCTAAGATACGTCATCGCCGACTCCACCCAATTGGGTAGACCTTGTCTCTCTTGGCCTGGGTTTTGACGAAAGGGCATCGTTTGAGAAGGG
>NC_089762.1:36560890-36583390 GCF_040412425.1 Macrobrachium rosenbergii | reverse complement strand
AATTATTTGAAGAATAGCTTAGCATTATTTTTCAAGAAGAGGACAAAACTAAATCTGAAGACTCGAAAAGTTAGCTTACAGAGCAACAAGTAATTTTGTTTCTTAAATTATATTAAAATCATTCATTTCCTGATGTGTCAAACTATTGCCAATTCATCTTACAGTCTCCAGTAAT
Source organism: Macrobrachium rosenbergii (assembly GCF_040412425.1). Classification (NCBI taxonomy): domain Eukaryota; kingdom Metazoa; phylum Arthropoda; class Malacostraca; order Decapoda; family Palaemonidae; genus Macrobrachium; species Macrobrachium rosenbergii. The sequence goes on along the minus strand of NC_089762.1, from coordinate 36,583,215 downwards.
CATCTCAATCCTTTACTTACCAAGTTTTACATTTTCTTTATATATAGTCTTTTTATTTCAGAAAAGTCATTTTTCTTCAGTGATCACAATTAACCCCTTTACTTTACCCTCCCAATCCGTTCAGTTCTATGGCTGCTATTGTGAAGACTTAATTGCCTATTGATTTTCCGTCGAAAGCCTTTTACGTTCTACGTTGCGAAGTCTAGTGCAGAGGTCATGACCTTTCTTTCACATTTTCCTCTCGCAACTTCTCTCCACAACGCTTTGTCAACACTTTCATCTCTCTCTCTCTCTCTCTCTCTCTCTCTCTCTCTCTCTCTCTCTCTCTCTCTCTTATAGGTTTTCTTTTTTCTCTTTTCTTCTCGGAACTTATTTCCACAACGCTTTGTTAACACTTTCATCTCTCTCTTTTATAGAATCTCTTTTCTTCTCGGAACTTCTTTCCACAACACTTTGTTAACACTTTATCTCTCTCTCTCTCTCTCTCTCTCTCTCTCTCTCTCTCTCTCTCTCTCTCTCTCTCTCTCTCTCTCTCTCTCTTATAGAATCTCTTTTCTTCTCGGAACTTCTTTCCACAACGCTTTGTTAACATTCTCTCTCTCTCTCTCTCTCTCTCTCTCTCTTATAGAATGTCTTTTCTTCTCGGAACTTCTTTCCACAACGCTTTGTTAACATTCTCTCTCTCTCTCTCTCTCTCTCTCTCTCTCTCTCTCTCTCTCTCTCTCTCTCTCTCTCTCTCTCTCTCTCTCTCTCTCTCTCTCTCTCTCTCTTGTAGATTCCCTTGACAACTTGAAAGTTTCATCAGTTCTTTTGAAGTCTGGATTCTGTCTATCATTAATAGTTGAATTTAAATAAATGAGGAAATACATGTGTTGACCATTGGTTATAAGGTATGAGGATTTAAACCATCGTGAATATTTCCAAATATTTTATTTTTGTCACCACTAACATGTGAAACTCTTATGGGAATTTTAACAAAATAAAACAGCCAAGAGTTTAAAAGCACAGAAACTTAAGTGTGCTTTCATATTGATTCATGAAGTCTTGTGGAAAACGTTTTTATACAAAAATACGTTTTTGGACTCCAGAACGTTTCAGGTTTTCAAAAAGTCATGAAAGATACAATCGTTTACAATTTAGGCGCGGGGGAAAAGTCGGTAACATTTGCCGATCTTTTCTCCTGACTCGCCTTTTCCCCGAATTCTTCAAAAGTGGGCAAATTAAAGGCAGAATTCTCACATCTGTCAAATTTTTTGGAAAAAGCCTTTGATCTTTAAACGTTAATTAACTTCAAGCAGCAGCTTGGGAGAAAGGATTGGGTGGAGATGGTCCTTTTTGACGAATTGTAATGGACGTGGGTATTGAGAGTTTTTTATTTCTCCTCCTCCTTTTTCTCACATCCACAAATCTCCTCATCCACAAATCTCCTCACTCACAAATCTCCTCATCCACAAATCTCCTCATCTACAAATCTCAACCCCAAATCTCATCATCCACGAATCTCCTGATCCACAAATCTATCTCCTCATCCCCAAACTCCTCATCCACAAATATATCTCCTCATCCCAAAATCTCCTCATCCACAAATCTCCTCATACCCAAAATTCGTCATCCCCAAATCTCCTCATCCACAAATCTCCTCATCCCCAAATCTCCTCATCCACAGATTGCCTCATCCCCAAATCTCCTCATCAACAAATCTCCTCATCCACAAATCTCCTCATACCCAAATCTCCTCATCCACGAATCTCCTTATCCACAAATCTTCTCATCCACAAATCTCCTCATCCCCAAATCTCCTCATCCACAAATCCACAAATCTCCCCATCCACAAAACTCCTCGTCCCCAAATCTCCTCATCCCCAAATCTCCTCATCCACAAATCATCTCATTCCCAAATCTCCTCATCCACAAATCTTCTCATCCCCAAATCCACAAATTTCCCCATCCACAAAACTCCTCGTCCCAAAATCTCCTCATCCCCAAATCTCCTCATCCACAAATCGCCTCATCCTCAAATCTCCTCATCCACAAATCTTCTCATCCACAAATCTTCTCATCCACAAAGTTACCTCAGGTTTCCTTTTATCCTACCCCCACCTTTCATCCAACTTCACTTAAATTCTCTTTATCTGCGGTCGAGTTGCTGAAGGAGCTTCTCTCTCTCTCTCTCTCTCTCTCTCTCTCTCTCTCTCTCTCTCTCTCTCTCTCTCTCTCTCTCTTTTCATTCCGAGAATTGGGTTTGGTGTCACGCCACACTAGACGAATTTAGTGTGGTGTTTCATCTCGTCATAATAGAGAGATGAAGTGATATTGTTAATGGGTTTGTTATCTCCGCAACTTAGTGGGTGGTTTTTGTTCCGGGCGACTCTGCTGCGCCGCCTGGAAGTAAAAAGACTTATCTTTTCTTTTTTACAGTAATTACATTTGAGGTTTTTATTGCAGTTTGTATATATATATATATATATATATATATATATATATATATATATATATATATATATATATATATATATATATATGTATGTATATATATATGTATGTATGTTAAACGAAGAAAAAGAAGAAGTACGTATGTATGTGTGTATACAGTAAATTCCCATGAAAGAAGTGGTTCAAAAGGTAACCAAGATAGTGGTTACTCAGATGTTCATCAACATTCTAAATCCTGAGTTAGTCATGTAAAAAAAGAGTACTGGATTATTTCAAGGTATTCAGACCCTTATACTCCTCACAGAAAAGGCCGAGTTCCCAACTGCATGTTTCTAAGCAGCTGGACATAAAGGACTGATTATATCTTCCAACCACCACGGTTGAATGATGGCAGATGCTTCTTCTTTAAGTTGTTATTATTATTATTATTATTATTATTATTATTATTATTATTATTATTATTCAGAAGATGAACCCTATTCGTATGGAACAAGACCATAGGGGCCACTGACTTGAAATTCAAGCTTCTAAAGAATATTATGGTGTTCATTCGAAAGAAGCAACAGAAGGTAATGGGAAATACAGAAAGTTATTAGAAAAGTTGGAAGCAAACGTAATCATTATATAGTGCTACCTGTCGAGCCTAAAGAACGAAAATTGAAGACAGTGGCGATAGATAAAACAAGGTACCAGACTGCCTTGAATTTCATGAGCCCTTGCCAACGTTTCTCCGGTTTAACCCGGCTTCTGAAAGCGAGTGCCAAAGTATAATGCTCGGTGGCAGGGATCTCTCTTGTCTAGTCTACTGCTTGAGGGAATTAAGAAGGCGTGGGAAATTGGATAGGCAAGCTGTTTCTCATGCAAGTAGTTCACCATGAAGCTGTTATCGTTACTGTGTAGTCTCGTGGTGCGACTACCTATTAACTGAGACCATTTCAGTGATTATGAGGAGAGCGTGAATTTACATAGTGTGATTTTATATATACAGCTATGAAGGTCAGTTCATCTTAAAACGATTTCTTGCTTAAGAAAAAGCCGCTGCAGAAACCAATGTCATGTGAATAAATTTGAAAACAGGAGTTGGGAATGACGAAAAACTTTTATGTTATATTATATGAGAAATTTTTCGATAAAAGCAATGATATAATGTTTACGTTCAAGGCAGACACACTCATAAACTTTAAGTACATCCTCCAAACAAAGTGTGTGTGTGTGTGTGTGTGTGTGTGTGCGCGCACACGTGTCTAGTAAGCTGAAAATCAAAACACTTCTATATTATATGATAAAATAAATAAAAACAATGATATATTGTTTATGTTCAATGAAGACAACAAAGAGTGTATGTGTATGTGTGTGTGTGTTATTTTAGTGCGCCAGGAATCAAATGACTTTTACATTAAATGAGAAAAAAAATTAAATAACATTACACAGCGCCAAACTTTTGTTGCAATCATACCCCCAAAAACAAATCGCTTTTGTAATATTGCTGAACGGATCAAATATCGTGACATTATGCTATTGGAGTAACCCCATTGCACCAGTGATATTATTGTTAAAAAAATATACAACTTATTCTCAGCTCAATAGACGATCATTTCAGTCACATTTTATTCTGAAAAAAATATCCCGTTGCTAGGATGAGAGTTGGCTTAATTAGTTTCAAAAATGTTACAAAGTAAAAAATAAAGATTCTGCTGCAACGATAATGATCAGATTAAAAAATGTGAACTGATAGATTGAAATCAAAACGAACATTTTAATAATGAGTTCCTTCATCAGATCGGTCATTTAGAGAATCCAGCTTTCGTAAATGACAAGTTTGTACATTATTCACATTATTCATTGCTCGTTATGCATCATTTCACTTATTGATAGAGAAAGTGTAGATGTCATTAAGAAGTATGACATTATTATTAAAATTCTACCTGATAGAATATTTACTCTTTAAGAATTTCTAATCATTTCGAAACTCAAGAATTATACAATTTTAACGTTAAAATAGAAATTCGTTAGATTACATGCAGGATCATGAATTAATAATGAAAATACACTAATTTGAAAAGCTTGTTTTGATAGTTTTCTTAAGTTATATATATATATATATATATATACGAGTATATACTGTATATATATACACATACATGCATGTATGTATATATACACACACACATATATATATATACTGTATAAAATTTAATGTTTGTTATTGTTTGACTGTTCGGTAAATTATTTTATTACTTTTATTGTATTTTTATATTTTCATTCAAGTTTACGTTCTAATGCAAATATTATTTCTAACCGGGGGCAGAGAGAGAGAGAGAGAGAGAGAGAGAGAGAGAGAGAGAGAGAGAGAGAGAGAGAGAGAGAGAGAAGAGGGGAGTAGGCACAGTGAGAAGCTGGGCCCATAACACTAAAAATCAAATGAGAGAGAGAGAGAGAGAGAGAGAGAGAGAGAGAGAGAGAGAGAGAGAGAGAGAGAGAGAGAGAGAGAGGAAGGAAGGGACAGTGGATGGCTGGGTCCATAATACTAAAAATCGAAGAGGAGTGAGAGAAAGAGTTGAAACCATGATACTCGAAATCAGCTTAAGAGAGAGAGAGAGAGAGAGAGAGAGAGAGAGAGAGAGAGAGAGAGAGAGAGAGGGGGAGGGTGGGGGGGCACTGGAAAAGCTGGTGGACCCGTAACACTAAAAATCAACTTTTATGCGCAATAAAATAAACACTCGGTATCATTAATGCAATGCCCATATCTATTCACGGACGCAAAAATAAAACATTTCGTGAAGTCATACACAAAAGCAATACACTCGAGGGTTATTAAAAAGACATTTCCTTATTTCATAAAAGGCCCAAATGTCGAGTTGTGGAAAAAATTGAGTTTTTCATGTCCAGTACAAATACAAAAAAAAAAAACAAGTGAAAATTGCACCGAAGTTTCTTCGGCGCACTCGAATTTTCTGTACAGCCGCTACAGCGTATAAGCAAGGCCACCGAAAATAGATCTGTCTTTCGGTGGTCTCGGTATAATGCTTTAAGAGCCGTGGCCCATGAAACTTTAACCACGGCCGATGATGGTCCATCCTATATCATTGCCAGAAGCACGATTATGGCTAACTTTAACCTTCAATAAAATAAAAACTACTGAGGCTAGATGGCTACAATTTGGTATATTTGATGATTGGAGGTTGGTTAATCAACATACCCATTTTCAGCCCTCTAGCCTCAGTAGTTTTTAAGATCTGAGGACGGACAGAAAAAGAGCGGACAGAAAAAGTGTGGACAGCATAAAGCGCAGACGGACAGACAAAGCCGGCACAATGGTTTTCCTTTAGAGAAAACTAAAATGGTAGAAATTGTCATTGTGGCCAGTGTTTTAAGTTCCCGGTCACGTTTCAACTACTGGTCATCTTTTGCATGGGTAATGTGCCTAGATGGACTCAGTATGCACCAGGAAAAGTAACGGAAGAAATCTAAATAAAAGCGAAAGAATTCGCTAATTTTAATCTCTGATTTCAGCGTGCATCTGGTGTTTAGAGAATTAATTTCTTTGTGGATATACTTAAATATTATTAATAACATTATCATTATGAGTCAGTTTAAGTAAAATTTAAAAGACCTCTGACAATTCTAAAGATCTTAGACTCCAAATATGTTTTTGAAAATAACGACTGCAGTGAAAATCGTTTTCTTTTGAGAACTGATCCGTCAAATTTAACAACAGCTTTTAGTGTTGAGAGAGAGAGAGAGAGAGAGAGAGAGAGAGAGAGAGAGAGAGAGAGAGAGAGAGAGAGAACGAAGCAAAGGAAAAAAGAAGAAATGCTGCATCTGGGGGGAAATGAAAACGCATGTTTGATCTCTGAATTCGCGTTGGAGAATCCCATGTTTATATAAGGCAACCTAGCGAGGTACTGAATTAAGTGATATATATTTTGCCTGAATTTCTTTGTTATATTAATTATATAAAAGGTTTAGTGATGCAGTAACACACGTTTTAAGGGAATATGATTTATCTGAGAGAATTAGATCATTCCTGTCCTGAGCTAACCACACGCACTATGTTGGTCTTTGCGAGGACACAGTCGGTTTTAACAACCAAATTCGTTCACATATTCTCAAAGGCTTATTGCATTCTTCATTTTGCGTAGCTGGATATTGATGATATTATGAAATATATGGCTACATATTCTTTTCATAGATGTGACTACATAACATTCTATACTATGGAAAGCAAAACGTGTTTGCTAGAAGTTTCATTTAGGCAACAACTAAAATGTGGAATAGTCTGCCTAGTGCAGTCGTGGAATCTTCTGATACACCTGAATTTCAGGTGTATCAGTTTTATTTTCTGTTTCGTCATATTTATTAATTTATCACCTTTTCCTATAATTTCTCTCTCTCTCTCTCTCTCTCTCTCTCTCTCTCTCTCTCTCTCTCTCTCTCTCTCTATGCAGGTTGATTTTCCTTTGGAGCCCTCTTGGGTTTGCATTCTCCTAGATATCTGTTTTATCGGTTTTGTTTTCTTATTCCCTCATATTCATTAATTTATCACCTTTTCCCTATAACTTGTCTCTCTCTTTACAGGCTGATTTCACTTTTGAAAACCCCGTTGGTTTATAAAATCTGTCGGATCTGTCCATAATGGTCTTCTTCAGTTGAAGGTTTAAATGAAGAAAGAATGAAATTGTGCTCATACGCTTTTTGAAGCTACGAAATCAGCCCGGTAATCTTAACATAATGCGATCAGAATATTCTCAAAAGAAATATTCCCCCTGCTATAATCCCCGCTGCTGTAACCGAACCACAGATAATCTTTCCCCATACATTAAACATTTAGGAGAGTTTCGTGAGATGGGGGAGACGATTCTCAAGGGAGAGACTTTTTTTTTTTTTTTTTAAGTTTTACCTCGTCAGGCGCAACAGGTTTGATAAGCGTAGCAGGAAGTGTTTGAAAGATTCTTTCGTTAACTTGAGTAGTTTGAGAGAGAGAGAGATACGCCCATCACATTCTTTTTTTTTTTTGCAGTTATTCAAGGCAAGACTTTTGTCTTTAATTGAAGTACAGAGAGAGAGAGAGAGAGAGAGAGAGAGAGAGAGAGAGAGAGAGAGAGAGATAACGCATATTACATTATCTTTTTGCAATTATTCAAGGCAAGATTCTTTCATTAGCTTAAAGAGAGAGAGAGAGAGAGAGAGAGAGAGAGAGAGAGAGAGACCATCATTACATTCCTTTTTATATAATTATCCAAGGCAAGATTCTTTCGTTAGATTAAATTATATATATATATATATATATATAGAGAGAGAGAGAGAGAGAGAGAGAGAGAGAGAGAGAGAGAGAGAGAGAGAGAGAGAGAGAGAGACAGAGAGAGAGAGACGCTCATTACATTCCTTTTTTTATAATTATCCAAGGCAAGATTCATTCATTAATTTGTATAGTTTGGGGGGAGAGAGAGAGGGAATGAGAGACGCATACCCACTCACTTTACATTCTCTATTCGCAGCTATCCAAGGCAAAATTCTTTTTTTTTACTTCAGTAGTTTTGGAGAGAGAGAGAGAGAGAGAGAGAGAGAGAGAGAGAGAGAGAGAGAGAGAGAGAGAGAGAGAAATATTCAAGCCTGGTTTACAGTTTCATAAATTTCACTAAAGTAAAAGTATAACCAATGGAGCACTTATCAATAATCTGTTGTGTTCAAAACGAATATCTCTCTAAATAAATAAATAAAAAAATTAAATAAAATATCAAGAAAAATTAAATAAACGGAACTTTACATTTATGAATCAAAAATAAAATTAAAACATGAAGAAAAATTAAATCAAAGAAACTTCCTTCTTTCTTGCTTTCCAAATTGCATCCGACCTCTTTTCGAGGCCAGACCTCCACCTCTGGATTCTCGACTTAAAAATGAAGATAAATAAATATTGGCAGAGGAGCAATTTCACTCCACAAATACAAGGCTTCTGCTTCTCCGTTTCGTGTTTGTTGAAATGCCCTTGTTGTTTTGGGGAGGGGGCTATCCATTACTGAGTTTTCCGTGGAAGGCGCAACGCGCAGTGAGTGTGGATGTATGTATGTATGTATGTATACATACACACACACACACACACACACATATATATATATATATATATATATATATATATATATATATATATATATATATATATATATATATATATATATATTTATATATATATATATATATATATATATATATATATATATATATATTTATATATAACCACTCGTATCTCTTAACCACCCTTCCTGAATTTCTGTTCAATTTATATCCAGCTGCCCTTAATCACCTTTCCCTGTTCTTCCTATTACCAGCATAAAAATATACCAACCTCACTCATTAATTTCCTGAAGCCTTAACCTTCCCTTAATCGAGTCCTTTCGAGAAAATTTACCTCGATTTTAAATAAAACTTTCCTCTTTTCCTGCTTCCTCATTCAATTTGCATCTTCAAGCAGGACGAGAAGAATAATGTGACCGTTTTAACAACTGGGTACAGTAGGATGCAATTTATTCGAGTCATTTGTTTGTGTTTTATTTATTTTTTTGTTTTTTGGGGGGGAGAGGCAGGGGTTAGGTGGGGACGGGTCACTTGTCTTTACGTCCCAGCATTGGCCTCTCGCAAAAAAACAGACAAATAAAACAAAGAATTAAGATTGTTGCTCAAGTGTTTAATCAGGTTGTGTCTTTGTTACTGAGTTGCAATTCTTGAAGTAATACATCTTGGGCCTTTTAAACCGTGAGTCCTTTACATTTTACAGGTTTTTTACAGGTGCTTTTACAGGTGTTTTCCAGGTGTTTTTACAGGTGTTTTTGTGAGAGCTCTTAGGGTCTGTTTGTCATGTTGTTGCCCTGGTTTCAATTGGTTGTAGCTAGTTACCATTCGTTTTCATGTGTTTATCGTCCTTTTGGATTATTTATAAATAATACATTATATATATATATATATATATATATATATATATATATATATATATATATATATATATATATATATATATATATATATATGTGTGTGTGTGTGTGTGTGTATATGTATATAATAGTATATATAAATGACGATGATTTTTAAAAATTGTCTTCTATTTTATGGATATTTTCTGAAGATAATCTCACAACTTTTGGGATTCTCTCTCTCTCTCTCTCTCTCTCTCTCTCTCTCTCTCTCTCTCTCTCTCTCTCTCTCTCTCTCTCTTTTCATAAATGCGCAAGCACGCACGCACACCGACTGAGGTTTTTTAAGTTTTTTGTAATTAATTTCATAAAACTGCACCTTTCCTTTATGATATAAGTCCATTCTCTCTCTCTCTCTCTCTCTCTCTCTCGTTTCCATGTACTTCTTGCAAAACGCACCTCGTCTTTTCATAATTTCTTCTTCTTCTTCTTCAAGACTTGAAATTTCTTAGCTATATCTTGTAGATTTTATTGCCACTTTATATGACACGCTTCTTTTGAGGCATATATATCAGATACTTAGTTTTCCGGTTCGTGTTGATGATAAAGTTTGTTGATTGTGATTGTTCAGATAGAAATTAATAAGTGAATTGTAGATTATGTAGGTTGTAAATCATAATAGTCGGTAAGTACAGTGATAATTGATATAAAAGTTCTTCTTATGAGTCATTTTTAAGTTTTCTGTACAAGAAAACTATTGGGATGGCTATTTGTCTGTCCGTCCGTGCTATTTCTGTCCGCCCTCAAATCCTAAAAACTACTGAGGCTAGAGGGCTGCAAGTTGGTATGTTGATCATCCACCCTCCAATCATCAAACATACCAAATTGCAGCCCTCTAGCCTCAGTGATTTTTATTTTATCTAAGGTTAAAATTAGCCATGATCGTGCGTCTGGCACCGCTCTTGCGATATATGGGAGAGATGCCAATCAAGGAAAAATCTGTGAGAAATATAGTAACACAGAATGTGAATTAATAGCGGTAGAATTTGAATATGAAAAATTAGTGAACATTGTAATATATAGACCCCTAATACTAAAGAGTTTGACATAATAATTGAAAAATTGATGAAATATGTAGAAATCACAAGGATTGGACTATACTCCTAACTGGAGACTTTAACTTTCCTTTTGTAGAATGGAAAGAACGAATAGGAGACTGTGGTTGTATTTATACATATAAAAAGAGAGCAATAGTAGTGCAGAAGATAAGAGGCAATTTGAAAAGCTATTAGATATGCTACTAGAACATAACATTCAGCAAATAAATCACCTACCAACAAGAAAGGATAATATTTTAGATCTAGTATTTGTGAACGAGGTGAACTATGTTAAAGAAATAATAGTATATAACATGAGTATTTTGGACCATAATGTCATAGAACTAACAGTCCGTTCCAGAACATATGAAAACAGAGAAAAGCAAGAAACGAAAAAATGGGAAGGATATGGAAAATACAATTTCTATAGTAAGAATATAAATTGGTCAAAATAAATGAAGAATTAAACAAAGAATGGGAAAATATATTTGTAAGTGATGATATACAGGTAAATACTGATATATTATATAAAATATTAGAGGAAATAGTGGAAAAATATATACCGAAGAAAAAGTAATCATCAGTCACGAATTCCAAGAGACAGAAGGATCTTGTTCCAGAAAATTAGAAAGTGGAAAAAAGCTCTTGCAAAAGAAAAGAATGCATGGAAAGTGATGGAACTAAAAAGTAAGATAGAAAATGCAGAACAAAAGATTATACAATCAAAAGAAAATGAAAAGGGAACCTAGAAGAAATTACTCTACAAAATATCAAGCAAAAACCCTAAAATTTTTTATTCATATGCAAAAAGATGAATAAAATAAGAGAGAAATAGGCCCTCTAAGAATTGAAGGGCGATTAACGAATGAAAAAGGAAATATGTAACATATTAGCAGAAAGATATAAGAGTGAATTTACACATAGAATTGAAAATGAAGATAATGATACAGAAATAAGAGATGAAAATACTGAATACTTATCAGATATAGATATTACAGAAGCCGATATTGTGCAGGCTATTAATGAAATTAAAATGGATCAGCAGCAGGACCAGATGGAGTACCTGTCATATTGTTAAAGAAAGTGGTTCATTCAATCGCAAAGCCGCTAGCAATATTATTAAGACAAAGTATAGATACAGGCAAGATTTATGATGAGCATAAATTAGCATATATTACTCCTACTTTCAAAAGTGGTTCAAGACTAGAGGCAAGTAATTATAGGCCTGTGAGTCTGACATCTCATATTATGAAAGTATATGAAAGGGTAATAAAAAAAATATAATGAAACATTTAATGAAAAATAGATTGTTCAATATAGGACAACATGGTTTTGTACCCGGAAAAAGTACACAAACCCAACTGTTAGTCCACCATGAAAGCATATATAAAAATATGATAAATGAAAAAGATACAGATGTGGTTTACCTAGACTTTGCAAAAGCTTTTGACAAGGTAGATCATAATATATTAGCGAAAAAATTAGAAAACATAACATTGTTGACAAAGTAGGAAGATGGATAAAAGAATTTTTGCAAAACAGAAAACAGATAGTGATTGCAAACGATGAGAAATCGGATGAAGCTATGGTAATATCCGGTGTACCACAGGGTACGGTGTTAGCTGCATTGCTGTTTGTGATTATGATTGCAGACATAGACAGTAATGTTAAGGACTCAGTAGTAAGAAGTTTCGCAGATGACACAAGAATAAGTAGAGAAATTGCTTGTGATGAAGATAGGAACTCGCTACAAAGAGACCTAAATAAAATATATAAATGGGCAGAGATAAATAGGATGGTATTTAACTCTGATAAATTTGAATCAATGAACTATGGTGATAAAGTAGGAATGCTATATGCATATAAAGGACCTAATAATGAGACAATCACAAACAAGGAAGCAGTTAAAGACCTTGGTGTGATGTTGAATAGGAATATGTTATGCAATGAACAAATAGCAATTCTATTGGCAAAATGCAAAGCAAAAATGGGAATGTTGTTCGGCACTTCAAAACAAGAAAAGCTGAACACATGATTATGCTTTATAAAACGTACGTTCTGTAGTCCACTTGAATATTGCAATATAATATGGTACCCACACTACCAAAAGGATATTGCACAAATAGAGAGTGTACAAAGGTCATTTACAGCTAGAATAGAAGAAGTTAAGGACCTTGACTACTGGGAAAGACTACAATTCTTAAATTTATATAGTCTTGAAAGGAGAAGAGAACGATACATGGTAATTCAAGCATGGAAACAGATAGAAGGAATTACCGAAAATATCATGGAACTAAAATTATCAAAAAGAGCAAGCAGAGGTAGATTAATAGTGCCAAAACTATACCAGGAAAATTAAGGAAAGCACACAGGACATTAATCCACCACGCACCAGCATCGATAATGCAGCGTCTATTCAACGCGCTACCAGCTCATCTGAGGAACATAACAGGAGTGAGCGTAGATGTGTTTAAGAATAAGCTCGACAAATATCTAAGATGCATCCCAGACCATCCAAGACTGGAAGATGCAAAATATACCGGAAGATGCGTTAGCAACTCTCTGGTAGACATCAAAGGCGCCTCACACTGAGGGACCTGGGGCAACCCGAACAAATTGTAAGGTCTGTAAGGTAAGGTAAGGTTATAGGTGGCAACAACACAGGCCACCAACGGGCCGTAGCTTAATGTTTCATGGGCCTCGGCTGAGAGTTTTATGGGCCGTTGTTGAGAGTTTCATGCAGCATTATACTCTGTACAGAAACTCGATTGCGCCAAAGAAACTTGGGCGCATTTTTTATTTGTTTATATATATTTATAGTATGAGATAGAAAAATAGTCTTGGTATCAAACATTTTTGGGGGGATCGTAACGACTAAAATTATTTACAAAAACCAAATTCAAATCAGACTTATTCTGAATGTCCTTAACATGTTTTCCTCTGCTTAATGACGTGTCAGCTGAATCTTAACATAAAATTAGAAAGAACACAATTTGAAAAATTTGAAGAAATACAGTTTGACTGTGTCACAACCATTTAAAAAATGTGTATTTCTGGATCTTCATTACATAAAACCATGCTATTGTTTATGTAGAATTACGTGGTAGCGTTTTTTGTAATTAAAAAAACAGTCTCATCGTCCCGAAGGACAGCGAAAAAAAAAAAAATTTTTCAAAGAATGAAACGAAGCAGAGTTCTCGTCGCTTTTTTTTGGGAGGTTTGTATTTTGTTTACGCTCTGCCTACCGTGAAACAAAGCACATCCCTGTGGATCTTGTATGTTATGTTATCACCTGTTGGCTCTTGTTCTTGAAGATTCCTACGAATTGTGAAACACATTTATATATATATATATATATATATATATATTTATTTATTTAATGATATAAATATACAAAAATATATATATATATATATATATATATATATATATATATATATATATATATATATATATATATATACTGTATATGTTCTTGTTATTTAACAATTGGTTCTTTTGTTGCATGATTTAGCATGAACATATCATGATTTACCATATCTTACCATACTTGCTGTATAATTTTATATTCTAGGAAAAATTATTTCAAATCAAAAAGCAAACCCTAGCCTTAAGAATTATACTCAAGAAAAAGTGTCAAATTGTATTGCATAATCTTTTTACCAAATTTCATCATTTCCTCTAAAACTGACGAAAAACATAATACCTCCATGTTTGAGCAGTAAACAAACCCCAAACTTTAGTACAGATTTTAATTCATAACCCAAACTGGAAGTAACCTTAACGATTTACCCAAACCAAACCCTTTCTTACCCTAGTGCAAATTACCCTTTGGAAAGTTTTCCATAAACGACTGAATTTTCCTCCCTCCAGAAACCACGAAAAGCCACTTTTGATGAAACGGTCGAGGAAACTGTTTTCAGTCTTCCATGACTTTCAACTCCGTCACGGCTCATGTATCTCTCATTTTATCAATTTCTTGCCAATTAAACCTGCGGCTTTGATTCAAAGGTTACGTTTGTGTTTGGGACTGATGTCTCTCTCTCTCTCTCTCTCTCTCTCTCTCTCTCTCTCTCTCTCTCTCTCTTTCCCATATAAATGGCATGGGAGAGTTAGTTTTAAGTTTTATTTCAATTAAGCTAAAATTCATGTTAGGCTCCGAGTACGGTTTATTTTAGATTTGTTTTATTACGAGGCAGTTAGTTACTTTCTAGGTGCTAAGGGAGTGGTTACTGTAGTCTTGACTTGATAAATAATTTCTTCAAGGAATCGTGATAGAGACAGTGTTGAATATGCAAGATATTTCTAATCCTTCTCTATTTTATCAGTTATTTTTAATAATGAATGAGACTTTAGTGTGCACACATACACACACACACACACACACACATATATACATATATATATATATATATATATATATATATATATATATATATATATATATATATATATATATATATATATATATATATATATTTATTTATATAGAATATACATATGTATGTATGTATGTATGTATAATCTACTGGTCACTTTTACCAGATACATATGTATTTGTAATAGCCACAATGCCCTCTTAACTTCTCGAATTCCTCGCGCTTTTTTGGATATGCTTGTCACTACAAAGCCGTAAGATCCAAGCGCAAGAAATTGAAGAGACTGTGATCCCCGGTCGCGGGAAACGAACCCGCGTCACCACAATCACAAGGAGGTCACGTTGCCGACCTGACCACGAGATGGATAAAAGTCTATTATCTCTCGTACATACATACGCCTGTTGTTTTCAAATATATTTATTAGAGCTGGAATAGACCCATCCTCACCATCGTATATAATATAAATCATCAATTATTAATTATTCCCTTACTTTTGCTATGTATTCGTTTCTTCTATGAAAAGATCTTTTTTTTATATTTACCTTCTTTTATTATTATTCTGTCTTTATTATATTTATCACAAAAAAATTATATGATAAAGATTAATCATTCTTTTCCTTATATATTCCAAATCAAAATGACATTCTGCGTCCAAATTTCGTCTCCAAAACAACTTATCCCAAGGCCTGACACTCCTTTTTATCGATTTCCTTATGGTGCACAGATACTCGTCGTCCAAGAATTTTCAGTTCCCCTGTGGAATTTCCCTCGGGGAATATAATGTGAGAAGTTTTCCCAGGCATCACCCCAAAATTGAAAACTGGAATGACCACCCTTGGGTGTTCATCTTCTCAGGATCATGTTAATACTTTTTCACCCCCTTTTATATTGAACGCTGGAAGAAATAGAGAGAGGTTGGTTTAGTCTTGTGATTCTGAAATTGAAAATGGAGTGATCTGCGTTGGTTATGCTAGGATATATTAACAAGAAGTTTGTAGCCTTTGAGATACTTTGCAAAAGGTGTTTTAACCCCTTACACACTGTGTGCCATTCATACTTCCAGGCCCTTCCCTTCTAAAACCTGTATCCAGCGCTTGCTTCTGCCTTCCTCTTCCCACAACACCTAATTCTTATGAAATATACAATCTTCCTTTTTGATGACGTGCTGTCAAAACATTCTGAACGATCATTTTTCTCGCACTAACCTTTTTACAATATTTACATTTTACATACATCGCTTCCATATAGTAGAGTTGGCTCAACAGCCCCTTCGCAATGTCCCAGTTTGGTTCTACAAACACTAGTTTTTTCCCAATCTTTTGTACACACTCTGCCACCTTCCATGCTTCTCTTATTCTGTGACTCAACTCTTCTCTCTCCCTACATTCATCCATTTTATGCATTCCCACTCATTTATATTCTACATACTTCACTTCCATAAAGGAGAGTCCCTTCGTTATGTCCCAGTTCGGTTTCTGTACTCTTTAAGTTTCTTCCCAGTCGTTTGTACACACCCTGCTAACTTCCTGTGATTCAACTCTTCTCTCTCCCTGCTCTCATCCATTTTATATACTCCCCCAAACACTTCTTTAAACAAACGAACAAAAAAAACACACACAGCCACAAAAGTACATAAACAAATAAATGACCTTTCAGGGGAAATAAGCAACCAGTACCCCTAAGGTATTATCAGCCCTGCTGGGGTGAATTCATATGGGATTTGTGCCCTGTGAAGGATGTCAGTCATTCTGTGTCTATTCATGTATTTTTATTATCTTTTTGAAGGGGTAGGGATGGTATTTTATAAAGGGATTCTTATTTTGTTGTTGGGCTGTTGCATCGCAGATTGATAGTGGATGTATGTTAGCGTATACACTGAACCTTTACGCAAATGTTCTTGCATAGGTTGTGTATGAGTGTATGGTATTAGCATATACGTATATAGATCTATTTTCGGTTGCCTTGACATACGCTGTAGCGGCTGTACAGAAGGCTCGATTGCGCCGAGGACACTTCGGCGCATTTTTTACTTGTTTATCCTTATTCCCAGCTCGGTATGTGTAACTCTTCCGCTATTGAATCTCTCTAAGTCATTTGCATTCCCCTCTTCCCTTTGTGCCAGTGACACCTGAGGTAATAACTTAGCTTTTTAAGGAAGAGGGAACCTTATGCCTTTACAGGCAATCGGATTTTCTGGGTAATTCTGAGTATCTTGCAAAACATAGAAAATATATTGTGATAGTTTGTTTTCAGTTTTGCGTTATGTTTAAAGTGTTAGGTATTTATTTAATGTTATTTTCAGGGGATTTTTAAGCTTTTTAAATGTGTCTTTATAGTTTATTTTATGTTATGGCGTGTTAGTATTCGTATCATTTTATGCTTTAGTGGATTTTATCTTTTTAAGTATATGATATATCTGATATATATATATATATATATATATATATATATATATATATATATATATATATATATATATATATATATATATATACACATTTATATGTGTGTGTGTATAAATACATACTGAAGAAATAAAAAGACAACCTATATAACCTACAGGAGATTCACCTTCCTACATCCAAGAACAAATAATCCGGGTCAAGTCCGCTTCAAGAGATCATAAAAAAAGAATCTATGATTTCATTAAGAAACCAAAATAAAAAATACGTTCAGGTTATCTCCAACAAAATAAACGAGACAAAATGAATAAAAAAAAAAGGAAAAAGAAAAATAAGCCTGCTTCTTCCAACAGTGCGGAACCTAAATGTGATGTCTACGAACATCAGGTTTATAGATTTTTGCTTGTTTCAATTGCTCTCTCTCTCTCTCTCTCTCTCTCTCTCTCTCTCTCTCTCTCTCTCTCTCTCGGTGTGTGTGTGGGGGGCAGCCTCGAAAAATCTCTTTTTTTTTTCTTTTTTTTGTCTCTCAAAACAAGTGACATGTGAAACGGTGGCTGGCTCACTGGCTGTGTCGTGTTGTAATTGGGTCAGGTTTGGTTAGTCTCGGGCAACCTTATGATTCACTCAATTGGCAGCGGCCGCCAGCACCAATATTGTGTGGGGAAGGGGTTGGTGGGTTTTAGGGGGGTTGGCGGATTGGGAACCCATTGAATTGGTTCATTTTCTCTCTCTCTCTCTCTCTCTCTCTCTCTCTCTCTCTCTCTCTCTCTCTCTCTCTCTCTCATGAAGGTCCTTTTTTTGGTCTTAATGTTTTGATGATTTCCCTCTTGTGGTATGTCTGCTTAGTTCTAATAATTATTACTTAATTATATCTATCTATCTATCTATCTATCTATCTATATATCTATATATATATATATATAATAACTATATATATGTTATATATATGTATATAATATAAATATACATACATATACAAATACATACATATATGTGTGTGTGTGTGTATTATAAGACATAATATACCATTAACTATCGTTAATTCCACGACTCTGAAAAATAAAGTAAAATTGAAATTAAGTCTCACAGAATCCTACGGCCAAGTTTGCAAATAAAATCAGTGGAAACAAATAAGAAAGTTTACAAAGAAAAGGAGAAAATCTTACAAGATTAATTGAAATAGTCGCCGTGCAATCAGTGTTAGCCCTCGGAAGTTTGTTTCGGAGAAGAATTGATCATTCTCTCTCTCTCTCTCTCTCTCTCTCTCTCTCTCTCTCTCTCTCTCTCTCTCTCTCTCTCTCATAGGCTGTGTTTGTTTCAAATTAAAGCTAGCCTTGTCCTGGCATCATGGCTCTTGCTGTTGTAGATTAAACTCTCTCTCTCTCTCTCTCTGTGTGTGTGTGTGTGTGTGTGTGTATGTGTGGTTCGTTGTAGATTAAAGCCAACCTTATGCTGGTACGGGCTCTTGTTCTAGGGCAGCCCTTATCTCTCTCTCTCTCTCTCTCTCTCTCTCTCTCTCTCTCTCTCTCTCTCTCGTTATTTTTAGATTGAGACAGCGTTCTGGTGACACGGGCTAGGGCAATTAACTCTCTCTCTCTCTCTCTCTCTCTCTCTCTCTCTCTCTCTCTCTCTCTCTCTCTCTCTCTCTCTCTCTCTCTCTCTCACGAGGATACACACGTGCATACAATGAAAAGAAAGGCGACTAATTACTATCCTTCACTGAAAACAAATCACGGACACACTAGATTCAATAGACACCTCTCCAACTTTGATTTAGATTTGGTCTTGTCCTCATTACTTCTGCTCTCGTTAATTAGAGAAGGTTCCAGCTTTATATCTGAATAGTCACCACTCTTCCTTTTTCTCTTTTTCTTTGGAGTACACTAACACACACACACACACACACACACACAAACAAACAAACTTTCTAAACAGCTTCCTTATTTGCATATTGGAGAAGAAGAAGAAGACGAAGACGAAGAAGAAGATGATATCACATCACACACGAGTGATTTCGAGAGCCTTCCCAGCTATATACAACACTGCCTTACCACTACAGCTTTCACTGAAAGAGTCCTATTGTCGAAGGGTTAAGTGTTCTCCTTCACTCATACAATGTATTTTGGGTCCCTTCTCTATTTCAGTTACTTCGGGGGCTGCAACAACAATTGCCTTGAGTTTGTGCCTTTCTGAAGTGTGTTTCTTGTCTAGCATCTTTTATCGGTGTGTTATTTTGTGCTTAGTACCTTACCTGTTTATTCTTTCATTCTTAATCTTTATAATCTCATCTTTATTGTGTTCCTTTTTTCAATTTCACTCTTTTTTGGGGGGCTGCAACAACGTGCCTTTTTAATTACGTTGAGTTTTTGCTTCCGTCATGTGTTTTTCGTTTAGCATTTTTTATCAGTGTATTATTATGTGGTCATTACCTTACCTATTTTTGTTGCTATTCTGAGTCCTTATAATCTCGTCTCTCTATGTTAGTTATTTCGTGTGACGTATAGATAATTTAGCCTCCAAATATTGCTCTGCAAGTTGTTTGACTGTTTGCAATGCTCAATAATAAATTGTAAAAGAATAATAATAATAATAATAATAATAATAATAATAATAATAATAATAATAATAATAATAATAATAATAATAATAATAATAAAACAATTAAGTGCAGGTATCGTGAATTTTTTGTAATGAAAGTTCTGTGATTTTGTTTTTATTTCAGTCGAACTGCTGAAAAAAATCCAAGATCCTCTCTTTAGGAAATAGGTTCTTTCAAGGAATAAGAAACGGAGGCAAATTAAGTCAATCCAGGCTTTAAAAAAGAAGAAGAAGAAGAAGAAGAAGAAGAAGAAGAAGAAGAAGAAGAAGAAGAAGAAGAAGAAGAAGAGGAGGAGGAGAGAGAGAGAGAGAGAGAGAGAGAGAGAGAGAGAGAGAGAGAGAGAGAGAGAGAGAGAGAGAGAGAGAGAGAGACTCCTCTTGTCTGAACCCAGGGGACACTACTATCTCTTGTCTTCGTAATAAAGTCAGACCCATAAATCACTCGGAGAAGAGAGAGAGAGAGAGAGAGAGAGAGAGAGAGAGAGAGAGAGAGAGAGAGAGAGAGAGAGAGAGAGAGAACGTGGAAAGAAAGATTATTTAAAACAATAACCAGAGCATTAGTCACCTGTTATCTTAAACCTTTTCCTCTCCCCAAATGACCGTCGTGTTTTTATCACCACTCCCTAATTCGCAATTCTTTTGCTCGTTACTTCTTTTTTTTTTGGCAGACCTAAATCGCTTTATAAACGGCCGAGGTCTGAATGAGAGAGAGAGAGAGAGAGAGAGAGAGAGAGAGAGAGAGAGAGAGAGAAATTTCTTTCCTTGAAAGTCGAGGTTTTACCTTCCGATTTCTGGAAGACATTGCTTGGGATGATTTTACTCTTTGGGAGTTTTTTCTTGCTGTATATTAATGTCGAATTCAGCTTAATTATTTTTCTAAAGCTTTATGAAGCGTTGGGCTGTAGAATCTTCCACAAATATTCTTTAGGAAATTGGCAACCTTTGTAAGCCGCGAGCATTGCTTGGAATAAAATTCTCAGCATTTCTTGGAATAAAATCTTCAACATTTCTTGGAATAAAATTCTCAGCATTTCTTGGTATAAGATTGTAAGCACTCCTTGGAATAAAATCCTCAACATTTCTTGGAATAAGATTTTCAGCATTTTTTGGAATAAAATCCTCAACATTTCTTGGAATAAAATTCTCAGCATTTCTTGGAATAAAATCCTTAACATTTCTTGGGATAAGATTCTCAGCATTTCTTGGAATAAAATCCTCAACATTTCTTGGAATAAAATTTTCAGCATTTCTTGGAATAAAATCCTCAAAATTTCTTGGAATAAGATTCTCAACATTTCTTGGAAATACGATTCTCAGCATTTCTTAGAGTAAAATTCTCAGCATTTCTTGCAATAAAATCCTTAAAATTTCTTGGAATAAAATGCTCAGCATTTCTTGGAATAAATTTCTCAAAACTTCTTGGAATAAAATTCTCAGCATTTCTTGAAATAAAATCCTCAACATTGCTTGGAATAAAATTCTCATCATTTCTTGGAATAAAATCCTCAGCATTTATTGGAATAAAATTCTCAGCATTTCTTGGTATAAAATCCTCAACAATGCTTGGAATAAGATTCTCAGCATTTCTTGGAATACGTCCCTCAGCATTTCTTGAATAAAATCTTCAGCGTTTCTTGGAATCAAATCCTCAGCATTTCTTGGAATAAAATTCTGAGCATTTCTTGGAATAAAATCTTCAACATTTCTTGGAATAAAATTCTCAGCATTTCTTGGAATAAAATCCTCAACATTTCTTGGAATAAAATTCTCAGTGTTGCTTGGAATAAAATCCTCAACATTGCTTGGAATAAAATTCTCAGCATTGTTTAGAATAAAATCCTCAATATTTCTTGGAATAAATATTTCAGCATTTCTTAGAATAAAATCCTCAGTATTTCTTGGAATAGAATTGTAAGCACTTCCTGGAATAAAATTCTCAGGAGTTCTTGGACTGAAATTCTCATTCCTAGCAAGCTATCTGTCGTAGGCTCCATAAGCGATAAACTTGCTTTTGTTGTAGATACGAGTATACTACTATTTAATTTGTGCGCTTACACGTTCCTGCATCATATTAATTATTTTTCTCCAACAAACCAAAGTTTATTTAACTCGCAGTTTCTTTCTCCGTATTTGACTGCTTTCTCTGTTGGTCTCGTTTTGGTGAAAGTAAGCTTCGGAGAAATTGAGCTTAGGTGTAAATTGCGTATCAATAAAAAAAAATAATTTTCAAAATAATAATTTTCACAAAATTTTACGATGTATTACTCGAAGCAAGCTTCAAGGAATGTGAAATTAAGTAACCTTTTAGAATGTTTCAGTGAAAATATTAATAATTTAATTTTCAAAGAACACGGAATTAATTGTCTTTTTATGGCATATCAGTGCAGAAATTAATAATTTAATTCTTAAACGACTGGAACTTAATTATCTTCTTATGATGTGTCAGTGCAAAAAATTATTGATGTAAACCTTTTCAAAGAACATGTACTGAATTGTCTTCTCATGACA